>NC_064931.1:763315426-763622426 GCF_023897955.1 Schistocerca gregaria
TGCATGCTTGTGGAGTATCATCTTAGTTGTCCGAATGGATGATTTCCTGTCAGAAAGGTCAAAGTACACAGTAATTGTTGGAAAATCATTGAGTAAAACAGAAGTGATATCCAGCGTTTGCAAGGAAGTGTTGTTGGCCTTCTGTTGTTCCTGATCTCATAAACAATTTAGGAGACAATCTGAAGAGATGTCCTCTTTGACTGTTTGCAGATGATGCTGTGATTTACCATCTTATAAAGTCCTCACATGATTAAAACAAATTACAAAATGATTTAGACAAGATATCTGTGTGCTGAGAAAAGTGGCAATTGACTCTAAATAATGAAAGGTCTGAAGTCATCCATATGAGTACTAAAAGGAATCTGATAAATTTCGGTTTACAGGATAAAACACACAAATCTAAAGGCTATAAATTCAGATAAATCCTTAGGGATTACAATTATAAAGAACTTAAATTGCAACGATCACATGGATAATGTTGTGTGGAAAGCAAATCTGAGATTGCATTTAGAACACTTAGAAAATGCAACACGTCTACCAAAGAAACTACTTACACCACACTCTTTTGCCCTCTTCTGGAGCATTGCTATCCAGTGTGGGATCCACAGCAGATAGGATTGATCGAAAAAGTTCATCAAAGAAAGGCAGTTCATTTTATACTGTCACGAAATAGGGGAGAGACTGCCATGGTTATGTTACACGAGTTGGGGTGAGAATAATTGAAACAAAGGCATTTTTCATTGTTGCAGTCACCAGCTTTCTCTTTAGAGAGTGAAAACACTTTTTTGGTGCCCACCTACATATGGAGGAATGATCATCAGAATAAAATAAGAGAAATTAGAGCTCTCACAAAAAGATTAGTGTTTGTGTTTCCCACACGTTGTCGGAGAGTGGAACGGTAGAGTAATAACTTGAATGTGGTTCGATGAACCCTTAATTGTGAATTGCAGAGTAATCATGTAGATGTAGATGTAGACGTAGTAGTCAAGGAGGTTTGCATCCTCTGTTCATAACTTTTGAAAAAGTGAATCTGAAAGCGATACTTGTATTTTTGACATTTTGAAGACTCAAGAAGGAACTGCAGAGGTGTGTGTCAGCAAGAGAACTAAACAGAGAATAGTAAACAAAAGTGTCGGAGCTGTAGAAACTTCAGGAAAATTTGTTTTCGTGTTGCCTGGAAAGCATTGAAATTGCAAGAAACCTGTAACACTAATGGATGGTTTTGACTGTGATATTTTAAAGCACTCCATGTTTGAAATGTATATAAGCAGGGAGTACCCAACATAAAAAAACTTGTTACAATTATGCCTGAGCAAGATGGTCTCAAAGTTATACTTCACCAATGCAAAGAATTTTAAAAGACGTTGGTTTCAGCTCACCTCACATACTGGAGACCCCTGTGCAGTGCTGTCTCTCTCTAGCAGCACCTGCACGCCACTCTCCATATGTAATCACACACTGCCCAGTGCAGAATATTACATGAAGAAGGAAATGCACTTGATTAACTGCACTAGCCAGATGGAATGATTAATGGCTTGTTCATGTTCATGGAGGAATTAGATTGAATGATTGCATAAAGGACTGTGAATATGTTCACTGCTGGTCTGTCTACCACTTCATCCCACATCTCTACTGTCTCCTGTACCAAATACGGACTTTACCACACCCACAGGAAAGCTCGAACCCATGCTGACAATCAAGAACTGCTCACTTTTCACTCTGGGTTCTCCACAGCTATCCCACCCTGTTACAGAACTGAGGCCATACTGGGACACATCACAGGCCAATGTTAAATGTTTAGCCAGTGTAAAGGAAACCACACAGGGAGCCAAGCACAAACACTATTGAAGAATGTGATGGCCAGATTTGTGAGACCACTCATTATTAAAGCCTCCAGCTGTCTTATTGATGAAGATTATCACACTCCAGCAAATCAAAAGGATGATTGTGATCTGATGATAGGGAATTCCACATTTGCTATGGTGACCACTTTGAAGCCTGAGGAAAAGTCTATGTTCTTTAAACCTGTAAGAAAATGTTTCTTATCATGTGATTACATAATACACAAATTTCCATTCAAAGATGAAGTTTTAATGCATGCAGAAGTTGCAAATATTTGTACAATTGGCAAAGCATCATTTTCCAGCCTTAGATTTTTCATAAATAGAATTCCTAATATTCTAACTAGTGAAAGTGAACACTTAGATACAGAAGTTGATATTCTCCACTCTCAGTTCTGTAACTTTCAGCTGGAAGAAACCAACTTGGCAGCAGAGAGAATTGATGTTCAGTGGGCGTTGGTAGGTCAGATGAAATCGGCTGATGGGGTTCTTCAGTATGATAAACTTGCAAAGGTGATGCTGGTTATTTTGTCAATTCCACATAGTAATGTGGAATGTGAGAGAATTTTTAGCACAGTTACAAAGACCAAAACTCGGTTCAGGTCTATGCTTTCAAAAGTGTCTTTGGAGAAATTTTTAATTTTAAAATCAGTTAAAAAAGGCAAGTGCTTTGAGCAGAAATTTAGTTCAGAGTTTTTGAAGAAGGCTAAGTCAGCTACAGGTGTGCTGAATAAGTAACTACCGTAATCAGACAAATTCAGACGGATAAACTATTCAGATTATTTGCTAAGCCTAACATGTACATCCTGTATAAAATTGATTTAAATTTTGGTAAGATGTCTTACAGATATAAGATGCCATGCAAATATGGGTTGCATTATGAAATGAAAACTGTGCTAATGTCAAAACAGAAATCTAATAGACGTTAATTTGTTTCGCTGGATCGTAGTTTCGAACTGTCGTTCTTTCGAGAGTGCTTCACTTGAATGTGTGTGAATCCAAAGAAACTTGCAGAGCTCATCATTCATGTTGTTCAGCATGTTGAATGATAAATTATACAGTCCGAAGGCTCAGTATGTCCATTATTTAGTATTTACATGTAAATAATAAAGCAAATGTAATTGAGTTGTTACAGGTATTGAATTATTGCAACTTTAATCATCAGGAATGTGTGTTGTAATTTACAATGCTCCATCGCTAAAATTCTCCTGATTTTTCACTTTTGAAAGTTGGCGTGTCTGCCTCCGTCAATCCTACCTGGTAAGGGTCTCATAACGCGTAGCAATGTTCCAGCAGAGGATGGATAAGTGTAATGTAGGTTGTCTCTTTAGTGGGTTTGATGCATCCTCTAAGTGTTCTGCCAACAAAGCGCAGTCTTTGTTTTGCCTCCCCCACAATATTATCTATGTGGGCTTTCCAGTTTAAGTTGCACGTAATTGTAATTCTTAGGTATTTAGTCGAACTGAGAGCCCTTAGATTTGTGCGATTTATCGTATACCCAAAATTTATCAGATTTCTTTTAGTACCCATGTGGATGATCTCTCACTTTTCTTTGTTTAGTGCTAATTGCCACTTTTCGCACCATACAGAAATTCTCTCTAGATCATTTTGTAATTGGAATCAAACATCTGATGATTTTACTAGACAGTAAATTACAGCGTCATCTGCAAACAATTTAAGGGGGCTGCTCAGATTATCACCTACAACATTGATATAAATCAGGAACAGCAGAGGGCCTATGACACTACCTTACGGAACACCGGATATCACATCTGTTCTACTCGATGATTTACTGCCTGTCACTACAAACTGTGACCTCTCTGAGAGGAAATCACGAATCCAGTCACACAACTGAGACAATACTCCATATGCACGCAATTTGATTAATAGTCGCTTGTGAGGAATGGTATCAAAAGCCTTCTGTAAATCTAGGAAAATGGAATCGATATGAGATTCCTTGTCGACAGCACTCATTACTTCATGGGAATAAAGATGAGTTGCACAAGAACAATATTTTCTGAATCCGTGTTGGTTATGTATCAATAAGTCATTTTCTTCAAAGTGATTCATAATGTTCAAGTACAGTATATGCTCCAAAATCCTACTGCAAATTGAGGTCAGTGATGTGGGTCTGTAATTCAATGTGTTACTCCTATTTCCCTTCTTGAATATTGGTGTGACCTGTGATACTTTCTAGTCTTTAGGAACAGACCTTTCGTCAAGTAGCGGTTGTATATGATTGCTAAGAAAGGCACTATTGTGTCTGCATACTCTGAAATGAACCTGATTGGTATACCATCTGGACCGGAAGACTTGCCTTTTTTAGGTGATTTGAGTTGTTTCGCAACACTTAAGATATCTACTTTTATGTCACTCATGCTAACAGCTGTTCTACTTTTGAATTTTGGAATATTTACTTCATCTTCTTTCGTGAAGGAAATACAGAAAACTATATTTAGTAACTCTGCTTTAGTGGCACCATCATCTGTAACATTTCTATTGCTATTGCGCAGTGACAGTATTAACTGTTTTTTGCTACTGCTGTACTTTACATACGAACAGAATATCTCTGGGTTTTCTATATTTCATTGTGGAAACTATTAAAAGCATCTCACATTGACATCCACACTCAATTTCGAGCTTTTGTGAAACTTAGCCAGTCTTGGGGATTTTTCATTCTTCTGAATGTCAGTCTTATATCCCTGCAACCAAAAAGCCTACTATCTTTGCTTCAGTGGCACTCTTGTGCAGCGAATATATTAGACCATTCAGTATGTTTCATGGCTCCAGTTTCAAAAAGGTAGCCCAAGCATTCACATCTGTAGGAGCTGAAGTGGCTTGTGACGATGATGTGGAGGCGATACTCTGTCATCTGACTGCATTTAGGAATAGAGTAAATGCAACTGCGGATGCTATTAAACAGGTGCTGGTTCCACTGGCTGTTGCTGCTATTACCGATAAGAGCCTCTTTCCAAACTAGTATGTGGATGGATGATACACATAAAATAACTACACTACAGTGACTGTGTTCACTATTAGTTGAATGTGATGTGTGGAGTACAGAGTACTGTTCACCACTCCATTTTGTGATGAGGGTGGAGGGAACCAGCAGTTAACATCTTATCGGAGTTTGTTCACTGTTACAAGTCCTTGACAATTTCTGAGGACTTAATGAAGTTAGCACTTTTCATAACAGATCAATCCTGAAAGAGGTCACAAAACTTCCTTACACTTATCATAGTTTGAGAAATTGACTCAAACATACTTTTTAAGTCAGAGTTTTGAACATCGCAGCCAGAGCTAACTCATGTAGGAGAGACAGTAATCTTGGGTAAAGCAGTAGTGGCATATTGTAAGAAAGTTGGTCTTTCAAAGAGACCCGCAAAATCACTGAAACAAGAAATTGAAGTCCAATGGAACAGTTTGTTTCAGTTTGGGATACTTTGATCGAGATTAAGGAATTGCTCCAAAAAAAAAGACAAAAAAAGACCTAAATAAGCTTGCCATGTTCCTTAGCCCAATCAAAGAAGCTAATAATGATCTAGAATGTGACAACTATCCACTTCCCCATTTAGTACTTATGTGCAGTGTAAACTTTTGGATGAGCACTTGAGCCCTAATAAATTAGATAGTGATGCCATGGAAATACTTCAATTAAGATGCAGAACTTACATGAACAGAAGTAATTATAAGGTTAAACTACCTGGTACTCCAAGATCGCAAAATTTTGATGCTGAGCACTGAAGACTGAGATAATGTTTTCAAAGAGGTTGGTGTTCTGTGTCCAAACATTTCAGTTTAGTGAATGACTGTAGACACCTAATATTCTTTGCTCATGCAGCATGATTATGAGTGAATGTTGCTACAAATTGCATCATCCGTTTTTTCTAGTTAATCGTGGTTCTCATGAAAGAGCACGAGGGCCACCAGAATAGCGACAGCTGTTGAAGTTCCAGAGGTATGCAAGAAGTCTGGACCATCAGACAAACATCACGAAGTATTGTTGTACCTCCCAGTCACTGCTACTGAAAAACATGCAGAGGTGGAAACTGATATTGTTGGATGGTGGAAAGAACATGACACGACAGTTCTCTTTCTAGGTACTCTCTGTGGTTAAGAGCATACTAGGTATTCCAGCCTCAAGAGGATCTAGTGAGACGAACTTCAGTGCTCCAGGCTGGGTTGTTACTGAACATCACAGTCATCTGAACCCTAATGTTGTGGATGACGTTTTACTTTGTCAAAGTTGAAGTGATTTGAAACTTCCTGTCAGATTAAAACTGTGTGCCTGACCAAGACTTGAACTCAGGACCTTTGCCTTTCGTGGGCAAGTGATCTAAAAACTGAGCTACCCAAGCATGACTCACACCCTGTCCTCACAGCTTTACTTCTGCCAGTATATCGTCTCCTACCTTCCAAACTTCACAGAAGCTCTCCTGTGAACCTTGCAGAACTAGCACTCTTGGAAGAAAGGATATTGTGGAGCTACCCCATACTGGCAGAAGTAAGGCTGTGAGGACTGGGCGTGAGTTGTGCTTGAATAGCTCAGCTGGTAGAGCACTTGCCTGCGAAAGGCAAAGGTCCCGAGTTCGAGTCTTGGTCCGGCTCACAGTTTTAATCTGCCAGGAAGTTTCATATCAGTGCACACTCTGCTGCAGAGTGAAAATCTCATTCTGAAAAGTGATTTGTTAAATAATTTTGACAGAGATTAATTTATGATGATACTATACAGATATTAAAGTTAACATAACGACATTATATTATTTAAATTTAATGATCCTTTCCAGCAGTTTCCTAGAAACATCTAGTTCAGTTCCGTAAAGTTGTGATGCTTGCCCTAAATTTATTTTAATACTTAACACCATCACATCTTCATATTCTTGTACTGTTGTCTTGGACTCAATAACTTGTTGAGAGAGAGAGAGAGAGAGAGAGAGAGAGAGAGAGAGAGAGTGTGTGTGTGTGTGTGTGTGTGTGTGTGTGTGTGTGTGTGTGTGTGTGTGTGGAGTCTATCTGTTAGTGACTTCACATACAGGCAGAAAACCGTGACGAGGGACTTTAGATAGTTGTCATCCCATGTGTGATTAGCTGCAGTGCTGTGAGTCGTTGGTTATACTCGTGAACTTGTGTACTGGCTCTCCTTTCCATGGTGGCAGAATATAGCTGTACCCGACAACAGACTCAAGTGGCATGTTGTTGATTACAGGGGCTGGAATGGAGACTTGAGAGTCCAGTCTCTGAGCACACGGAGATGATGAGTTTGGAGATGACGTCAGAGGACCCAGTGGCAAGTTTAAAGCGAGTTCACGGAGTGTGTTTCTTATCTCTGCTGTGCAGTACCCTCAAAGGTGCCATCCCAATAAGGATGTTTTTCATCACCTGAAGCAATGCATTTGGGAAACCGGTAATCTTTGTCCGCAAGTAATGGACAGAGGTCATCCAAGGACTAGACATACTCCACAAACAGATGACGCGATTCTTGCAACCTTTCACCAATCATCTTGGTGAAGTACCCATGGTATTAGAGGGTAGTTACAGATATATCAAAGGCTGGTTGTTGCTGTGTTGCACAATGAAAAACTGCATCCATATCATTACACATTAACTCAACACCAGCAGCCAGAAGACCACTTTCAACGAGTACAGTTTTGTGGATGGCTTGTGCACCAAGTGGAAGATAATACAAATTTTGTAAGTAACATGATGTATAATGATGAATCTAGCTTCACTCATGAAGGTATTTTCAACCTCCACAATAGTCATTATTGGTCAGAACAAACACACGTCACCCGTGAACATGACTTGCAGCCATGCTTTGGGCTGAAATCGTGGGCGTAGTGTTTTTGGCCCCTTACCTATTGCCAGACAGATTCAGTGGGCCCTGTATTGTATGTTTCTTTGCCTGAGACATTAGAAAATGTTCAACTTGATATTCATTGACACTTATGATTCAGCATGATGGTGCACCTCCACACTTCGGAATGAATGTGCGTAACTATTTAAATGAAGCATTTTGAGGGAAATAGATTGGTCATGTAGGTCAAATGTTCTGACCTCCATGTTCCCTGCACCTTAATCCACTAGATTCTTATTTGTGGAAACATTTAAAGGGACAGGTTTATAGTACTCCACCCATGGATGTATACAGCGTAATAACTTGCATGCATGTCACTTTGGCAATGGTGGTGCATAGGATCTAGCCAAGTATGATGCAGGAAGGGGCAAAGTGTTTGCAAATGCAAGGTGGCCGCATTGAGCATCTTCTATAAAGTGAATATTGCTCGTGTGCGTCAGTACTGGCAGTGTAAAAATAAGCCTGGATGTCAAACATATAGTACTGAATTATCGTGCATGTGCAGTCTAATTTAGCCTATCTGTCATATTTTTTGTACCTTATTGCATACAGTGTGATGCTTAAGTTTTCCACAAACTTGACGAGCCTGCGTATCCGTTCCCCACATCATTGTCTTATCTCACTGAGCAGGGCAGAGTTCATGCTACCTGTTCTGGCCACACTGCATGCAGTTAGTGTTGCCAGAGCCTTGTTTTTTAAATCAATATCTATAAAACTTATTGGCAAGACTAGGTTTTGCCAGATATACTTTTGTCTTGAATTAGGATGAGGAATCGCAAACTCATCACAGAGTGCATTTTTTTCTCCACCCTCTATATTTCTGTGTTGGAAATACTGTATACACAAAAACATCATGTTTACGTACAATGATAACAAACATGGAAGGAATTTTTTTTAAGCCCTCGCATTTGGGTTTCCTGTTTTAACTTGTATAGAAATCATAATGATTTTTTTTTTTTTTTTTTTTTTTTCATTCTTTACAGGACATGTGGGAGATTACAACTCTAGCTGCACTTGTCATTCTTACTCCAACCAGAGACCATGTGTGCCATAAATCCCTACATCACCATACAGTTATATACTGCTCAATGAGTTGCTGTGGTTTAAGGAGCAAGTTATGAAAAGTTTAGATTTCTCGCATTTCTCAGTTGTTTAGGAACTGTTATCTGATGATATTTTCTACCATAAAATTGACTCAACAATACCAGCATAACATGTACTGGTTTCATGAACTCAGTTGAGATGTTTGTTATAACAGTTGGGTGTTTTATATAATTTTGATGATATTATTTTTTACATAGCTGTGCAAAACTTAACCTGTTTGAGGTTTTGAATAAACAGTACTCTACGTGTGTGTTAATTTGCACACTGAGGCACACTATATACTTGATGTTCCTTATCTGACTTGACTTAATTGCAGTGTAAGAAACCAAATGGAGAAATCTCATGTGGAAACATGATTCAAAATTGACTGAACTAAATTTATCCGATCTTATAGACCTGAAGGAAGTTGAATCCTCATTTGTCAAACAATACATAATGTCTTGTGTTTAATTTGTTTCTTCTCTGTAGGCTAAGATGTTTCATATTCAAAAGTATATTTGTCTGGAGCAAGCTTTAATTTTTCAGGGAAAGTTTATAAAGGGGAGGTGACTACCGGTGATACTGGTGATACACCTTTGCTTGTCGCAATAAAAACTCTGAAGGAAAATGCTACTCCAAAGACACAGGCAGACTTTAGAAGAGAGGTGGAACTAATGACTGATCTACGGCATTCCAATATTGTATGTCTACTTGGAGTTGTTATGAGGGGCGAACCGCTATGTATGTTGTTTGAGTACATGACACAGGTGAGTGATTGAGTTATAAATTAAATATATTCTTTGTATTTTGTGCCACTTATAAAAACTGGTTTTGCTTTGTGTGTGCAGAGTCTTCAGATGGAATGTACTGTGTATCTAAAAAACAAGAAATGCATTAATTTTACCTATTGTAATTTTTTTTAATGTAAAACTTTCTGAATGTGGAAAAAATAGTATATTTGACACTGCTAGGAACAGGATTGTATCAGTGGTCAGAAAAAAGTAAACCCTACCTATATTATCTCATGTTCTTATGTTTCTAGCAAAACTGAAATTAATTCTCAGCACAGACTGCAGTTAAAGTGTTAGTCAGTAGGTGGTATGGACATGCTGGAGGAGCTTGTATATTTGTTTCTCTTTTGCCGATCTATTCAGCAACACATTTAAGCCCATGTGTGCTTAGTTGTGTCAACATGACAAGCTGCAATTGACTGATGATGAATGCTCATGATGATGTTGCATACCAATTTGAGAATAATATGAAATATTTTCAAGAAAAAGTTAAAGTACTTCAGTAAATAGTGTTTGGAGCAAAATTCGTGGTGTTTTTAGTCATATTTGAGTTGAAAGTGGTTGCAGTTCAAAATTCCATTGTGATTTCATTTTCAGATATGACTTACAGTGGATGCAGAAAAGAAGAGTGGTCCTTAAGAGACAGCAGGAATGAGTAGTGGCATTATTACTTAAAATCGTGTGATAACTTGAGCAATTTCAGTGTTGGTCAAACTCCTATTTACAATCAACTGGAAACCATTTTCTTAGAAAAACTGAGAGTACTAGCAGTAACACATTTTAGAGTGCTCCTTTAGTCATACTTCATGTAGAAAAGACAGTACAAAACATTGATACATTTGGAATGCTGTATCGTTGTTGAGATGTGAGACTATGATTTCTCTGACAATCAGATTACCATACGTACTGCCTAAACTATAAACAGATGGATCTGCAGTCTTTGATCAGCTGATAGATGTAAATGTTGACAACACTGGGATTCCAGTCACAAAGTTAATGAATGGATAGGCACTTCTACTGCACATCAGTCATAAATTTCTCAGTAACAGCCAAAGCTGCAGAGTACAAGTCCTCCATATTTGTCTGTAGTTTTCCATACCATTTCCAAAAAAAAAGAGATTTGATTGCTTGTCGTCTACTATTGTAATTATCATATGCACAACCATCTGTAGTAAAGTTGCAGATGTAAGCAATGGAAATTAATTAGTAGCATGTTGACATCTCGTATGAATTACATCTCAACATTTTTTATGCATGTTTGATGACTGTAGTGAAGAACCCCTAGAAGCTTGCATTTAATGGCCCATTCGTGATTGTGAAATCACGAATGCCAGCTTTCACAGAATTACTTGATAGGCAATAATACACAGGTAGTCAAGCATGCTCCTTACAATTCTTGAAAATCTACTGCTGGAGTGTGGTAAGAAGGCTGTGATTATGGATGCTTCCATTGCTTGATTTTGTCCCCTGGGCTAGTCTGAACAGCTATCCTGTCAGAAAACTGTCATTGGATGTTGAAACTCATGTGGCAGGCAGGAAGGGAAAGGTTGCATACTCACTGAAGTAGGTTTCATAGTTTTCTGCCATGCTGTTCAGTGTTACGATAACTTGTAGCCTGCAAATATACATCAGTGTGAACTGGCCTTTTAGTACATGCTTTGTGCCAGTGTTTCATTTGGCTTACTTGGTACATAAATATCCAGAAAGGGTAATCCACAACATTTTTCTACCTGTATTGTAACTAGAACATTTGGACAGTGCAAAATGAAATGCTTCACAAACATCGATGGCCCTTTGGCTCCAAAAGGTCGCATCATGTATGAGTTGTTGGTGTACTGCCAAAAGCAGAAAGGTTTTCGGGCTGTCAGCTGTAGTGATTTTACTTTTGAATCCTCCATAAAATAGTTGGCACTCTCTATAGACAGAGGGCTTCCCATCAGAAACCCACGTACTCACTGGAAGTACTGGTTGTTGGGTACGAAGTATGTTAAACTAAGCACATGTTTGAACAGTGCCATAATTTCCTCCTCAGATGGGCCAGTGAGTTCCAAGGAGACTTATAAAGGACTTTTGTAGACAAAGTTACTACATTGATACTAACATAGAGATCCAGTGGTTGTAATATGTTTTCAGATGACCTATGGAGTCCTCAAATTTCCCGATTATGTGACTGAATTTGCCTAAGAGGGGTTCCAGCAGTGATACACACTGAGGTAACAAAAGTCATGAGGGCCCCAGGAGTTCAGCATTTGCTTACTGGGTATAGGCTTGGCAACCCCAGGTTCCTGATCTGGGGACTGGTAAGCACCACCAGTCCTCTGTTACCATAAGCTCTGAGTATGCTTTAGTGACTACCGGTGTTTAGGAGAAGGGACCTTGGCTTCACCACCTGTACCGTGAGGAAGGTACACACCTCTATAAAAAAAACCTTGACCTCAAGGTGTGCTACATGCTGTTGAGGTGAATGGCTTTTGAGCTAAAAGTCTCTAGCAGGCAACCTCTGGGGAACCTGTCGCTCCCAGTTGTACAAGGCTTACTCTGTTGTTCCCTAGCATCTTACGGGATCCGTATGGAATGGTCTCATCAAACTACTACTCCTGACTATAATTGTATCATCAGGTAGCACCTACATATACTCATAAAAGAGAGCTTCACTGGTCAGTCCTCCTTAGAAGTAGTCTCAGAATCATAGTAAGAGGGTATTAATATGCCATAACACTTTCATTGTAATCAAGAGAACAGGGGGAACCTTTGAGAAGGTCTCCTCTTTCTATGTTCACAAGATATTGGAGGGTATTGTTGGGTCCCTAAAAAGTGTCAAACAACTTCGTAATGGAGCACTTCTAGTTGAAAGTGCTAATTCAAACCAAGTATCTAAGCCTCTGGGATGTAAGGCCTTATGTGACTACCCAGTCGAGGCTGAGTTGCATAACGCCCTTAACTTTAGTAAGGGCATAGTTACCTGCTCCAATATAATGGTGAAGGACCCAGTGGAGTTTGTGAAAAATGGAAAATATGAGCATCACAGAAGTGCAGAACTGTATGAGAAGAGCCAGTCACACATTGGAAAAACCTGCAAGATTTATTCCAATGTTTAGTACTCCAAAATTACCTGAACACATCCTTGCAGGCTTTATTTTTCTTAACGTTCACCCATTCGCTCATAACACAATGTGATGCTTCAGATGTTAAAGATTGGCCCATACTGATATGCGATGTAATGGGAGTGCTAGGTGTGGCAATTGTGGAGGCTCAGCTCATGAATCAGGAAAGTTTTGTACGCTTCCTCTGGAATGTATAAAGTGCTCCGGGGATCGCCCAGTGTGGAGCAGAAAGTGTGAGGTTTACAATAAGGGAAGGGAAATTCAGGAGCTGAAAGTCGAGACACGCATACCCTATGGTGAAGCTAAAAGAGCTATGCAACCTCTAGTTTGTGCTGCTACTTTTGAATCAGCTCTTAAGAAACCAATTGCCAAGTGCCTCCACACAAATCAGACCGCAGATTCAAGTATGAGCACACAAACTTGTTGGTGTGCCAGTGGGGGAGACGCTACATCATTATGAAAGAATCGTGTTCATGATCCATGGAACAAGTAATATAACTAACTAACACTTGAACCAGAAATCATTTGCAAGCCATCTTCAATGGGTTTTACTACCTAACCCATATACCACTGCCCACCATCAGAAGCCTACTAAGCTGTTCCTTCAATCGTAGCAACCAACTCCCACCATAAGTAAGGAAAAAGTCCTTCAAAAACTAGTTTTAAGTCAGAGAAGGAGGCAGTTAAATTTTCATATCAGTGAGCTCTCTCCCCCTCAGATGGGGTCTATGCTCTTGAGGATATGGACTTCCGATCGAAGGAATCAGGAATTGGCCAACGTTCCCCTGACCTCCACAGTAAATCACTGCCTCCAAGTGAGATAGACAAGACCACCCGTCTGCAGTCGATGACTCCCACAGGGACTACTGTGTTGCAGTGTAATTTAAATGGATACCAACCACATTTGGAAGAATTACAGCTCCTGGTCCAGAAGAAACTGTTGTGCATCTGCTTTCAAGAGACTTATTTGAAAGTCACTGACACACCAGCATTACGGGGTTACCACCCTTACAGGAAGGATGATATTACTGGAGATGTGGGTAAAGTTGGAGAGACTGTTTTCATTGATGACAGATGCTGTTCCTCTCCCTTCACTTTTACTGTGGCCATACAAACAGTTACCATGAAAGTTGTAGCACCACTTAACATCACAGTGTGTTCTTTATATCTTCCACCTCATGATGCTTTAGATGCAGACGTACTGACAGAACTCTTCCGGACACTCCCACGCCCATTCCTCCTTGTGGGGCACTTCAGTGCCCACAATGTGCTGTGGGGCTCAGCAGCCACTTGCTCCAGGGATCGAATGATCGAGTGACTCATCCATTCTGAGAATATCTGCTTTTTGAGTGTGCTTGAGTTGACACATGTTTCCACAGCTACAGTGTCTTTTTCTTTGTTTTTATCCCCACTTGGACAGTGGCTGTCAGAAGACCACAAAGACGGATGATTTCAAAGGGCAAACTGGTTGCAGTATGGTCAGCAGGCTATTTTTGAGCAAAAGGATTTTGCACAGAGATGGTGACCCATATCAGTTGTGAGATCCAGTTGGCCACCACAGAGTCCATCTCCCAATCTAATAACCACCTCAGACAACAGCTCATATCTTGGTGGAATGAAAACTGTTGCTCAGAAATCAGGTCAAGACAAACAGCTCTATGAACATCAAACACCCTCCAACTATAGGAAACAGTCATGCCTTCAAATCTGCAAGAGCACACGGGAGGTGAGTGATAAAAGAACGAAAAAGGGCTCCCTGAAAGAAATTGACAAGTTTCATTAATCGGTCCACTTCCATTGTGCAAGTTTGGGAGTCAACAAGGTGGATTTCAGACAAGGGCAGTACACGTCCCCTTATAGCCATGTCAGTAAATGGGGTTTTGGTGGATGCTCAAGAAGTGGGTCAGGTTTTAACTGAACACTTTTTTTACTGTCACTGCGTCAGCCATGCAAGCTCCTGCTTTTCAGGTGTTCCGTATGAATGTGGAGATGAGGAAGCCCCATTTCTTCTTGCATATTGAGGAAGTCTGCAACTTTCAGTTCTCCATGTGAGAACTGGAATCTGCTCTGTCTGCAACCAGAAATACTGCTCCAGAATCTGATGAGATCCATTATGCCCATGTTTCATCATCTGCGCCCTGAAGTGAAAGGACAGCTCCTGTCTTGTTTCAATCAGATCTGGTTTGATGGACAGTACTCCATGACTTTGAAGGAGACAATATTAATTCCATTCTGGAAACCAGACAAGGACAGTAGTGCCCTTAAGTCACAGGAGTGTAGTCCTTACCAGGTGTACAGGTAAGACTCTTAAATGCATGGTCAACTGCCACCTCGTCTGGCTACTTGAATCCCAAGATTACCTGAGCTGCTCCCAGTGCACTTTCAGGCACAACCATTCCACCCTTGACGACTTAAGTCCACTATATGCAGTGATACTGGGAGTCCTTCTTACACCAAAACCATTTGGTTTGTGTGTTTTTTGACCTTGAAGAAGCATACAACACTACTTGGAGGTACAGCATCCTTTGCCAACTTCATACATGGGAACTATGTGGATGTCTGCCACTTCTCATCCAGTCCTTTCTTGAGGAATGATGTTTTCAACATCGTGTCGGCGATGCCTTGTCTGACTGCTATGTTCAAGAGAATGGTGTCCCCCCAAGGCAGTGTACTCAGTGGTTCGTTGTTTGCCATTGCTGTCAGTGACATTCCGTCCACAGTCGGGAGCCATGCTAAATGTTCTTTGTTTGTGGATGACTTCACAATCTTCTATTCTTTCTCCGATCTTATAGTGACAATGAGGCAACTGCAGCTGACCATTAGGAGGCTGGAAACCTGGGCCAGAACAACTGATTTTCGGTTGTGCTAAAGAAGACTAAATGTGTTAATTTTAACTGTGCTCATCGAAGTTTTGATCAACAGTGCTCACAGTGGGGGGCCAATTTGATGTTTTCAAGAAACTGTGCCCTTTTTGTGTTTATTATTTGATTTCCAATTAACATCGTTCTCACACCTGAAAGACCTACTATGAACAAAGGGCTTCCAGTCATTGAATATTTTGAAATGTCTTAGTGAAAAAACATGGGGAGCTGACAGGTCCCGCCTCCTGTAGTTTTTTAGGGCATTTGTTCAATCCTGTTTAGATTATGGCAGCATGGTGTACACATCAGCCCATATTTCCTACCTTAAGATGATAGATCCTGTCCACCATGAGGGCATTCGCATTTCGAGTGGAGCCTGTTGGACTAGCCCATTTCAGAGTCTGTGTTTAGAGGCCTATGAACCATCACTCTGAATTTGTCGGTGGCTTTGTTTTGCTCAACAGGCACTGAAAATCTCAGTGTCACCTCAGTCATTGGCACTTAGTGTAGTGATCCAACCCAACTTCGAATGGCTGTTGAGGAATTAGCTTCATGCAACCAAGCCATTCGGAATATGTGCTACTGACTGTCTCAAAGATCTAGATCTGTCAGAGCTCCAAATACACAACCAGGGATGGAACATGTTACCGCATTGGTGTCTTCGACCTGTACTCCAGCTTACATTTTTACAGCTTTCTTTTCTTCCATTTTAAATATGTACCACAGTTTTATTGTAGTTCATGCAGATGAATCCCAGCAAGAGAATGTCCTCAGTTGTTCTGCTGTTTTCCCTGCAAAGTGCATCTTCCAGAACAGTTAATAAATTATGATGTGGAGCTATACAGCATTCTGATGGCACTGGAGAGGATTCACAGACATCACCATACAAGGTTTCTTGTCTGTTCCAATGCACTTAGTGCACTACAAGCACTTCACCAAATGTATCCAGTAGATCAGTTGATTCAGCTCATCCATATCTCCTTCGAGCAGTTGTAACACCGTGGCAAGGAGGTGATCTTTTGCAGGGTACCTGGTCACATCTGGGTACAGGTAAATGTCATGGCTGACAAAGCAGCCAAGGAAGCATATCGGCATGGTGCTGTCCATCAATGTCCCATTCCTTTGCACACTATCATCTCATTTTCTGACAGACACATTATGCAACAGTGCGAGATGTAATGGTTGCAGGTGACAGGAAACAAACAGCAGTTGCTCAAATCGACCACACAGGCATGGCTGACTTCATGTCAGCCTCACCAGTGGAAGGGAGGTTCTGCTTACCAGGCTGCACATCAGACATAACCCTTTAACACATGGCCTCCTCCTCTAGCAGGAGGATGCACCACACTGTGCAGTTTGTGGTGTGCCACTTTCAGTTCAGCATATTTTGGCAATATGTGTCCTGTATACTGATATTAGGTCAGCCCTGAGTCTCAATTGAGGTCTGCCCGCCATCCTCCCCGCTATTGATTCCAGTTTAACAAGAGTGGTGAAATTTTGTGAACTGTCGGGCCTAACCCCTAAATTGGTGGAGAAGGGAGGCATTCTTTAATACGTAATAAACTGTGCCACTTGTGGGGACAGTATTCCTCCCTACCCATGAGAGTGTCTTGCTGAGTTAGGGCACTGATGACTATAATGTTGAGTGCCACTCACCTCAAATAATAATAATAATAATCATCATCATCATCATCATCATCATCATCGAAAGTCATGAGATACCTCTTAATATCGGTTCGGACCTCCTTTTGCCTGCTGTAGTGCAGAAATCAGTGTGGTATCAACTCAACATGTCGTTGGAAGCCCCTGCAGAAATGTAGAGCCATGCTGCTTATATAACCATTAGTATTTACAAAAGTGCTGTTACAGCAGGTTTTTGTGCATTAACTGACCTCTTGATTATGTCCCATAAATGTTCCACAGGATTGATGTCAGGTGATGTCGGTGGCCAGATCATTCACTCGAATTGTCCAGAATGTTCTTCAAACTAATCGCAAACAACTGTAGCCCAGTTATGTGGCACAATGTCATCCACAAAAATTCCATCATTTTCTGGGAACATGAAATCCATGAATTACTGCAAATGGTCTCCAAATAGTCAAATATAACCAGAGGACCCACTCCATTCCCTGTAAACACAGCCCATACCATTATGGAACCACCACCAGCTTGCAAAGGGCCTTGTTCACAACTTGGGTCCATGGCATCGTAGGGTCTGCCCCACACTCGTACCCTACCATCACTTTTTACAAACTGAAATTGGGCTCATCTGACGATTCTGCCATGCTCTCAGTTGTTAAGTGAAGGTGTCAGCTACTGTGTTGTCCTTGATGAGAGGTAGTATGTACAATTTTGGTATTCTCGGAAGACTCTTGACGCTGTAGGTGTCAGAATATTGAATTCCCTAACAATTTCCAAAATGGAATGTGCTGTTAATCTAGCTCCAACTACCACTCCACGTTCAGTCTGTTGATTCTCTTCATTTGGTCATAAGCATTTCAGAAACCTATTCTCGTGAATCACCTGTGTGCAAATGGCAGCTCTGTCCATGCAATGTCCTTTTGTACCTTGTGTACACAATACTACCGTCATCTGTATAAGTGCATATTGCTATCCCATTACTTTCCACCTCAGCGTAAAGTGTTTAGTTACAAAACGGGTGGATGTTCCAGTATTAGGTCCAGTGGGATCATGGGCAATCCAGCCTTACATAGCCTTAGTAGACCATTATGACTTGTAGATACAGGAGCGTTCTGGCATAAACTCTTATTAAAAAGGTGGAAGGGAACCCTTGAGGAGGGCTAGGGTTTTCTTCTAAATCCTGCCAAATGTGTTTTTGTGTAATTGGTGGTGTGTAAAATCCTGAAGTAGTTCATACACTACACATTAATATGACCACTGTCTGTGTTCAATGTCAACTTTCATTATCCACTCACAGGTGGTAGATGGTGGCATTAGCAGGGGAGGGTATATAAAAGCGTGCTGTGGTCACAGAAAAGAGTGCAGGTGTTGTCATAATGTGGAAACGGAGCCGTTTATCTGATGTCGAAAAGGAAAATAAGATTGGTGTGTGGGCCAAGGTTGCAAGCATTTCTGAAATGGCCAGGTTTGTTAACTTTTCACATGTTGTCATGGCTAAAGTATACCATGCATGGTAAAATGGCAGTATTGAAAACCAGAGCCAAGGCAACTAAGATGCACCATGGACCATGGTGACAGGGATGAACAATGGTAGCAGAGATAAGTACAGGCGAATAGATGTGAGCAGTTGAGCAACAGACTGCCCACGTGAACCAAAGGGCCACCAACAGTGTCTCCTCAATGACTATTCAGAGAATGTTGCTGCATATGGGTCTCCACAGCAGGCACCTGGTTCATGCACCCCTACTGACTGCCGTTCATCAGTGACTAAGGCTGGAATTTGCTTGCCAGTACCTCAACTGGATATCCACTGACTGGATATAGGTGGCCTTTTCAGATGAATCATGTTTTATGCTCCATCAGCATAAACTTCTGAAAGCAAAAACCCTTTGAAATCATTGAAAGGATCCCAGCTGGAGGAGGGAGTGTTATGATGTGGGGAATGTTTTTGTGGAGTTCCTTGGATAATCTCGTTATTCTGGAAGGCACACTGGATCAATACTAGTTCACATCTATCCTTGGGGATCAAGTTCAATGACCACCCATATGTGCAGTTTATTTTTTCTTGGCATGATGGTATCTAACAGTGGGACAATGCTATGTGTTACACAGCTTGCACTGTATGTGTGTGGTTCGAAACAAACTGTGATGAATTTTCTGTTCTCCTCTGGCCATCAAACTCCCCAGATTTAAACCCAGTTGAGAATATGTGGCACCACCTTGTTTGGGATGTTTGCGTCATAGATCCTTGATTGAAAAACCTAGCTCAGCTGCCCATGACACAGGAGCCAGCATGGCTCCACATATTTTTTGGTACTTTCCAGGACCTCACTGACTGTCTTCCTGCATGTCTCTCAGTAGTCTGTACTGCAGATGTTTTAGCAATTTTGAGTGGGACATGGCTTTGTAGAACTGCGTGTAAAATATGGCAACAACACATCACTGAACCATTTCCTTACTGTGTTTGTATTACGAAGCTGGTTTATGATGCAATGCTTTTCATTGTCACTAACAAAGGAAAGTAGCTGAATTCTGTACTGCCTGGGATCTGATGAATTCGGGTACCTCATACATTTGTGATGTTGAATCATAAAGTTTAGTGACGGCTTCCGACACTGTCTGAAATTTCTTCACTTAAGTATGCATTTGTCACATCTTGTGAAGTAGAAAGGTTATTTTCTATCCACAAAAATGTTCTATCAGATAAACACATGAGCTTAAGTCAAAAAAAAAAAAAAAAAAAAAAAAAAATTGGAGAATTTTGTTATTGTGTATTGTTTTAGAAGAAAATAAAAATAAAGAACTGAATTTTCGTATCACATATATACATTCTTTTGCTGCCTCATTATGCATGTTTAGTTATGTTCTACATGAATGCGTGCATGTTATTCGATTTGATAGTGAATGAAAATCCAGTCTCTATTTATGACTTAAGACTTTGTTCGGAAAGACAGTTACATTTTTACATAACATTGTTACATACAGATGTTTAAAAAATATATAATTATGTTGGAACAGAATATTAACTCTGAAACTGCTGGTATTAAATATAGAGAACACTTTCCTGAGTAGTGTAACACATCCCATATACAGTTTGTACTTGATTTTATATATGTGTGTGTATTTTCATCTTGTTCCCTGTATGTTAACCATGGACTTAAAACAAAAATACTATGAAATAGTTACTGAAAAAATAAGATTTGAGTAAGGCATTTTATTCTTGTGGTAATGATTGTGAATTGAATTGCTGTAACTCGCATAGGCATTTCATTTTGAGAGCACATGGGAACCATATTGGAAACATGTAACATATATTTTACTTTAATGTTGTCATATCTGTATTGATGAACTGAACTTGCATTTCTAAAACTGAGTATCTGTAATTATTTTTATGAAAAAATTCTTTTAATTTACCTTGTTTGTGGTAGTTTTCTTATCAGCGGTGTTATTTGAACTTTTACAGGGTGATCTTCATGAATTCCTAATTTGCCACTCACCTCGCTCTGATGTGTCAGCATTTAATGATGAAGGGAATAATCATGTTCTGGACCAGAATGACTTTTTGCATATTGCAATGCAAATAGGCGCAGGTTAGCAGTCATAGTGAAATAGTAATGTTCTAGTTCAAATGACATTATTTGAATCATGCTATGTTCATAAATTTTGTACTGTTTTATTCAATTTGTTTTCATTTTTGCTAGGGATGGAGTACTTATCGAGCCACCACTATGTTCACAGAGACTTAGCTGCTAGAAATTGTCTGGTTGGAGATAATCTTACTGTTAAAATTTCTGATTTTGGTCTATCAAGGGATGTTTACTCTTCGGACTACTACAGGTATGCAGACTTACTAATTCAGCACGTTACTATAGTGCGCGTCATTTACGATGGCGGCCGAGTTTAGGTTCGTTCTGCGCATCTGACGTCACAAAACACAGCCAATGAACAGACGACGATGTTGCCAGAGCTCGACTGCAGTGCAGAGCACAGACGAGTGTCTTCAGTTTTTGAAACATTGTCACAAATAAAGTAATTGAGCAAAAGCAATGTGTTGATAGCAGACTTTCTTTTATAGAAAGTTTGGAAAAAGCTTTCTTTATACCAATTGCTTCATATTCTATTAATTAATTAAACCAAACAAGCAATAAGCCTCCTAATTCAGGCGATACCAGGGAAAGGTGTTTGTATCATTCTCACAAACCGCTTTTTCGCAATAAAGAACAGCAGTAATTGTTTATTTCCTATTGTTCTTCGACAAAACGTAATTCATAGTCATACCAGTGTGTATACAGTGTTTGTTGGTACTTTGCCTCATATTTTACAATCCTCCAGGTATTAGTTTGAATGACGAGCTACATTAGCGTAATGGTTAAGGTGTTTGACTGCTAAGTGAAAGGTTCCGAGTTCAAGCCTTGTTCGATGCTTAATATTTTATTGTTTTTAAAACAATATTGAAGTGTCTTACTTCATGAATTTTATTCGCTTGAATGTAATTTTTTGAAATTGCTTTGTCTCTTCATTATAATCATAATAATTTTTCAGTTTTTCTAATTTTGTCCTCCAATATTTCTTTTCACAGCAATTAAAAACAATGAAAAGGCACACACAAAATATTAATGTTATCTGTTTGTATATCTTCTCTTCTGCAGTCGCTGTTTTACTATTCATATTGAGATATATTCTTTTGCGACAGTATTAAAAATATTATTTAGAGCATAATTTCGGCTCGTATGTTGCCGAGCTACTTGATTGTCTGACACAATTCTTTGCTTTGGCAACATCATCATATTCAATGTTTTTGTCAACTGATCTATGTTTTGCTGTCCATTGTGACAGACACAAATTGTTTGCGCACTGCGCCTCACTGACAATATATTTTAGTTTCTATGTTTTATTACAGCCACAATTCAGTTTTGTGTACTTCGTCAACTTTGTTTTGATCAGAACTTTTTAGAAAAAAGCGAAATGACTCTGGTATAAATAAAACTTTTATTACAGTCGCAAAAGACAGAATATTTCTCAATATTACATACAACACCTATCTGGTACTTAAATTAAATGAGATATTGTTATACAGTAAATTTTGAAATTTAGGTATCTTGTCCACATTTCATTCTCAACGTTGTGACAACTAAAATCGACCATAGAGAAAGTAAACGCTATGGACCTATACCTCTGTGAACTCTTCAAAATTTCGTGCAATGGTTTACTACATTTAATGCTGCACAATAACTGCATTGAACATCGAAACAAAATTAAGTCATTTATGGGGGGAAGGTATCAATCAAGAAGACGTGTAAAAATCAAATTTTTGGGCCAAATAGTTTTTGTGAAATAGGAATGATAAGTGTGTCAAAGCAGTTGGAACACCATGTGTCAGCACCGGCAAGCAGTGCAGTGATGACAAAATTGCACACAGCGTGGAATGCGGGGAGCACGTCTCTGTTAGGTTAATGCAGCCGTGGTGGCTTCACTTCATAAACTGCGCGCTTCTCCCCTAAACGTAAGTTTGCGAACTATACTATACTATAGCGCTGCTTCTCTTGGCACGTGCGTTGTTTGCAACTGTTAACGCAGCAATCTCTCGTGTCTGGGCGGAATTGAACTATAGTGCTGTATATAGTGTTGGGAAAGCAGCAATATAAAACAATGGATCTTTCACATAGTTTGTTAATGACAGTATTTATACTGAGGATAATATTGTTTCTATTCATCCGTCAAATTGCCATTTTTAACATGAGCAGGGATCTATCTCTATTGCCTTTCATACAGTCAGGAAATTGAAGCTGTTGTGGCAAGGTGAAAGTATTGTAATACTTTACTGCAAAAATAAATTTTGTTGCTATGCTTGTTTCATTTATTTTTTAAATTGTAGAATGAAATTATTATGTGTGTTCTAGAGTTCAGTCAAAATCTCTGCTACCTGTTAGATGGATGCCATCAGAATCTATTCTCTATGGGAAATTCACAACTGAAAGTGATGTATGGAGCTATGGTGTGGTTCTTTGGGAGATTTATAGTTATGGTCTACAGGTGATTGACTTCATTAACCTATTTCTGAATATTTCCAATTGATATTTCCAATTGATGTTTTAAAAAATCGAAAAATTATGCTTAGGTAAGCCAAATTAATGTATTAACAGGATTTTACTCTTGTTGCAGCCATACTATGGTTACAGTAACCAAGAAGTAATAGACATGATTCGTTCTCGTCAGCTTCTTCCATGCCCCGAAGACTGTCCGTCAAGTATATATTCACTCATGATTGAATGCTGGCATGAAATACCAAACCGCAGGCCATCCTTTCCTGAAATAAATGCAAGACTGCTTTCTCTGTGTAAAACCTCTCCAGGAAGTTGCAGCAGATTAATGAATCATTGTCTTTCAGGAAAAACGCCAGAACATGAACATTCAGTAAGCTGTGCAAGTTCACCAAGTAAAAACGTTGTAGATTTTGAAAACTACCCTTTTCATGCTGATAGTGCAGGATTGAATTCTGAACACTACAAAAAGGCATGTAATTCATCGTCATGCTCATCGCCAAATTTTGAACATCGTCAAATACAAGGTATGCCTCGGTATTCTAGTGAATCGAGTGGTCAATTTCATTATATTTCAGCTCCGAAGACAACAGCACAAATTAATAGCAACCAGCATTTGTTACCTGTATATCATGAAATGCAAGTGGATGAAGCACCACAGCAGAAGTGTCAAAACATTGTTCAGCATCTTGCACATAATGCAAACTTCCACATAGGTGTTGTGCAGCCCATGTGTTCATCAACAAAGCCATTGTCTCAGGAAACTGGGAACATAAGACACCAGAGTAAATATTCAAATAGTGCTCCAGCACAGATTATAGTGAGACTACCATCACCACACACAAAACAGGGCAACAGACATGATTCAAAAATATCAGATATTTGATCATTTCTTACCAGCAGTGTACTGCTTGTTATAATATGAAAATGCACTTAAGCCAAAATGCAGTTACTAGTCAGGTGTTTGGAAATTACAAGTGTTACTGACTGCCTTTTATAGCAGACCTTTTGATAAAAGTCTCTCTTGGAAGCAGCTCAGCAACAAAAAGGATTGTTACAGTTTACAAGAGAGAAGTTCCACAATAAATAAATAAGCAAATAAAAGAAAAATTCAGGACACCATTGTAACAAATCTTGTAAGAAAAAAAAGACTGTTGATCTCCATTCGCAGATTTCCTGCTACCTGGAGCTCGTACTTTATTGTGACAGATAAGTTTTAATTTTGCCACAGATTTGAAAAAAAGTTTCAATTTCATATCCCTTGTAAGATATTTCATATTTTATTTTTGTATGTAAATAATAAACATTTGACTTAAATGTATAAAATAAATTAACTGCTCTAAGATCTGGATGAAGTGTATGGAGAACTTGTGAAGAGTGACTGCAGTATTTATTAAAAGCATTTATATGTTTTATGTTGACAACATTGTACATTGTGTTGTATTTTAGAAGTGTACTTACTTTCCATAGTAGTAAGAAACAATCATATCGGCAGCTTTTTTTAAATTTATTATTTTGTATATTTGTGTATATGAATATAGGGTAACGCTTCCCAGAATTTATATCCATATCAACTTCATGTTGCCTTTTATTTTATGACTAATTTTGTAGTTCTGTGATTATCTGTAACAGAGAGACACTTTCTTGTAAGTTTTAACTTTTATGTTTTATTTATTTTAATTAATTATATATTTCTTAATATCATTTGTCAGTTTGGTAGGTGCTGTGTGATGTAATAAGCAATTTCCAGTCTGCTTGTGGACAACTTGACTGAATATGTTTAATTAAAATAAATTTATTTCATAATTGTCGATATCAATGAAATATGCATTGTATGTGATTTGTAATACAGATCTCTTTTTGATTCATTACTTTTGTGTGGAACATTATAGAAATGCTGAAATACTCGGTTGCCTGGCTGGGACCACTGATGCACTGCTCTATATTTCTTTTGTTGCATCTCATGTTAGGAAATCATGAACAACTGTACACTCTGTGATGCACGCATTTTGTAGTGTATTGACTGTGAATATTCATGCCTCACGGTAGGCAAGAAAAAATAAGTTTTATGCGTATTTATTCCCAGGGTCTGTGTTATAATAAATTGCACAAATTAAACATTTTTATAGAGTTGTTATGGCAGTGGTATTACTGGTTTTTCTTCTGCAGAACTAGCAAATGAAAATCATATGTATCCTGCATGTACTCATCCTCCATTTACAGTGTGGTTATTATTAAACTTTTGCTACTTGAGTCAATGGAAACCAAAAACTATTTACCATATGGGTACTCAACTTTTTTAGGAGTGATGTTCAGACTGTGCGCTGTTCAGACTGTG
Organism: Schistocerca gregaria; assembly: GCF_023897955.1. Taxonomy (NCBI): domain Eukaryota; kingdom Metazoa; phylum Arthropoda; class Insecta; order Orthoptera; family Acrididae; genus Schistocerca; species Schistocerca gregaria. The sequence goes on from NC_064931.1 coordinate 763,340,981, forward strand.
CGCTGCAGGATTTGTGTTGTTAGTATTGTTAGTGTCATTACTTGCCATTAAGTGCCAGTACTGACAAGGTGACAAAGGGTTGGAACACAAGTATCAGTGTGCATTACAGTTGCAAACAGTCAACATGTGTCTGGACAAGATGAGCAGGGCCCTACTCACAAAGCTGTTTCATCAAAATAACAGCAATAGTGCAGCTGCTCTTTACGAGTATCAATACATTAATGGAATACAGGTAGGTCCTCTTTGCACACTGGGGTTGAAGAACATTATTTGGAAGTTGAAATTGTGTCAGAGGCCAACAACCAGTTGTGCCACAAGTTATTGAAGTTTCTGTTGCTGTTGCTGAGAATGATGGGTGCAGCATACGATCTCCAGGTAGTGCGCGAGTTGTGTCATGACAGCTGAACATTCCGTGATCCACCATTGTTTGAGGCAGCAGTAAAGCAATCTCTAGTGCAATTGCAGGCTTTTGTGGATGCAAATGGTTTCCACATTGACCAATGTGTAATCTGAGCCATAAACATGGAATGCAATTAACAAATGTTACCCTCTTGTGTGGAAATTAAGTGTTTTTCTTTCAGCAATTTGTTAGTTACTATTTCTTCCACATGAGTTTACAAATATTTCCACAAAGTTTCACTCATATTTCATGGGGCCTCTCTCAAGTGACAAAAGTTTATTTATAACCACCCTCTATTATTAAAAAAATGAATGGGACGTGTGTGTGTGTGTGTGTGTGTGTGTGTGTGTGTGTGTGTGTGTGTGTGTGTGTTTTCGTTTTATTGTATACTGTTGTTCACTTATACAATACCATAACATGCCGCAGTAGATACAGGGGCAATGGATAACAATCTCCCCCTTTCACCTAGTCTGCATGCTCCTTCAGTCACATCTCCACCCTCATCCTCAGTTTGCAGAAATCTGTAGTCCTTGGGCCTGCACCCACGGGTGTCTATTGTCATAAGGTCTTGAACCTACTAAGCAGACAAACCTGGTGTAGTATATGTGTTATAGCACTGTACATAGACAAATAGACAAAATCTCAAGTATAAGATAGTATATAGAAGCGTAGTGAAAGAACAAAACCAGACTATTGGAAATAAGTTGTATGCACGGCAAAACTCCACAAAACTTGAGTGCGAGGAAGGCCTACTAGTGAAAAAACTGAAAAAGATGGAAGCCTTCATTCAAATAGTATTTTGTATTCAATGTTAACACACCTTTGCTATCAAACAATACTGTAGTGTAATTACAAATGTGGATCCAGTACCTCTAGGGACTCAGCATTTGGTTGCTGAGTGCGGGCTTGGTGATCCTGGCTCCCTGGGCTGGGGACTGGTAAGCGCTGTCAGTCCTCTGTCACCATAAGCTCCAGGCATCAGGCATGCTTCAGTGACCACCATTGCAGTCCAGTGGTGGAATGTTTTGCCTGGACCACATGGAAGGTACACACTTTATATATATCGGCATCAAGATATGCTACATGCTGATGAGGTGAATAGCTGAAGAGCTAAAACAGTCTCCAGTGGGCAATCTTTGGGACACCTGCCCCCCCCCCCCCCACCCCTCCCCCACTTGTATAAAGCCTGCTCAGGCATGTAGGGCTCTGCCTGGGTTGACAGTTGTTTCCGTAGCATCTCGTGATCCCTATGGAAGAGTGTAATCAAACTATTACTACTCATGAGACAAGTATACTGTCAGGTACTACCTACACACACTCACCAAAGAGATCTCAGTTGTTCAGTCCTCCCAAAATAAGTCTAAGAATCATATTAACAGGGCATCAGTGTGCCATAACACTTTAATTGTAATCAAGTGAACAGAGGTACCTTTGAGCAGGTTCACAAGGCATTGGAACGTATTGCTGGGTCCCTAAAAAGTGTCAAATGACTTCATAATGGAACACCTTTTGTTGAAAGTGCTAATTCAAACCAAGTATCTAAGCTTCTGGGATGTAAGGCCTTATGTGACTACGCAGTCGAGACTGAGTTGCATAACACCCTTAACTTTAGTAAGGGTGCGGTTACCTGTTCCAATACAACAGATATACTGTGCAGAGTTGTGTGAAGAATGAAAAAATATGGGCAGCATGGAAGTGCAGAACTATATGAGGAGAGTCAGTGGCAAAATTGAAAAATTTTGAACATTTATTCTAACATTTAGTATGCCAGAATTAGCTCAACATATCATTGCACGCTATATTCATCTTAACGTTCACCCATTTGTTCCTAACCCAATGTGATGCTTTAAGTGTCAAAGATTTGACCATACCACTATGGGATATAATGGGAGGGCTACGTGTGGCAATTATGGAAGCTCAGCTCATGATCAGGAAATTCTTGTACACTTCCTTCGAAATGTATAAACTGCTCCAGTGATCGCTCAGTGTGGAGCAGAAAGTTTGAGGTTTACAACAAGGAAAGGAAAATTCAGGAGTTGAAAGTTAAGATACACACATCCTATGGTGACATTAAAAAAGCTTTCAAAGCTAGGCAACCTCCAGTTTTTGCTACTTCTTTTGCATTGGCTTTGAAGACACCAATCGCCAACGGTGATGACTCCACACAAACTCTGACCACAGATTCGAGTATGAGCACATGCACTTCTTGGTGTACCTGTAGGAGAAACGCTACAGAAATAATTCGGAAGCTGTTGTCTATGGGTTTACCACCTAAGCCACGTACCACTGCTTACCACCAGAAGCCTACTGAGCCATCCCCTCAAACCAAGCAACCAACTCCTACCATAAGCAACGAAAAACGTCCTTCAAAAACTAGTTCCAAGTCGAAGAAAGAGGCAGTTAAACCTTCAGATCGGTGAGCTCTCTCCCTCTCAGAAGGGGACTATGCTCTTGAGGATATGGATTTACAGTTGGAGGAACTGGGAACCGGCTAATGTTCCCCTGACCTCCCTGGTAAATCACTGCTTCCAGAGGAGGGAGAACACCAGCCATCGCTGATCAATGGCTCCCCCAGGAACTTATGTGTTGCAGTGGAATTTTAATGGATACCAATAACATTTGGAAGAATTGCAGCTCCTGGTCCAGGAGAAACTGTTGTGCATCTGCTTACAAGAAGCTCATTTGAAAGTCACCGACACACGAGCATTACGGGGTTACCACCCTTACAGGAAGGATGATATTACTGGAGACATAGCTAAAGGTGGAGTGACTGTTTTCATTGATGACAGATGCCATTCCTCTCCTGTACCTCTTACCATGACCATACAAGTGATTGCCGTGAAAGTTGTATCACCATTCAACACCACAGTGTGTTCTTTATATCTTCCACCTCATGATGCTTTGGATGCAGATGCACTGATACAACATTACCAGGCACTCATGTGCCCATTCCTCCTTGTGAGGGACTTGAATGCACACAATGTGCTGTGGGGCTTGGCTTCTATTTGCTCCAGGTGTCAGATGATCGAGCGACTCATCCATTCTGAGAATATCTGTCGTATGGACTTGGGTCAGATGACTCACGTTTCCACAGCTACAGGGTTTTTTCAGTCAGTGACCTTTGTTTCTGTCCCCCAGCTATTGCAGACTCAGTTCAGTGGGAAGTGGGTACTGATTTACATTCTAATGACCACTTCCCGGTGTGGATTCATCTGTTGACTTGGACTGTAGCTGACAGCTGACCACAAAGATGGATGATACGAAGGTAAAATTGGCTGCAGTACAGTTGACAAGCTATTTTTGGACAAAGGATTGTGGACAGGAGACAGTGGGCTATATCACTTGTGAGATCCTGTGGGCTGCCACAGAATCCATCCCTTGTTTAGTAACCACTTCAGACGACAGCCTGTAACTTTGTGCAATGACGACTGTCGATTGTTAATGAGAACCAGATGAACAGCTCTGCGGAACTTAAGACACCATCCAACTACAGAAAATCTTCATGCCGTCATGGGAGGTGAGTGATAAGAGAACTAAGAGGGACTCCTGGAAGGAATTGACAACTTCCCTTAATCTGTCCATTTTCCGTGCACAAGTTGGGAATCGGTAAGGTGGATTTCAGGCAAGGGAAGTAAACATCCCCTTATGGCCTTTTCAAGTAGTAGGTTCTTGGTGGACGTGCCAAAAGGCATGGCTCAGGTTTTTGATAAGCACTTCTTTAGTGTCGCTACATCATCTAGACAAGCTCCTGCTTTTCAGGTGTTCTGTAGGACTGCGTAGATGAAGCAGCTCCGTTTCTTCTTGCATAATGAGGAAGTCTACAACATCTCATTCTCCATGTGGGAACTGGAATGAGCTCTGTCTGTGGCCAGAGACTCTGCTCCAGGACCTGTTGAGATCCATTATGCCATGCTTAGTCACGTGTGCTCTGAAACGAAAGGACAACTCCTCTCTTGTTCCAATCAGATCTGGTTTGATGGACAATACCCCATGACTTGGACTGAGCGAGGTGGCGCAGTGGTTAGCACACTGGACTCGCATTCGAGAGGACGACGGTTCAATCCCGTCTCCGACCATCCTGATTTAGGTTTTCCGTGATTTCCCTAAATCGCTTCAGGCAAATGGCGGGATGGTTCCTTTGAAAGGGCATGGCCAATTTTCTTCCCCATCCTTCCCTCACCCGAGCTTGCACTCCGTCTCTAATGACCTTGTTGTCGACGGGACGTTAAACACTAACCTCCTCCTCCCCATGACTTGGAAGGAGACAATATTAATTCCATTCTGGAAATCAGACAAGGACTGTAGTGTTCCTAACAATTACCGGAGTGTGGCTCTTACCAGGTGTGTGGGTAAAACTCTTGACTGCATTGTCAACCGCTGCTTCATCTGGCTGCTTGAATCTCAAGGTCAGCTGAGCTGCTCCCAGCGTGATTTCAGGTGCTACTGTTCCACCCTTGACAACTTAATTCTACTAGAAAGGGCAATACAGGAGTTGTCCTTATGCTGAAACCATTTTGTTTGTGTGTTCATTGACCTTGAAAAAGCATACAACATTACTTGGAGGTACAATATCCTTCACCAACCTCATCTATGGGGACTGTTGATGCCTGTCACTTCTTATACAGTCCTTTCTTGAGGACTGGCATTTTCGATATCACATTGGCAATGCCTTGTCTGACTGCTGTGTTTAGAGAATGGAGTCCCCCAAGGCAGTTTACTCAAATTCACATTGTTTGCCATTGCTATCTATGGCATTTTCTCTACAGTCAGGGGCCCTGTCAAATGTTCTTTGTTTGTGGATGACTATGCAATCTTCTACTCTTTCTCTGATCTTATGATGACAATGAGGCAGCTACAGCTGACCATTAGGAAGTTGGAAACCTGGGCCAGAACAACTGGTTTTCGATTCTCATCAAAGAAGACAACATGTGTTGATTTTAACTGTGCTTGTTGAAGTTTTAACCAAGCAGTGCTCACAATGGGGGACAATATTTTACATTTTCAATAAGCTGTGCACTTTTGAGGCATATTATTTGACTTGAAAGTAACTTGGCTCCTGCACTTGAAAGGCCTATGAACAAAGGGCTTCGATTCATTCAGTATTTTGAAATGTCTTAGCAGGAGCTGACAGGACCCACCTCCTACAGTTTTATAGGGCATTTGTTCTATCACACTTAGATTATGACTGTGTGATCTACGCATCAGCCTGTATTTTCTACCTCAAGATGATAGATGCTATCCACCTTGAGGGCACTTGGATAATGATTTGTGTCTTTTTGCTGGTACCTGGCAACATCAGGATACAGATAAATGACATGGCTGACAAAGTAGCCAAGGAGGCATGTCGGAATGGTGCTATCCGTCAGTGTCCCACCCCATTGCACGCCATCATCCCATTTTCTGATAGAAGTGTTGTGCGTCTGTGGGAAACGAGGAGACGGAATGGTTGCACTTGACAGAAAACAAATGGTGGTCACTCAAATCGACCACACAGGCATGGCTGACTTCATGTCAGCCTCACCATTGGAAGGGAGGTTATGCTTACCAGGCTGCACATTAGACATAACCCTTTAACACATGGCTTCCTCCTCTGGCAGGAGGATGCACCACACTGTGCAGTTTGTGGTGCCACTTTCAGTTCAGCATATTTTGGCAACGTGTGTCCTGTATACTGATATTAGGGCAGCCCTGAGTCTCAATTGAGGTCTGCCCGCTATTGATTCCAGTTTAACAAGAGTGGTGAAATTTTGTGAACTGTCAGGCCTAAGCCCTAAATTGGTGGGGAAGGGGGGCATTATTTAATACATAATAAACTGTGCCACTTGTGGGGACAGTCTTCCTCCCTACCCATGAGATTGTCATGCTGATGACCATGATGTTGAGCATCGCTCACCTCAAATCATCATAATCGTCATCGTCGTCATCATCATCATGGATCCATTGTTGAACCATTCCATTCCATAATATTGCCAATATATATAAAGCAATCTATGTTTGATAAGATGAATAGTTAAGTGTTTATTTGCTCTGAATTTTAACTTTTATACATGGTACGAACCTGGTCCACAGACCCCCCACAACTAAAATCAATGAACTGCCAGTATGGGCAGATTAATGGTAGAGGCTATTGTGACATGATTTGATAAATTATGGAGAGCTAAGACGAAAGGAGGAAGATACGAGGAACCATAATAAGCATCAGTTTATTGATTTGTAATTGCCTTACTCTTTAGAACTTTTGAGTGAATTCTAAACCTCACAATAGGCATTTGAAGCAATGATGATTCTGTCTATTACATTGTGTTACGTGTTCACCTGCTGAAAGTCATCTGTCAAATTTTCATTTACATCTGCCACCAATTTGTGGGATACTCATGATGTGTATAGAATTTAAATAAATTTCCTTCTGGGAATTATTGTTCTTCCAATAACATTTTTCCCTTGGAGACTGAATCTTACAGTCTTTATCATCTGTTTTTTATTCCCCGTGTGCCTGCACATTTTCTGTATACCATTTGAATGAAGAACATAGTTTTTTGTTTTTTCCTGCTGAGATCTCAATAGCTGACTGGTCTCTTCTGGAGCTCTGCTTCCCATGAAGAAATTTGCAGACCACGTGTACACTGATCAAATGTACTGGACACCCCTGTGCAATGTGGAATTGGCCTTCATGTGTCTTGAGAGGTGCCAATATAAAAGGTGGATGATAGTATTATGTTGTCAGTAGAGAAACAGTAACAGCAGAATGGATCAGTCAATAGAGCTCAATGACCATGAGCATGACCTAGCCATTAGATGTCACCTGAGTAACAAATCCCTTCTAAAGCTGCCCAAGTTATGTGGAATGGAAATGTGAAGGAACAACTCCAACTAAACCAAGACCAGGCAGTCCTCATGTACGGACCATCACATATTTTGAGAGGTGGCTGTAAAATGATCACATGAAACCGGCAGAAGGAATCACTCGAGTTCCCAAGTGCTACCAGCAGTCTAGCTACCACATTCACTGTGTGTAGTGAGTTATAAAGAATGAGGTGCTATAGTTGACCAGCTTCTCATTAAGCCACACATTTCTGTAGTCAGGTAAGCAGCACTTGAGATGGTGTGAAGAGTGACATCACTGGGCAGTGGCTTACTGGAAACAAGTGATTTGGAGTGACGAATCACACTATACCCTATGAAAATCCAGTGGAAGGATCTGAGTTTGGACAATGCCTGGAGAACATTTGTGCCATCATGTATAGTGCCAACAGTGATGGAAGGAGGAGGTGATGTTACTGCATTGGGGTGTTTCCCGTGGTTAGAACATGGTCCACATATTGTGCTTGAGAAAATGCTAACTGCAGGATATGAACAACTTTTACAGCATTGTGTACTGCCTGCAGTGGAGGAATAATTCAAAGGTGAGTGTATCAGCATGTCAGTCCACCCTGTCATAAAGCAGCATCTGTGAGACAGTTCACAAGATTTCACCACTCTTGTAACATTTTAATCAGTATAGGGGAGGATGGGGGGCAGATATCCATCGAGACTGAGGGCTGCCCTAATATCAGTATATAGGACACATGTTGTCAAAATATGCTGAACTGAAAATGGCACACCGCAAAGTTCACAGTGTGATGGATGCTCCTGACAGTGGAGGAAAACGTGTGTTACAGCTCTATGGCCGATGCGCAGCCTGGGAAGCAGAACCTCCTTCCAGTAGCGAGGCTGACATGAAGTTCACCATACCTGTGTGGTTGATTTGAGCGACTGCAGTTTGTTTTCTGTCACCTACGACCATTCAGTCTCCCACTGATGCATGATGCGTCTCTCTGAAAAGGAGATGATGGTGGGCAATGGGATGGGACATTGACGGGCAGCACCATCCTGATATGCTTCCTTGGCTTCTTTGTTGGCCATGAGACAAGAACATTCCTGGAATGGACAAGCTTGCCCAAGGTTCCGACCTGAACACAATAAAACAACATTGGGGTGAGTTAGAACATCGACTTCACCCCAGACCCCACCATCGAATATCGTTGCCTACTCTGGTTTCGGCTATTGAGGAAGAATGGGCTGTCATTCTTCCACAGACATTCAGACACCTCATTGAAATTCTCCCCAACAGAGATCAAGCCATCAAATGGTGAAGAGTGGATGCATCCAATAATAATGCCCACTGATAGGTGTCCAGCTACATTTGATCAGATAGTGTATGGCTCCCTTTGTTTGATCACATGTGCTTTGGAACTTAACAATGGTAAAACAAGAAAATAGTGCAAAAGAGGTAAATAGGAAAATTAAACTTTGGGAAACAAAAGCTTACACACAGTGAATACAAAAACAGTTGACTCAGTCACAAGAGAGTGGCAAAAGTGCTTTTGGCATCTGTGTGGACCGCATACACTGTGTCTTCATAAGCTGTCAACAAGAGGTGTTTGTCTGGTTTTCTTTGTTTCCTTACTATGCTGCATTATAAATGACACTGTGTCAACAGCATGTATTAAGTCATGGGGCGATTAAAAGATTTCTCAGTGGCAGTTATAGCAGAACCGAACAACAGTGGGAGGAATGATGTTCCTCTCCTGGCTGCCATTTGTGCTGCTCAGGACTACACTGATGAGCCAAAACATTATGACCTCTTGCCTAATTTCTTGTCTCTCTGCCTTTAGAATGAAATATATCACTGAGTCTTCATATCAAGGATCAAACAGTTTGTTGGTAGGTTTGTGGAGGTATGTGTCATAACATGTCTACACACAGGTCATTTAATTTGAATAAATAACAGATCGTTGATCTGCATACACGGTGACGGACCCTGATAGTGACCCAAAAGGGTACCACAGGAGTTACATCAGGCAAATTTGGTCACCGAGGCATCAATGTGAGTTCACTATAATGCTTCTCAAACCACTGTAGCTTGGTTCCGTCTCTGAGGCACGAACAATTGTACTGTTGAATGACAACATCACTATTGGAGAAGACATCAAGCACGAAGGGATGCAGGTGATTCACAGCTATCAGTGTGTTTTCGATTACTATAATACGGCCTCCACCAGTCTGCGTCCGTGGCATGCTGAACATTCCAAGCTGCCATTCATCTCGATGACACCATTTGTGGAGAGGACTATTGACCTAGTGTAGCAAAAATGTGATTCACCTAAAGAACACACTAAGTAGATGACACAATGGCAGCTGCACCTGATGTGAAAGATAATAAAAAGCGAAATTGGCATTGTGTAATAGTCAGTAACTATTTGCAAAAGTGAGTGACTATGAGGTTGAGGAGAGTGTAATAGTGATGGCCAGAGGGTAAATATTGTGAGTGGTCAGGAGAAAAACAGTGGTGGAATGGAAGAGTTTAACTTTGTAGCCAAAAATAAAGTATTATTTAATAGTGAACTTGATGATGATAGTGGGGTTAAACTAGAGGAGTCTTCTTTTTATGATGAGGCTGCTGATAGCCAAGTAGTGGAAATGTCAAGGCTTCACCTACTGAATGAATACTGTGATGACAAGGTAGAGGAACCTGATGTGGGAGTAATGAGTAATACGGAGGAAAAATCGGAAAGATGCGTTGAATAAGGAATGAGGGGAGGTAATAGGGTTTATTTAAATTTTTGAACAAAATGCACTGGGATATGTGTGCTAAGAACTAAACTCCACCCAAGCAGGCCATGAAGGCCCAATGGTACCGACCAGCTGCCATGTCATCATCAGGCACAGGTCTCACTGGATGCAGATATGGTCAGCACACCACTCTCCCTTAATCCCGCCTTGCACACATACATGTTAAAAAGGATTCGAGCTGCCAACGCTGCTTTCAGCTCACAAATGTTATACTTTTTCCACTTGTGAATTATTTTACAATGCTTAAACAATGTTCATAAGTTTCAAGTGTGCAGAATCAAAAATGAAACTGCAAGACACACAAACAGTCAAAAGTTTTTGATCACCCATAATAAAAATATATACTTTTTTCAATGTACAAATGGACAATAAGTCTCTTGTCAGATGGAACTGTATTGCTGGTCATTATCCTGATATCATAACTTCTTTAATGTCCCATTAATTCTCACTAAATCACCAACTTTATCACCCACAAAACATGCCCACACAGTGATCAATGCTTCAGTTTTGATGGTCTCCAGAAAGTTGACAAACAAACATTTGACGATGGCTCCCAAAAACTTCAAACTTAGATTCATCCATGAATAACACTGTGGATCATTACTGCACCCTCCCATTGCATTGTTTTCATCTTATTTTTTTTTTTTTTTTTTGTAATAATGTTCTTTGGCCGCCATGCACTCCTTTAAATCTTGTTCATGAAGACAGCATGCACTGTTGAGACAGAGATTGGGGCTACTCACATACTATTTACTTCTTTGCTAGTTTCGGGTTCAGTACTAGTCCTCTGGCATTTACTCTGTACACATATGAACTGAACTTCCCTATAGGATGTTACTCGGTGTCTTCCAGATTGCAAAACACTTGCATTTGCATAACCAAAATGCAGTTTAGAAAATTGGGGAATGTGTGGACTCGAACTCACGTCTGTGTGTCTACATTTTTGATGACGTTTACCCCTGGACTACAAGCTGATACAGGACTAACAGTTCAACACAGGGTTAAGACACCCTTGAGCCATTTCTGTATCAGAGTATCAGGTCACAAACTTTTTCAAGCCTAGTGCAGATCTGGGTCAGGTAACAGAGGATTAATGCAATGATTTCACTAAGGAGGATGCTGTGGTTATAGTGGGTGGTACAGGAAACAGCATTGACAGAGACTCTGAATATTCCATAGAGAGTGACCTGGTGAAGATAGCATCAGCAATGAAGCATCCGAGGGTGGGATTTGTGGCTTTGTTGAGACGCCATGATCAGCCTCATTTGAACTCTTCTGTAGGGAGGGTGAACTTGGAGTTGGAGTGGCTGCTTAGGACAAATATAGGGTCCCATATTGGTTTGATTCCTGTGGATGCTATTGATAGGTGGGACTACACTAGGCATGGCCTTCACCTCAATAGGAAAGGGAAGGGAAAACTGTCTGGCTTGATTGCAGGAAACTTAAGGGGGGACACTGTTACAAGTGGTAAAATACCAGTGGTCACAGGTGTCAGAGGGATGCCTTTTTTAGGATAGGGAAGGGGGTTAGAAAACGAGTTTTAGGAGAGATTGGCAGACATACTCAGTTTGAGAAAACAGATGAACAGGAGTCAGATTTTAGCATACAGCCTCCATTTAAACAATGTTTAACAAAAAGTAGTCAGACACTACCAGTTCATCTTCACCAAAGCAGTTATAATCCCATTAGTATGCAGAATCAGTTATCTTTATTACACCAGAACATTCCGGGACTCAGAAATAAAGTTGATGAACTATTCATTTGTATCGATAGAATGAATTCATCTAACCAAATTGACATAATCTGCCTCTCTAAACATCAAGTGACCACTGGTATAGATATGTTAGACATTTCAGGATTTAAGCTAGCTTCCTACTTCTGCAGAGTAGATATGGATGGAGGAGGAGTTGCCACATTTATTAAAAACTGCCATAAATTCAAGAACATAGACATTAATAAATTCTGTTTAGAGCAGCATCTAGAAGCATGTGCAACAGAAGTAGAGTTCCATAACAGATCCTATATAATAGTAACTATTTACCGAGCACCTGCAGGAAATTATAATCTATTCATAAATCATCTAGAAGCTCTTTTGGGTTATTTAACAGTAAGAAACAAAGAAATTTTGATTGCTGGTGACGTTAATACATATTTTCTAATTCAATCTTCCAGTAAACACTTACTGCAGTTAGTAATGTTGTCTTTCAATCTAACACACACTGTAAACTTTCCAACTAGAATCACTAAATCCTCAAGGACAGCAATTGATAGCATTTTTATAGACAAATCAAAGGAACAAAATAATATCATATCAAAACCTGTAATAAATGGACTGTCAGATCATGACATGCAGCTCCTTGTTTTAGATGTAAATTCTAAGCAGATTACCAAGTCTACTAAATCTAAGTACAGGAGAGTATTCAATCAACCAAAAAGTGAGTGTTTTAGTAAACTGCTCAAAGATATGAACTGGAAAGATGTTTATAGTGCTCATGACATGAATGAAAAATATAACACGTTCATAAACAATGTCAGTACCATGTTTGAAAACTGTTTTCCTCTAAAAGTTACTCAAATTAAACAGAAGTCTATAATAAAACAATGGATCACACAAGGAATAAAGATTTCCTGTAAGACAAAAAGGAAAATGTATTTGTCGACCAAGAATAGCTCAAATGCTGATGATTTAGCTAAATACAAGGAATATTGTAAAATATTTAAAAAGTAATTCAGACATCTAAGCAAATACACTATGAGAAGAAGATAGCAATGTCAGGAAACAAAATAAAAACAATATGGGATATAGTGAAAGAGGAGACTGGTAGAACCAGAAAGGAACAGGAGCAAATAGCACTAAGGGTAGGTGACACATTAGTAACCGATTGGCATAGTGTGGCAAATCTATTTAACAAGTACTTTATATCTGTTACTGATAGAATGGGATTATCAGGATCAGTAAATAATGTCCTTGAATATCTGAAACTAGCCTTTACAAATAGCTTCAGGTACATAAATATGTCACTCACTTCACCAAAAGAAATAACTTCCATAATAAAATCATTAAAAACAGAGCATTCTAGTGGTTATGATGAAATATCAACAAAGTAAATTAAGGCATGTTCTTGTGAGTTTAGTACAATTCTAAGTTACTTGTGTAACCAGTCAATTATAACTGGGACATTTCCTGACTGGTTGAAATATGCAGATGTTAAGCCTCTATTCAAGAAAGGGGATAAAGAGATGCCATCAAACTACAGACCGATTTCACCTTTGCCAGCATTCTCAAAAATTTTAGAAAAAGTAATGTACAGGCTGCTTCTCAACCATCTGACCACAAATAACATTTTATCAAGAACACAGTTTGGATTTCTGAAGGGTTCTGATATCGAAAAGGCTATTTACACCTACAGTGAAAATGTACTTAATCCATTAAATAACAAGTTACAAGCAGCAGGTATTTTCTGTGTTTTGTCAAAGGCATTCGATTGTGTAAACCACAACATCCTTTTAAATAAATTAGAATTCTATGGTGTCACGGGCAGTGCTGCAAAATGGTTCAAGTCATACCTCGCTAACAGGACACAGAGGGTGTCAGTGCAAGTGACTAGTGAATTAAGTCATCATCAGAATGGGAAGAAATTACATGTGGTCTCCCACAAGGATCCATCTTAGGGCCATTGCTTTTTCTTTGTACATTAATGATCTCTCATCAGTTACACTGCCAGAAGCAGAGTCCATTTTGTTTGCAGATGACACAAGTATTGCAATAAATAGCATGTCGAGTGTAGTTCTAGAAAGATCTGCTAATGATATTTTCATGGATACTAATAAATGGTTTAAAGCCAACTCATTGCCATTAAACTTTGAAAAGACTCCCTACATGCAATTCAGAACCTGTAAGAGGTTTCCAAGCAGCATATGCATAAAGTATGAAGAAGAGCAGATAGAAGAGGTTGACAGTCTTAAATTCCTGGGATTACAACTTGATAATAAATTCAGTTGGGAGGAGCACACCACAGAACTGCAGAAACACCTTAACAAATCTGTATTTGCAATTCGAGTGTTAGCAGACATAGGCGACATAAAAGTGAAAAAGCCTGCATACTTTGCCTACTTTCATTCCATAATGTCATATGGTATAATATTTTGGGGTAACACTTCAAGTCAAACAAAAGTTTTCAGAGTCCAAAAGCGTGTAATACGTATTATTTGTGGAGTAAACTCACGTACGTCTTGTAGAAACCTCTTCAAAGAACTGGGTATACTAACTACTGCCTCTCAGTATATTTACTCCTTAATGAATTTTGTCCTAAACAATATATCTCTTTTTCCAACAAACAGTTCAGTTCATACATACAATGCCAGGAACAAAAATGATCTGCACAAGGACTTAAAAGCACTTACTTTAGTTCAAAAAGGGGTCCACTACTCAGGAACACTCATCTTCAATAATTTGCCAGCAAACATAAAAAATTTAGTTACAAATAAAGATCAGTTTAAAAGGAGCCTGAAAGACTTACTAGTGGCCAACTCCTTCTACTCCATTGACGAATTTTTTAATAGAAACAAATGACGTCTTGTACATATTTATACTATTAGTATGGTTATTTCAGCTTAAAAAGAAAAGAAGCTGTCAACTCCTGCACTAAGTGTCAGTCCCCTGGAGGTCTTTTTGCAGTGGAGACCTTGCAGAGATTTTCAGACCTCTTCTTCATGTATGTCGAGATGGATGGCTCACTTCATAGATCGGTAATATGTGTGTGTGGCTCCTATCATTCAGCGTATGCAGTGATGTGAAGGACTTTGCTTCGGAAGGATTTGAGTTTGTTCAGGTGTGTAAGCGGTGGCATGGACTGTGTTGGCATCTGGTCCCTTTTTTGAGAACTCCAGCTCTCCCATCTGCCACCTGTTCTCTGAGCCCACTCATGTACATCTCTGTGGTGCATCCCCTGACCGCAACTCTGTCTTGACATGCCACAAGGTCCAAAAGACTCAGGTCCATCTGACATTCTCCGCCACCAGTTCTTCTCCATTCCTGACACTTTTTGGGGTTCCATAGTGGTCTGTATTGACAGCTCGATGGTTGCTGGTCATACTGGCTTTGCTTACGTTTATGTGGGATGTAATGAACTCTGCCCCTTGCCAGATGGCTGCAGTGTTTTCACTGTGAAGTTAGTAGCCATCTCTCGTGCTCTTCAGCGTTCTTGCAGCGGTAAGTCCTCCCTCATCTTTACTGACTCCTTGAGCAGTTTTCAAGCTCTTGACCATTGTTACCCTCACCATCCCTCGTTCCTGACTATCCAGCATTCCCTTTTTGCCCTCAAACAATGTGGACGCTCAGTGGTCTTTGTCTGGACATTGGTCACATTGCGATCCTGGGGAATGAACTCGCTGAGAGCCTGACCAAATTTCGCATGAGCAAGCTACCTCTTGAATTCGTCCCGGAGTGTAAGGTAACATGCATTATTAGCAAGTTTCCTTTTTTTGCGTGTTTTACATATGAATTTAGTGAGTTTTATTTTCCTGTGATTAACAGCAGTATACCAAGAGTTCGAAAGCAGCGCAATATGAATTCAGTGTGCAGTTTATCAAGTAATATTACGGAAAGTGTGTTTAGGATGAAAGTTAAGGAACATGGTGCGCCAAGATCCGATGTAAACATGAATCAAGAACAAAAATAGTGTAAATGCAGGCAAAGGTATACACACAATTTTAACAGAGCAAAGTACAATACAGTTGAATGGTTGTGTGTGCTGTATCACTTACAATGCGTATTTTTGTAATACGCAGGTATAAGTACGACAAATATAGTGCATAAATTATCATGGCGGTTGCTCAGGTTGCTCTTGTCAGCCAATCACAGCCCAAGTTCCGTGACGTGTTATGGAAACATCACTGTTTCATCAGAGGAACTCATAAACGCCGTGGTTTGAGAGCAGGAAACATTAAACGTCCGAAGTTTAGGAATGAAAATACCAACAACATTAGTGATGCAGCGAAGCTATCATTCGCTCTCCAAAATGCTTGTTGTGGTAAACTGTAGGGAAATGTAACGTTGGAGATAAATAAGCTACCTAGGGTGTGATATTGCCCTCCCCAGACCAAGGTCTACTAGGTTACCTCCAATCACCAAATGTCGCAGCCTTTCCCAGTTTGAAAACCACTTGCCATGCCTGGTTCTGCTCATCCTTTTCCTAATGTAATTGCTACAAACAGAATAAAGAGCATTCATATCCTTTCTTAACACGTTAACAAGCTGATCAATGTCACATTTAGAGATGACATCTGTTACTTTCAGAAAACCAAACTTCTTTTTAGCCTTGTCATGCAGAGTTGACACAGTACCACAGAGTACAGAACACGCTTCCACTGTTTTTTTGTTTTTTTTTTTACCTTCAGTGTGCAATATTTGTTTGTGAATGTAACTGGAGACACTATGTAGAAACTATAGGTGTTATACAGCCAGAAAAGTTTCCAGGAAAAGCCTAACTATAATGGGTACATTATTTTTACAATTGGACGTCAATAGTTTGCTCATTGAGCAATATGCAACATTGGAACTGTTGATGAGTTATTATCCGTTTATATTAACTTCTTAAGAAGAAATCAAGGCTGAGCCCTAAGAAAAGATACACAGTCGAGCAAAAGGCAGTGCAAACATAATATTTTTCATCTGGTTGCTCAAAAAGTGTGTTGTGCACTATGATACGAACCTGTCCATCGCAACTGGTATTTTCTGCTAACAACTGAGACACCGTACGGTTCCAGTGTAACGAAAACTAGTGACAAAACTGCATCACATGTTGTTACTAAACGATAATGCAATCTGCTGCTTTCCAAAACTTTGCCAGGTGTTTGGCAATCATCTCCCATGCACTTATTCTTCTGACCTCATGCCCCCCAAATGTTTACTTTTCTCGATCCTTGTCGAAGAACTGTCAAGAAAATTAAGTTATGAACTAAAATGCAACTGAAAGCTGGTTTTCTGCCATCTTCTAGAACCAGTAGGTTTCTACAGGCGTGAAATTGATAGACTACCTGAGCATTGTCAGACTGTTTCAAATACTCTGAAAGAATATACAGGCTGTCCCAGTAGGAACGATCAATATTCAGGATTTGCTTTGAAATATCGTTCCTGTCATATCCTTGACTAGATTTCCTATGGGAGCATACTGTATTGTTGATCAATGTTTACTGTTACATTCAATAAAATAATGGAAGACGCTATTAAAATACGCTCTGTGCTAATACAAATTAAATCTGTCTTAAAACATAAAGTATATCTAACACGAATATGCCTATGTTGTTGTTGTGGTCTTCAGTCCTGAGACAAGTTTGATGCAGCTCTCCATGCTACTCTATCCTGTGCAACTGTGCAAGCTTCTTCATCTCCCAGTACCTACTGCAGCCTACATCCTTCTGAATCTGCTTAGTGTATTCATCTCTTGGTCTCCCTCTACGATTTTTACCCTCCACGCTGCCCTCCAGTACTAAATTGGTGATCCCTTGATGCCTTCAAATCATGTACTACCAACCGATCCCTTCTTCTAGTCAAGTTGAGCCACACACTCCTCTTCTCCCCAATTCTATTCAATACCTCCTCATTAGTTATATGATCTACCCATCTAATCTTCAACATTCTTCTGTAGCACCACATTTCGAAAGCTTCTATTCTCTTCTTGTCCAAACTACACTCCTGGAAATGGAAAAAAGAACACATTGACACCGGTGTGTCAGACCCACCATACTTGCTCCGGACACTGCGAGAGGGCTGTACAAGCAATGATCACACGCACAGCACAGCGGACACACCAGGAACCGCGGTGTTGGCCGTCGAATGGCGCTAGCTGCGCAGCATTTGTGCACCACCGCCGTCAGTGTCAGCCAGTTTGCCGTGGCATACGGAGCTCCATCACAGTCTTTAACACTGGTAGCATGCCGCGACAGCGTGGACGTGAACCGTATGTGCAGTTGACGGACTTTGAGAGAGGGCGTATAGTGGGCATGCGGGAGGCCGGGTGGACGTACCGCCGAATTGCTCAACACGTGGGGCGTGAGGTCTCCACAGTACATCGATGTTGTCGCCAGTGGTCGGCGGAAGGTGCACGTGCCCGTCGACCTGGGACCGGACCGCAGTGACGCACGGATGCACGCCAAGACCGTAGGATCCTACGCAGTGCCGTAGGGGACCGCACCGCCACTTCCCAGCAAATTAGGGTCACTGTTGCTCCTGGGGTATCGGCGAGGACCATTCGCAACCGTCTCCATGAAGCTGGGCTACGGTCCCGCACACCGTTAGGCCGTCTTCCGCTCACGCCCCAACATCGTGCAGCCCGCCTCCAGTGGTGTCGCGACAGGCGTGAATGGAGGGACGAATGGAGACGTGTCGTCTTCAGCGATGAGAGTCACTTCTGTCTTGGTGCCAATGATGGTCGTATGCGTGTTTGGCGCCGTGCAGGTGAGCGCCACAATCAGGACTGCATACGACCGAGGCACACAGGGCCAACACCCAGCATCATGGTGTGGGGAGCGATCTCCTACACTGGCCGTACACCTCTGGTGATCGTCGAGGGGACACTGAATAGTGCACGGTACATCCAAACCCTCATCGAACCCATCGTTCTACCATTCCTAGACCGGCAAGGGAACTTGGTGTTCCAACAGGACAATGCACGTCCGCATGTATCCCGTGCCACCCAACTTGCTCTAGAAGGTGTAAGTCAACTACCCTGGCCAGCAAGATCTCCGGATCTGTCCCCCATTGAGCATGTTTGGGACTGGATGAAGCGTCGTCTCACGCGGTCTGCACGTCCAACACGAACGCTGGTCCAACTGAGGCGCCAGGTGAAAATGGCATGGCAAGCCGTTCCACAGGACTACATCCAGCATCTCTACGATCGTCTCCATGGGAGAATAGCAGCCTGCACTGCTGCGAAAGGTGGATATACACTGTACTAGTGCCGACATTGTGCATGCTCTGTTGCCTGTGTCTATGTGCCTGTGGTTCTGTCATTGTGATCATGTGATGTATCTGACCCCAGGAATGTCCCCTTCCCCTTCCTGGGACAATGAATTCACGGTGTTCTTATTTCAATTTCCAGGAGTGTATTTATCGTCCATGTTTCACTTCCATACATGGCTACACTCCATACAAATACTTTCAGAAATGACTTCCTGACACTTAAATCTATACTCAATGTTAACAAATTTCTCTTCTTCAGAAACGCTTTCCTTGCCATTGCCAGTCTACATTTTATATCCTCTCTACTTCGACCATCATCAGTTATTTTGCTCCCCAAATAGCAAAACTCATCTACTACTTTAAGTGTCTCATTTCCTAATCTAGTTCCCTCAGCATCACCTGACTTATTTCGACTACATTCCATTATCCTCGTTTTGCTTTTGTTGATGTTCATCTTATATCCTCCTTTCAAGACATTGTCCATTCCGTTCAACTGCTCTTCCAAGTCCTTTGCTGTCTCTGAGAGAATTACAATGTCATCAGCGAACCTGAAAGTTTTTATTTCTTCTCCATGGATTTTAATACCTACTCCAAAGTTTTCTTTTATTTGCTTTACTGCTTGCTCAATATACAGATTGAATAGCATCGGGGAGAGTCTACAACCCTGTCTCACTCTCTTCCCAACCACTGCTTCCCTTTCATGTCCCTCGACTCGTATGACTGCCATCTGCTTTCTGTACAAATTGTAAATCGTCTTTCGCCCCCTGTATTTTACCCTTGCCATCTTCAGAATTTGAAAGAGAGTATTCCATCAACATTGTCAAAAGTTTTCTCTAAGTCTACAAATGCTAGAAACGTAGGTTTGCCTTTCCTTAATCTAGCTTCTAAGATAAGTCGTAGGGTCAGTATTGCCTCACGGGTTCCAACATTTCTACAGAATCCAAACTGATCTTCCCCGAGGTCAGCTTCTACCAGTTTTTCCATTTGTCTGTAAACAATTCGCTTTAGTATTTTGCATCTGTGACTTATTAAACTGGTAGTTCGGTAACTTTCACATCTGTCAACACCTGCTTTCTTTGGGATTGGAATTATTATATTCTTCTTGAAGTCTGAGGGAACTTCGCCTGTCTCATACGTCTTGCTCACAAGATGGTAGAGTTTTGTCAGGGTTGGCTCTCCCAAGGCTGTCAGTAGTTCTGATGGAATGTTGTCTACTCCCGGGGCCGTGTTTCGACTTAGGTCTTTCGGTGCTCTGTCAAATTCTTCACGCAGTATCATGTCTCCCATTTCATCTTCATCTATCTCCTCGACGTATGTATTTCTTTTTGCCTGCTTCACTTACTGTATTTATGTATTTTCCCCTTTCATCAATTAAATTCAGTATCTCTTCTGTTACCCAAGGATTTCTTCTAGCCCTCGTCTTTTTACCTACTTGATGCTCTGCTGCCTTCAGTATTTCATTCCTCAAAGCTACCCATTCTTCTTCTACTGTATTTCTTTCCCCCATTCCCGTCAATTGTTCCCCTATGCTCTCCCTGACACTGTGTACAACCTCTGCTTCTTTCAGTTTATCCAGGTCCATCTCCTTAATTTCCCACCTTTTTGCAGTTTCTTCAGTTTTAATCTACGGTTCATAACCAACAGATTGTGGTCAGAGTCCACATCTGCCCCTGGAAATGTCTTACAATTTAAAGTCTGGTTCCTAAATCTCTGTCTTACCATTATATAATCTATCTGAAACCTTCTAGTATCTCCAGGGTTCTTCCATGTATACAACCTTCTTTCTTTATTCTTGAACAAAGTGTTAGCTATAATTAAGTTATGCTCTGTGCAAAATTCTACCAGGCGGCTTCCTCTTTAATTTCTTAGCCCCAATCCATATTCACCTACTACGTTTCCTTCTCTTCCTTTTGTACTGTCGAATTCCAGTCACCCATGACTATTAAATTTTCGTCTCCCGTCACTACCTGAATAATTTCTTTTATCTCACCATACATTTCATCAATTTCTTCATCATCTGCAGAGCTAGTTGGCATATAAACATGTACTACTGTAGTAGGCATGGGCTTCGTGTCTATCTTGGCCACAATAATGCGTTTACTACGCTGTTTGTAGTAGCTTACACACACTCCTATTTTTTTTATTCATTATTAAACCGACTCCTGCATTACCCCTATTTGATTTTGTATTTATAACCCTGTATTCACCTGACCAAAAAAGTATTTTTCCTCCTGCCACCGAACTTCAGTAATTCCCACTATATCTAACTTTAACCAATCCATTTCCGTTTTTAAATTTTCTAACCTACCTGCCCGATTAAGGGATCTGACATTCCATGCTCCAATACATAGAATGCCAGTTTTCTTTCTCCTGATAACGACATCCTCTTGAGTAGTCGCCGCCCGGAGATCCGAATGGGGGACTATTTTACCTCTGGAATATTTTACCTAAGAGGACGCCATCATCATTTAATCATACAGTAAAGCTGCATGCCCCCGGGAAAAATTACGGCCGTAGTTTCCCCTTGCTTTCAGCCGTTCGCAGTACCACAACAGCAAGGTCGTTTTGGTTAGTGTTCCGGAGCCAGATCAGTCAATCATCCAGACTGTTGCCCCTGCAACTACTGAAAAGGCTGCTGACCCTCTTCAGGAACCACACGTTTCTCTGGCTTCTCAACAGATACTCCTCCGTTGTGGTTGCACCTACGGTAAGGCTATCTGTATCGCTGAGGCACGCAAGCCTCCCCACCAACGGCAAGGTCCATGGTTCTGGGGGGGGGGGGCGGGAATATGCCTATGTCGGCATGAATTAGTAAGATACTATTGTCTTTGGACTTTAAAATGGTCTATGTTTATTTACTGTCTTTTGTCCGGTTCAAGTAAAATGTAAGTATGACATTTCATAAATAAAACTGTGTATTCACAGTTACCAAACGTATATCAGCAGAAGCGGAAACAGACAGTATAAGCTGCGAAGTATCATAAGTTCTTCGTTCTTACACTAGGAGCACTGGAAGTAGCGAAACTAATTTTATTGGAGAAGTATTCTTAAGTTTTCCTTATACATTTTCGATCTGGCTACTTGTAGCTTTGGCCCCACTGTTGGCAAGGACAGATAAACAGCAAAGTAAAGGGCGACATAACCAGTCACACACTGACAGAGATATGTATGGGGTATAACGTCCCACATCACATGACCTTCATAGACTACCAAAAGGCGTTCAACGTAACTGAAACGTGGACAGTATTGAGGGCGATGAGCAGAGCCCACTTTGACTGAAAATAATACCAAATTAATCCGCTACATGTGTAAGAATGCCACTCTACATGTGAAAATATAGCAAGACTATATCACTGTAAAGGTTCCCGCGAGAAACACCATAAGACAAGGAGAGACAATATCATCTAAGTTATTCATCTTCGCTCTGGAGGATGTGTTAAAATGCTTATTCTGTGGACATAAAGGTATCAGCATAGAAAACGTCTCAACCATCTTTGCACTGTAGACGATTACATGTTCTTTATCAGTGACACAAATGAACTATCAAAAATGATCAGAGGTCTCAAAGATGCTTTTCGAGCCGTGGGCCTCAGAATTAACTTTCAAAAGACCAAAGTCATGAGCCATGACAATATTACAGCCTCCATCGAAAACCAAGCTCCGGAAGTAATAAATTGATAAGTGTATTCGGCATAAAATCTAGCTTGGAAAAGGTACATAACCAGAGAGCAGTGATCACCCTGCAAATTGGCCTCACCTGGATGGCATGTGGAAAACTTGGTTACATTTTCTATAACAGTGTATTCCTAGAAAATTAAAAACGAAGCTTTATGACTCATGCAACCTGCCAGTAACAACATTCGGGCTCTAATCTATGGCACATGCAACAAGCACTCTGCATTGGAGTGAGTCTAAGAGACAGGATCAAGAATGAAGAGACAGGAAGAGGAGCAGGTCATGTGGTCAGGAACAAATTCATATGGGCCACAACACTGATGCAGTGGTGTCCAAGGGACCTAAAGAGAAGTGTTGGACATCCTCTGAGAAAATGGACAGAAGACATCCAGCGGCATGCAGGAAAAGCCTGGATCCAGGTCACCCAAAAAAAGATCGACATGGAAATCTTTGGAAGAGGTCATGTCCAGGAGCGCATATCTAGTGGCTGAAGAAGAACGTCATGGCACAGATGGCTCTAGAATTTGCAGAAAGTATCAATACGCTGCTGATTCATGATGCTAAACTACCACTACTTTATTTTAACAGTGTCATTGTTAACCAGTTTATAACCCAGACTTATTTTCTGTCAGTGAAAAAATTATTCAATAGTGTGTGAATAGCACCAGCGCCACTGCACCTCATAAACAAAACAGACTCATTACATGCCATTAATCACAACAAAATGCCCCCATGCTTGCATCTTTCTGCCAGCGAGTTAATTTCCTTCCCAGCAGACTGTCACCTCATTGTGGATACTATAAACAAGTGTTACAATCTACCAAACCATCTTACACATACACTTTCTTCTCCTACCAAAAACACCTACAATGAATGTCTCCTAAATTATGATACTGGGTACAGATTTATAACTAATTTACCAGATTCGTGTTGTCAGGTTTAACGACTAGGTATTTTGTTGTTACTCTTAAAATGAATCCTTAATGTAAATGCGAATATTCTGCGAGGCAAATATCTGATGTTTCCATTCTTTCAGCTCCACCATTCAAAACGTGGTGAAGTATTCATTTATTACTTCCAGAGCATAGTTTTTGATACAGACCATAATAGTGACTGGGCTCATAAGTTTGGTCTTTTGAATATTAATTTTGAGGCCTACAGTTTGGGAAGCATCTTTGAGCTCTTAAATTATTTTGGACAGTTTGTTTGTGTCATTGCTAAAGAGTATGATATCATCCGCAAAGCAAAGACATCTGAAGCATATGCTACCTCTATCTCCCTGGGATAGACACTTTAACACATTCTTCTGAGTCAAGATGAATCACTTAGATGAGATTGTGTCTTCTTGCCTGACAGGCCTCTCATGGGGACCTTTCTGACAATCCAATCTTATTTTATTTTCAGAGATTTAGTGACATTCTCGTAAATGAAGCGTATTAATTTGGTATGTCTATAGTCAATGTGGATCTGCCTCTGTATCTGAGTGGCGAGTGTAGAAGGCTACAATGTGGAGGACCCAGGTTCGATCTCGATACTACCAAGGATCCTGCACTATTCCTCCCACCAAGGAAAAATCTTTGGTGGGAGGAATAGTGTGGTATTCACTCAACCTTATGGTGCCAACTGAACAGTTGCTTGACTGAGTAGTAGCTGCTCCATGGTCTTGAAAGTGTGCAAAACGGCAGGGAGAACAGTGTGCTGACCACATGCCCCTCCATACTGCATCTGCATGACACTGCTAGGCTTGAGACGACACTACGGCTGATAGACATCCCTTGGGGTTTCATGGTCTTGCGAGGAGCTTGTTTAAACATCCAATGTGGGCTCTGTTCATCATCCTCAATACTGTCCAGGTTTTGATCGTGCTGAACGCCTTCTGCTAGACTATGAAGGCCATGTAGTGTAGGACGGTGTTCCATGTACATTCTTCTACCAAATTTCCAATGAAGGAATGGTCATTTGGTAATTTCTGAAATTTTTTGCTATTGCCAGGTATTGATACAACTGTTCTAGTTCTTCATTGGATGCAATGGAAGCAGGTGTATAGGCACAAATGACAGTAATGCTAACTTACCAGTCAACTCAAGGAGCATATAAATCATTCTGTGAGAAATAGATATGGTCTTAGTGATAAGGAGTTAGCTGCTGTGAATTACCGGAGTTATGCCACCAATATGCGAATTTACGCCCAAATTGTTCTATAATAGAAGGCACCCAGACTTGAGGGCCGTAATAGCTTCGTGTTTGAGCCTTATCTCAGAAATTCTGAATATGTACTGTTTGATTTTCTGCAGTTAATGTTCCAAACAGCTGAGATGTTTTTTCTTTGTGTTTATTATGTTGTTTAATTTGATTAGTCTATTTTTGTCATATGAGTGTATTTCTACAACATTCCTTAACAACTGTACCCAATGTACTTATACTGCCTTGAAAACTTTGAATTTTATAATGTTTTCTTCAAAGTATTGCAGCTTCACATACGCCCCCTCCCCCCTCTCTCCCCTTAAGACATAAAAACAAATAACTATGACAGTTATTGATTTGTGATGTTTATTTTGCAGTCAGTGCATCTCAATATTGTTTGTAAGTTTGCTCTAGTTCCTAAACTTAGTTACAGAAATGCAAAAAAAGCTCACTGATGTATACACTGATGACCAAAATTAAAGCAACAAAGCGAAATTTGGCAAGGCTGCGATCATTTTGCCACAAAACTGTAGAAATAGGCGATAGATGAGTAGAAACAATACAAAATGTCAACAACTGCAACATGCATAGGGATAGGCAATATGTTCTTGGTTTTTTTCGCACACACATTCCGACAATTGTTTATGTGCTCAGTATGGGGTGTGGCGCTGTTCGGGAGTAGAATGGTAGAGAGATAGTATGATTGTGGTTCGATGAACCCTCTGCCAAGCACTTAAATGTGAATTGCAGAGTAATCATGTAGATGGCGGCAATACCGGCCTGACAACGGTGGGCCATGCAGTGAATGATGTCATCAGTCTCATGTTGAGGCAATAACGTCTATTCTGCCTGTAGAGTTGCTTTCAAGTCTTGGAGAGCGGTTGGTGGGTGCTGACGTGATGCAACCTGTGTCTCTAGTGCATCCCAGGTGTGCTGTGTGCGTTTCAAATTGGGAGAGTGGACAGGCCACACCATATATGCAATATTTTCTATTTCCAAAAAAAAAAAAAAAAAATCAACTGCCATGCTCTATGAGATCAAGCATAATCATGTATCAGTACGAAGTATGGGCCCACAGCACTTTGCAGCAACCCCATATGAGGTGTGAAGATCTCATTACAATACCTGAAAGCAGTTAAACCTTCCCATACAAATTCATGAAGAGGTATTCAAGTGGTCAACAGAAACCCTGCCTATACCATTAGGGATCCTCCTCGATATAAGTCTTTTTCCACAATGTTTGGGTCCCAAAACCATGTTACACCTTACCTCCAGATGCGAATCTGTCATGAATCATTCTCCAGACCAAAGCAGGACTCAACTGTGAAAAGAACATTGGTCCATTGTTCAACCATCCAGGTGGCATGTTGAAAACTCCATTCTAGACGTTCTCTTCTGTAAAGATGCATCAGAGGTACACATACAGCAGGTCTCTGACAATAAAGCTCACTGTACTGAAGCCTTCTGTGTACTGTTTATCGCAATACAACACATCCGGTAGATACTGAGAGGTCAGATGCCAGTTGCTGTGCAGTAATAAGGCAGTAAGTAGTTTTTCTGAATGGTACCAGTCTTGCCTGTGCCATACTGCACCGCCTGTGACTGTGCACACAGCAATTTGTTCTGAGAAATCATTACATGCAAGGTTCCTATTTGCTTTCACCGCCCTGAATGAAGTGCATGCAGTTCTGTTCGTTTTCACCAACCTCCAGTCTTCTAAAGATGTCTACTGTGGAGACAGTAGCAATAGGTCATAGGTCAGTTGTCTTGAGGTGGAATGAGCTGTTAGCAAGGAACTGATGTCATGTAATTAAATGGTTCATTCATTAATTTTTAGGGATGCCACTCGTATTTATTTTAGCAGAACATGAAATGCTGCAAGTTAAAAATATTATTCACTGCATTTTAACAAGTCATACATTATTAATATACACTCCTGGAAATGGAAAAAAGAACACATTGACACCGGTGTGTCAGACCCACCATACTTGCTCCGGACACTGCGAGAGGGCTGTAAAAGCAATGATCACACGCACGGCACAGCGGACACACCAGGAACCGCGGTGTTGGCCGTCGAATGGCGCTAGCTGCGCAGCATTTGTGCACCACCGCCGTCAGTGTCAGCCAGTTTGCCGTGGCATACGGAGCTCCATCACAGTCTTTAACACTGGTAGCATGCCGCGACAGCGTGGACGTGAACCGTATGTGCAGTTGACGGACTTTGAGCGAGGGCGTATAGTGGGCATGCGGGAGGCCGGGTGGACGTACCGCCGAATTGCTCAACACGTGGGGCGTGAGGTCTCCACAGTACATCGATGTTGTCGCCAGTGGTCGGCGGAAGGTGCACGTGCCCGTCGACATGGGACCGGACCGCAGCGACGCACAGATGCACGCCAAGACCGTAGGATCCTACGCAGTGCCGTAGGGGACCACACCGCAACTTCCCAGCAAATTAGAGACACTGTTGCTCCTGGGGTATCGGCGAGGACCATTCGCAACCGTCTCCATGAAGCTGGGCTACGGTCCCGCACACCGTTAGGCCGTCTTCCGCCCACGCCCCAACATCGTGCAGCCCACCTCCAGTGGTGTCGCGACAGGCGTGAATGGAGGGACGAATGGAGACGTGTCGTCTTCAGCGATGAGAATCACTTCTGCCTTGGTGCCAATGATGGTCGTATGCGTGTTTGGCGCCGTGCAGGTGAGCGCCACAATCAGGACTGCATACGACCGAGGCACACAGGGCCAATACCCGGCATCATGGTGTGGGGAGCGATCTCCTACACTGGCCGTACACCTCTGGTGATCGTCAAGGGGACACTGAATAGTGCACAGTACATCCAAACCGTCATCGAACCCATCGTTCTACCATTCCTAGACCGGCAAGGGAACTTGGTGTTCCAACAGGACAATGCACGTCCGCATATATCCCGTGCCACCCAATTTGCTCTAGAAGGTGTAAGTCAACTACCCTGGCCAGCAAGATCTCCGGATCTGTCCCCCATTGAGCATGTTTGGGACTGGATGAAGCGTCGTCTCACGCGGTCTGCACGTCCAGCACGAACGCTGGTCCGACTGAGGCACCAGGTGGAAATGGCATGGCAAGCTGTTCCACAGGACTACATCCAGCATCTCTACGATCGTCTCCATGGGAGAATAGCAGCCTGCATTGCTGCGAAAGGTGGATATACACTGTACTAGTGCCGACATTGTGCATGCTCTGTTGCCTGTGTCTATGTGCCTGTGGTTCTGTCAATGTGATCATGTGATGTATCTGACCCCAGGAAGGTGTCAATAAAGTTTCCCCTTCCTGGGACAATGAATTCAAGGTGTTCTTATTTCAATTTCCAGGAGTGTATTTACCAGCTTTATCTTTTGACACCAGTAAATGATTACATGTTACAGATTCTTAAACTGTTCCAGACTCACTGTTCCTGTACAAAATTAAGATCTGACCAACCACACCAGACAACGCATCTGTACACCGGGTACTACCCATTCTGATCTGATTAGCACTTAACTGAATTAGCATAAAATTGTAATATGACTGTCTGCATTAGACAATACATGTGTCTCCCACAACTATCCCTTCCGATCTGATTAAGTAGCGCAACTGCCTCACTTAGCAGCCCAGTCTAGGTGAGGCTCTGAAGATAACTGAAGAACTTCATGCGCCTTTTCATTTAGCATTTGTTTTTAGTTTTGTATGTAATTCTGTCTTTCGAAGTAAGTAGGCGATAGCTTGATATTTTTATATACCTATTTCAGACAGTTAAGTAAGTCTAATGCACCATTATTAAAATATTAATGGAAGAAAGTTATCGTTTTGCCACACATCCTCCAAACGTTATTGGCCAATCACATTGGTATATTACAAAGCCGACGGTCTTTCCCACAGGAATGTTACTGCTTGTATCTCACACATCTGATTACACAATGTGGATAACACTGTAATCTTTACTGCCCTGAGGGAAGAATCTTGGAGCTAGATATGATGGTTGCTAAAACCAAAAATACCACTATGTGTAGAAATTGGTCAGAATTGGGGGCAACAGATGCCACAGGACAGACTTCTCTAAGAAAGAGATGGTCCCACTTTTCAGTACACAACTTGACCAAGTAATCTTCGCTGGCGATTTTAACTACATGATCCATCGCAAAGATCAGACCCACAAAATTCAATAAATTGAGTGAACTGGAAAAATCAGAGAAGACCTAAGACTGATATGTGGGAACAGAAACATGGGGCACTTCCTGGCTTCACCTATATGACCAACTGCTCCACGAGCTGCCTAGACAGAACTTGTGTATCTGAGAATTTAAAAGAAAAAGTCCTACAGTCTGATATCAGTCCAAGCGCCTTATAGGATCGTATGGAGAATACATGCACCATTGATATGGAGAAATAACACACCCATTGAGAAAGAGAGATTTGGAAGATCAATCATATAACGGAGCCATATCATGTTGACTGAACTGTGTAAACCCGAGAAAAAAGGATGGCCTTAATGAGATACTCACACAAGAATAAGTATTGGCACAAGATCACTGGAGAATATTATTTCTAGTGCCTCAGAAAACTATACGAACCAGATGTAACAATAACAGAAAACTATAAACAGACTAAAAATATCCATGCAAAACTAGAAACACAAACAACAGGGAGGTTCAAGAGTATTGGAAAGGTTGTGCATAATTGCATTTGCGTGTGTTTGCAGTTCTTGTTGCTGCTCACACTCTGACCACTAGTGCATAGAGTTTATTTATGTGAACGCAGCTGTTTGTGTTCTTTGCAGTAGTAGTATTCTTTGTATTGTGTTTGTTGCATGTGAAAAGTCAGCCATTGTAAAGAAATGCAGTTATTTTAATTAACAAAATAAGTTCATACACAGCTCTATTAATCTATCTTAGCAAACCTCCACTATCCGCATCAGGTTATAGGCCCAGGCATCGCTCGGTTTGCGCGAGGAAAGTTGTTATTTCATACAAACTTTCGATATCCCTACTGTGACGTGTTTGGACGAAAAGAAGAGAGAAGTAGTCTGCAATGGCAGAAGTAGTGTCGTCAAAATACATCTCTAAGGTGGACGTGAAAAATTATCAGACATGGAAATTCCAGATAACTGCAATCTTAAAGGCTTACGGAATTCTCGATGTTGTAATTGGTACTCGAAATCAACCCAACGAAGACAACAGTGCCGTCTTGAAAGCGTGGTTAAAAAAAATGTAAAAGGTATGCTTCTGATTTCCACACCAGTAGACGATACACAGATGCAGAGTCTGTTGGTTTGTGAGACAGCCCACGAAATGTGGTACAAGTTGTGATCAATACATGAGTAACGGTCAGAAGTGAGCAAAGTAGCAACAACTCAACGTATTCATGAATATCGGACGAATGCAAATGATTCTGTAGTTACACATGCAGCTAAAGCCGAAAATCTAGCATTACAACTCAGAAATGTTGGAGAAAAGGTTTCAGATGTAGCTGTAATGGCGAAAGTCAGTGCGTCATTACCATCAAAATATAACACATTTAAAACAGCTTGGGACAGTGTGCAAGCTAGTCAACAAAATGTGGAAACTTTGATAGAACGTCTCATAAAAGAAGATCCCATTTGAATATGAGTGATGAAGAAATTGGTGCATTTGCGGTGATGCCCATCAACAGACAAAAGAAAAACGTAAGATATCCTGATAAAACCAAAAGTTCACAAGAACGAAAAACAAGATCACATGTGGAGTGTTTTTACTGCAGAAGCGTGGTCATACAGTTCACGGGTGCCAGAAGAAAAAACGAGACACAGAGAAACGTAAGAGTGGCGAAAATGAATCCGTGTGTGCATTTATCGTGTAGGCAGATAACATGTTTCGAGTTGTCAAAGTCAAGAGAGTCATATGCTTAGTGATTTGAACGTGAGCAGTCAGATGTGTAGCTGTTGGACATTGGTGTATCGTGTCATATGACTTTTTGACGGGAATGGTCTTCTAAGTTCTGTCCAGTGACTTGGGAGCACGTGTTACTGGGCAATGATAAAGAATGTTAAGTCGCCGGTGTTGGTACTATTATTGTCGGCAAAGAAGTTAGTCGCAAATGGAGTGAGGCATGTTTCGAAAATGTTTTGTGTGTACCAGGTATCAAAAAGCACTTGTCTAGTGTCGGAGTATGCATGTCGAAGAAAATCACAATAGATTTCAAAGAAGATCAAGTTGTACTAATACGTGACAGAGAGACTGTAGATGAAGGCTTGAACGAAGAGAACAATATTTATAGGATGTGTTTCGTGACATATTCTACAGTAGGGAGTGATGTTAATGTTGCAGTGACTGATCTGAAACAGTGGCATGAACAGTTAGAACATGTCAGTACACGAACAATTCAACAGATGTTACCAAAAGGGGTGGTCAAAGGACTAAATGTAAAAAACCAGGAAGATATTTTCTGTGAATCATGCCAGCTAGGCAAGGGACATCGGCTGAAGTTCAGCAACAAAAACACAAATCGTTCAACGGAACCAGCGAAATTTATTCATTCAAACGTGTGTGGGCCAATGTCAGTTGAATCAGTTGGTGGTGCAAAGTTTTTTTTGTCATATTCAAAGATGATGCAACTGGATACAGAGTTGTTTATTTTCTGAGACACAAGTCCGATGTCATTGATCGGTTTCGTGAATTCAGTAATCTTGTGTTGAACAAGTTTGGTCAGAATGTCAAAACATTACGTGTGGACAATGGCACTAAATACATTAATTATGATATGAAATAGTTTCTGAGAAAACATGGAATTCAGTTAGAAACAACTGCGGCATATACACCAGAACACAACGGTCGTCCCGAGAGGTACAGTTGCACCATTCTTGGAAGTGCATGCACGATGTTGGAAGCCAAAGACCTTCCGACGTTTTTATGCACAGAGGCGTTTAAAACTACTGTAAACATATTAAACAGGGTTACAACAAAACGTAATTTGGAGCAAACTCCATATGAGTTGTGGAATGCACGAAAACCATATGTTGGACATATTCGAGTATTTGGGTCAGATGCCTTTGCTCATGTACCAAATCAATTTCGCAGCAAGTTTGACGCCAGAGTGCAGAAAAGTTGCACTTGTTAGTTATCAAGGAAAATCAACAAATTATCGACTTTATGATCCCGTGAGTCACAAAGTGTTTGTATCGAGGGATATTACATTCAATGAGGTTAGCAAAAGCTCAGCGTCTGCGCAACAAAAAGTTCATGGTCCTGACTCAAAATACTGGAAAAAAGCAATTGGAGAACTGGAAGCATATGAATACAACAAAACCTGGAAGATAGTTCCTATAACTAATAGCCTGAATGTTATTGACTCAAAATGGGTGTTCACGGTTTTATTTGATCCAGGTGGTAACATCAGGCTGTACAAAGCACAGCTGTGCGCAAGAGGTTTCAAACAGGACTATGGTGTTAACTACAATGAGACTTTTTCACCAGTGATACAATATGATTCACCACGAGTTTTCTTGGCAATTGTCACATATAATGATCCAGAGATGGTAGAGTTCGATGTTCACACAGCATTTCTGTATGGAAGACTTGAAGAAGTTTACATGGTTATACCTGTGGGAGTGGTGGTTAAAACAGGGAAACCTGTAGCTTGCGAACTTGAGAAATCGCTGTACAGACTTGCGCAAGATCCTCGGTGTTGGAACAAGAAATTTATAGACTTTCTTTCACATTATAGTTTTTAAGCAACTGACGTTGATTCATGTTTATTCAGTGGTGATGTTATCTTGTTATCATTATTCGTTGATGATGGCCTTATTGCATCAAAGTCAATGGAAGCAATTCATAAAGTTGTTACATCACTAAAAGAAGCCTTTCAAATCACCGTCGGTGAAGGTCATTGCTTTGTTGGAGTGGAAATTGAGCGAGATCGTGTGGGAAAGATAATATTAAAATGTCAGCACCAGTATATGAAAAGAATAACTGAGAAATTTGGAATGTCTGAAGGAAAAGGTTTAAGTGTTCCCGCTGATTCTCATGTGAGTCTGTTACCTAATGATAAAGAGTTCAGTGGTGAAATAGTACCATGTCGTGAAGCGATTGGATCTCTTATGTTTTTGTCAGTTACCTCTCGACCAGATATTTCATTTGCAGTGAACAGTGTCACCATATTTGTGAACTGCCATACTAGGTGTGCCATGATGCTTGCATGTTATCGCGACTTCCTTGTACAGCATATGATTCCTGCTTTGGAAGAACGGAGTTGTGTGGGAACCACTGTTTTCATGCAAGATGGGACAACACCACATGTTACTCGCCGAGCGGAAGATCTGCCTAACGCAATCTTCCATGAACGTCTTAACTCCAGAGGTTTTCCAGATGCATGGCCTGCAAGACACCTGCATGACTTTTGGCTCTGGGCTATCTAAAAAAAAAAACGTGTTTACCAGGACATATTTGGTCTCTACCTGATATGAAAGTCAGTATACAAGCATGCTATGGTCAGATTTCATTGGAACTGCTAGGAGTAACAGTTGATCACATTGTTTAATGGATACAGCATCTCATCAATGTCTCCAGTGCTAATATTGAACAGTAAGGCGTAAGTGGTGGTTAATAATATAATTGAAATTACGACTTTCTCACTTATTCGATCTTGCCTATCCAAGTCCATTACATATGGAAATACATACTTCTTTCTTGGATTCACAGAGCCAGATTTGCAACTGGTGGCCAAAATTGGAAATAGTTTTTTCCAGCAGGCATCAATTCCCCATTACCATATTACAATGTCTAACAAGTTTCATTGCCATACGATAATTACAGCCCACACTAGACATTTGCAAGTAATTGCAGTTTAATTATAACCACCCGGTACATTCAGTTGGTCACTTTAGAAAAGAACTAGGTGGCGGATGGCCCCTAACAACTGCAAAGTGCTGGTCCACAAAATAGGTCAGAAGCATTTAACAGACAGGTTCATGCCAAATAGTTCTCTGGCTATAGCGCTCTAGTTAGTTGTTTGTGCCTCTTTAAGACACATGGAAAATTCGCCAAGGTTGCAAAGATGCGTGGATTTGTTGCTAAAGGCAGCACCCACTGCTACCTGGCTGGCATTTACAAATGGTCCAGTCAGTGCACTGGGCTTTGGAAGTGTTAGCAATGTTGTCTTAGATAGTGCTGTGTTCAAATCTTCAAATGCTTTAGATGCTTCCATAGACCATTCAGTTTTTCTGTTGTTATAAGTGTTTTTTTCTGGTGAGAAGCAGATGGGACACTTCTGCACAACTGCAATGTGCCATAAATGAAGGTAGTAAAAGTTCATCACACCAATAAATCGCAGCAGGCCGCTGTATGTAGTACGTGCGGCAAATTTTGAATACCTGAAATTTTTTTTTGCAGTGGTGACAATCCAGTGCAGGAGACAATTGTAGACCAGAAAAGAAATCTGTGCTTTAGCAATCATCCAATTATGTGCATTAATGAGAATGACAAAATCTTCAGGACACTGAAAGAGTTGGCATAAATATTTTAAATGTTATTGCAAGGATTTAGAAAAAATCAGAATATCATTAGGATAGCAAAAGACAAATGAGAGATCATGTAAAACACTGACCGTGAATGTCTGACATGTCTGTGTGACATTAGTTAATCCATATGGCATGAAATTGTTGTGATATAATCCAAATGGTGTGATGATGGCCATTTTATTTATGTCATACTTTCCTATTGAAATCTGTGAGAATGGCTTAGCAAAATGACGCTAAATATAGGCGCACCACTAACTGCATACTTAAAATCGGCAATATTTTGTTCCAGATAGTGGTCTGGTTTTGTCAGAGTATTTAGTGCTTGGTAATTGCGATATAAACTCCACACACCATCTTTCTTTTCAACTATGCAGTGTGGGGATGCCCAGTTGCTGACACAGACACAATGCCTTATACTAACGTCTTGTTAATTTCTTTTTGTGCTGCTGCAAATTTCTTCCAAGGTGGGTGATGTGCACAGCAAAATACAACCTATCTGGGTATGGTATTAATATGATGCTGCGATGTGCGGCAGTGTTTTTCTCATACTTTAGCTGGGTCTGTCCATGCAGAGAATTCATTCAACAACTGTGTACATATAGCATCACTGCAACTGGCACCTAGTTCACCTATCATGGATACTGTAGCAGAAGAAACAGATTGCTTTTATTTTATTTTGTTTATTTACGTCCTGAATCTTTGTGGTACATATACCATACCTTAGATGTTGGACAAAATGACATTACATTAATATACTGTTACATTGATTGTATACATTACATTTATAAATTGTTACATTTTTATATTTCTATATTGTTACATTAAATTTTTATATTTTTTCAAGCAAAATTAACTTATTTTTCAAGGTACTGTGTTACTGAGTAAAAACAGTTTTCCAAGAGATATGATATGACAGATTTTTTAAAGCTATGGATTTTGTTTATGGCCTTCAGGTTACTTGGCAGCTTATTAAACAAATGTAAACCTGAGTGATATACACCTTTCTTGCACAGTGTGGTATAACAATGATGTCTGTGTATGTTACTATTTGCCCTTGTATGGTGTTCATGTACAGATTTATTTTGAATAAATACATTTCCATTTTTTAGCATGCTTTTTTTTAGGAACATCACAACTTCTAGTATATAGATACATGGTAGGAGTAGAATCCCCAGTTCTTTAAACAATGGTTTGCATGATTTTCGGCTGTTAGCATTTTTCATTATCCTCACAATCTTTTTTTTTGTTTACGGAATGTGGTTATGCTACGAGGAGAATTTCCCCAGAATATGATGCCATATCTCAATAGGGAGTATATGCAAGCGTAATACACCACTTTAACTGTTTCAGGACTTGTGTTGTTCCATATAATCCTCATCGCATAAGTCATTTTGGATAGTTTAGAATTTAATGAAGTGATGTGGGAATTCCATTTAAGATTGTCTTGTAAGTAGACGCCAAGAAATTTTGTTTCAGTGAGACTGGTAATTCTTTGTTTTTCTATGGACATGTTTGGTTTTAATGGGTTTTTATTTTGTTGTGTATGGAAGTGTAAGACGACTGTTTTTTGAGGGTTTATCAGTAATTTATTCCTCATAAACCACTCTGTGACATTTTCATTTGTGATTTTAGCATTTAAACTTAGAGCCATTTCATTTTCACCTTCAATTAATATGCTTGTGTCATCTGCAAACAGCACTGGTTCGGAGTGTTGAACGTGTAGGGGGAAGTCATTTACGAAAATTAGGAAGAGAAAAGGACCTAAAATTGAGCCTTGTGGTACACCGTGGGTTAATGTGTAAGGTTTCGATTGATAAGCTTTGAGTTCGTTATTTCCCATGTGTTTTACCTCTGTTATCTGAGAGCGATTTTCTAGGTAGAATTTCAACCACTCGTGTGGCAGGCCTCTTACACCATACCACTCTAACTTTCTTAGGAGAATTTCATGGTCTATTAGATCAAATGCTTTTGTTAAATCCACGAAAATCCCCGAAACATTTTTGTGATGATCCACTGAATTTAAAATACGATTTATGAGGCTAAAAGTGGCTGTTTCAGTACTGCACTGAGGCCTGAAGCCATGCTGACATCCTGAACTCATATTTTTTTTTTGTTAAAGAAATCAGTTAGTTGTAGCAGAACTAGTTTTTCAATGACTTTTGAAAAACCTGATAGGAGTGACACAGGCCTATAGTTGACCATCTGCTGCCGATCGCCCTTTTTGTAAAGGGGTACAACTTTTTCAGTTTTTAACTGTTTTGGGAAAATACCACTTGATAGTGAAGAATTGGATATATCCAGCAGTGGTGTGAGTATCTGTTCAGCTGATACTTTTATAATATAGTCTGGCACATCGTCGACTCCAGCTGAATATTTACTTTTTAATGACTTTATGCTGTTTAACAGTTCTTCCCTACTTATTGGTCGGAGGAACATGGATGTATTTGTTACACTATTTCCAGAAGTTTCCTGTAATATTTTGTTTGATGTTTTTCCCATTTGATCCTTCGCTAACTCACGAGCAAAATTGGTGTAGTAAGAATTGAAGTGGTTAGCGATTAATTTTGGATCAGTGATCTTGCTGCCCACCTGTGACAATACAATGTTTTTGTGTGTTTCCACCTTTCCAGTAAGTGTCTGTACCATATTCCACATTGTCTTAGCTTTGTTTGATAAGTCCATAATAAGTTTGTCATTTTCCCTTAATTTTGCTTCCCTTATTACACGACTCAGAGTTAACTTATATTTTTTGAAGTAGTGAACAATTTCAGCACTGCTATCTGTTTTTGATAGCGCAAAAAGTTCTCTTTTTCTTCTACATGATACTTTAATTCCTGATGTAATCCAAGTATTGGGTTTGCTGGGGCCTTTACAATTTTTTTTCTTTTTTGGAAATGCAATTTCGAAACAATGTCTGTAAATGTCCATGGAATTATCCAGCTTTTCATCTGTGCTGTAACTGTTGTAGATTTTATTCCACAAGTGGGTACTTAGCATATGTTTGAAGTGCTCAATATTTTGCATGCTGAATTTTCTCTTGTAGATAACACTTCCATTCCTAGACAAATCAACACTTCCGCATACGGCAAGTAGCTGTGCATTGTGGTCACTGTAGCTGGTATTAGTTTTCTGAGGTGTGCATGTCAGTGTTTACAAAGATCTGATCAATAAGTGTAGCAATAGTTTTTGTTACGTGTGTAGGGGAGTTTATTTTAGTGCAAAGGTTATATTCTTGAATAATATTAAGGAATTTTTCTCTTTGGTGGCTCTGTGTTAAGAGGTCAATATTAAAATCGCCACACAGAACTATAGTTTTGCAAGTATTTTTAAGTTTTCGTAGTGCAAGGTCAAGTTTTTTAAAGAAAATATTTACATTGCTGTTGGGTGATCTGTAAACACACATTATTATAGTTTTTCCTGATGTTATTTCAATAGCTGAGGCTTCAAAGTGTTTTTCGCTTCCTAAGTGATTTACACAGTCTATTATCTTATAGTCTACGTTTTCTTTTACATAAATGCAGCTTCCTCCAAGCTTTGATATTGATCTGCAAAAGTAGTTTGCCAGAGTGAAACCGGTTATGTTTGAATACTGTAAATGGTCCTTCTCTAGCCAGTGCTCACAAAAACATAAAACTGATACCTCCTTCCACTCATTCCTAAGAAGCACATTTATTTCATCAAGTTTGTTTGGTAGGGGCTGTACATTTTGGTGAACGACTTTTAAAGTGTATGTATAAGTTTGTTCTGTAACACATTCCCCTGTGGCATCCTCAGCTACTCTAAAAAATGTCTACCTGTCCCTTGGTGTGTGTTTCTTCCCAGCCATTTATCTAATGTGTTTTGGCCCATTTTTGTGTTATTCGTTCTTTCCTTGGGTTTCATACTTCCTTGTGAGTCAATTTGGACCCCTTTAACATGTTCTGCTTTGTTTTCTGAGCTTTCATTGCCTGTTATGAGCCAATTATCCAACGTACTGTTACGTTTTCTAGTGTAATGCTTTACAAAATTATATATTTTCTCTGTTAGGTATTGTTTACCAGCATAATTTAGATGAAGTCCGTGTCTGGTGTGCTTGGATTTTTCAAGAGTGCTTACATCTATTACATCTGCATGCTCAAATTTTCCACAAATATCCTTTATGTCAGAGTTCAACTTAATCACTAATTGATTCACACATGACCAGGAAGGTAGGTCATGCCTCTGTGGTTGGTTAATAACTAACACATTCGTGTGGATTGTCTGCTGCAGTACACATTTAAGAGCTATTTTTATTTCGTAGGCTTGATCCCTTGCAACATCGTTCGCACCTCCAAAAATTACCACGTGGTCTGATGGTCCAAAGTTTTTACAAGAGTTTTCAATTGGTTTTGTTACTTCCGAAAAACAAGCTCCTGGTTTCACGAAATCCATGATATTGTAGCTTGGTAAAAGGCTA
The DNA here is from genome assembly GCF_023897955.1 of Schistocerca gregaria. Taxonomy (NCBI): domain Eukaryota; kingdom Metazoa; phylum Arthropoda; class Insecta; order Orthoptera; family Acrididae; genus Schistocerca; species Schistocerca gregaria. The sequence goes on from NC_064931.1 coordinate 763,379,755, forward strand.
GACACTTTTTCTGCAATTTGACGACCGTGACTGTCGGCGAGTATAAGGACCTGTCGATCTTTTTTGCACAGTCTCAGCTGGTGGATATTGTTTTGTTCAGTGTTGTTTATCATAGCGGTACCCGAAATGCATGTTTCTGTATATTTTTTATTGTTTGAAACAGATGGGCATTCTTGGGTGATGCTATTTATTGACATACCGCGATCTGGACAGTTTTCACTACACAACACTGACTGTTCTTTAGTGCTTGAACAAAGTGAACGTTTTTTAGTTATAATATTTGCGGTCTTAGCTTGGGAAATGTAGTTTTGTGCAAGACTTACGTTCAGGTTAGGTTTTGAACTCGTTTTCCCTATGTGGACTCTGTTCTTCTGATCGTTGTTTACGTTGCGGTTGGCAGGTTGCTTGAGGTTATGGTCTTCACATGTCCCATGGATGACTTCTTTCTCTCGCAGCTCTTGCTGTTAACTTCTTAAGGCGGCGACTAACTTTTGTAGCTCGTTGATTTCACTGTTTTTTACCGTTGACATGCGGTGATAATCGACACATTGGCCACAGGGATGAATAACTCGCGTGTTTGCATATGTGACTGTTTTGCCTTTCGATTTTGACCTGGTTACGATTTCGTTGGCATTTTAAACTATCAAATAGAAAGCGCACATGCTTGGTCCACATTTGCTGAAGAATGAGACTTGTGGATCCATTGAATGCACAATAGAAATTTTCATGTGGGCGAGAGGGAGAGAGAGAGAGCGCTCTGACACAGTCAACGTGACAGGTAGAAAGTGTTTGTGTTGGGCACTCACTAAACTATCATTAATCAGGTCTGGCTACACCTTGAAAAATCTTAGAAAGCCAGCTCCTATGGTTGCACCACTGACAGCAGCATTGACGAACTTCAATTTGGCACGTAAGTAGGAGACAAATATGACGAAATCTCTCGTTCATCAAATATATTGAAGCAGTTATTGTTTTGCCACCATCATGTTATGGCATGTGGCTGATGTTTGTTCAGAATCGAGGTACCACGGATAAGCATTAATTTCTGGAGTGGAACCCACCATGAATCTGCATCCGATATTTCTGTCTGTAATAGACAGCAGGTTAGGATTGCATCGTACACTACACTTGTTTTTGCTATTTTCTGGGAGATGCTTATCTGCATGATGCATCTGTGTCCACCCATTATAGCTCATCGAACCTGTTTGGGTAATTGCACAGCGTTGTACATTGTCTTGAATTGCGTCCAAACTTTCTGTGGAATCAACTTCAAGTTGTCTTCTTACGTGAAGCAGTTGCCATCAAAGTTTTGTTCTTTGTGCACCCAAGTTTTGTTTGTAGGTACTGTACCATATGTGACCAGCCATTGATTTTCATTGACTGATTTTCACTGCCTTAGCCATTTGCTGGTGGTGATTGCGGCATCTTCCTTGTGAAGTCACATGATCTGAGGCCAGCAGCATTTACTGATGTCATGTGCATTCTTGGGTCAGGAGCATCTTCATTGTTCATCATGTACGTTCTGGGGCTGCTGACGGAAGATGAAATCTGGTCACCAATATCTTGCACGTAATCAGCCATTATGTCTGCCTTCTTTGCTAGGTTTTGTCAATCTCTGGTTAGTATCCGCCACCGACACAGGATGTATTTTTGCAGGAAGTTTGTTAAGTCATGTCAGACGTAATGCAATTCCAGCCATCTGCAAAAGAATGCAGTTCCCTCAGCACTTGAGATGATTTCAGTTGCACGTAAGTGTGAGGTGAAAGCAGTTGTTTCTAATGTTCGTGCTCTGGCAAGGAATAACGTTCAATCAACATGTCTTTCACATGTGCGTATGATTGTTCGTGTAGCACATTCTCAATGTTTTTCATGTGATCATTATCTAACTGTGCACACTAACACATAGTTGTCGAAGTCACTGGGCACTTGGTGTTTGTGAAAATTCGCTTCCACTTGAAGAAACCAGAATTAACTCTTTGTTGACCAGAATAGTGGGGGCTTCACATTACCGATGTTTGGTAGGGATGAAGCATTTTGCAAATCTAGTTTGATGTGGAAACCCGACAGTGCATTTGTAGTCGGAATTGAAGTGGTTGGAGAAGAGAACAACAGTTTCTTCTTTAAGTGCTGTAGTAAGGGCGTCAGTGTGGTCTCCATTGTCAGTAAGAATGAGCATCCTGACTGTCATTAAATTTTTGTGTGTTCTTGTCCATATTTTACCAATGCAGGGTTTAAGCTTCACTGTTACACTAACTACAAATGAGGAAATGATGTATGGAAAACATAATAACGATTCAGTGAAGATTTATTTGAATTGATCGCTAATAACATACGACTTTACAAGACAGCACGCAAAAGCAAACTTAGAGAAATATATCACTTCACGTAACTCTTAGCACTGTACTTAGTCGATTGGTCGATCTCGTGGTCACCACAATATAATTACTAGTACACAGTTCCTCGGTTTGTAGTGCTACAAAACGAGTGAACACAGTTAGAACTCAGTTGTTAACGACTAATATCAACAGACTTAAAATTTAAGGATCTCCTAAAACGTTTGTGGAATGCTGCTGGATGTCCAAAGTAAACCGAAAGCGTTTCAGGATTAAGTCTACCACATTAAAGTTCGTCAAACTTTTTGCTACATGAAAAATCGTTGTCTAATACGGTAAAAGCTGTTAATACGAGTAGTTCCCAAGACTGGCGTGGTTTAATTACGTCTATTTTGTCACACGCCAAATAAGCGAGACTGTTTTGACACAAATAGTCATTTTTATCTACCACATTTACATGAACAACACGATAGAATATAATTCACGTAGTACCAATATCCAATGCCTATTATAAGCAGAAAGTTTTATTTGAGGAAATAGTTTCAAATCTGAGTTACATGCTCCAGTTCCTCAAGCATGAATCGAAAGGTTGTAGTTGTAGGAAATTTTTACATAAATCTGGAATCGTCATATTCTTCCATATAATTTGAGGGATGTCCCCGTTTCTCCTCCTTCCAACAATCATGTCATCACCAATTCTGTGACTATTCCTGCCATTGTCAAAATTTATTCTCTGGTTAACTTCACTAACCCTGCGAGAATCGTCAGTTTAGTTATCTTGCGTTTATTCTCAGATCAGGCACTATTACGCGTTCGTACAACGCGTTTTCGCACTATTCCGAGAACAGAAGTTAAGCGGTTACTACCGGGGACTGTGCAACTGGCCCTTACTAGTGTAACGATCTGTCAAACATTTCATTTTCTTGGCTACATCGAGAAGATAAGTAATCTTTCTTACCAGTTCTTCTTGTCAGTAGTTTACTCCAATAGGGATTTCGCTAATGATTGTGACTACGCATATCATTGTACACCCAGTGATCCACATAAACAGCGATTGGCATTCACCCCTTGGGGTTTATTCGGCTCAGATCTTATAGCACCCTCGCCTTTTGTCTGCAGGGAGTTTTGTATTTCTTGATGCGACGGGGATTTCCCTGGCAAAGACATCTCGTACACTATGCACGCATTTAAAAATCAACTTATGATTCGATCAGAAAGAATGTGTTCAAAATTGTTCGAAAACCAATTGCGATGCGTTTCAAAATCATATGAATTATGGATAGAGCAACGTACACTGGATGCTAGGTGCTTTGTGAAACAAGGGTTTTTTCTTGAATAATATGAATTTGGTCCCCTCTGAAATTGCCTGCTCTAAGTGAATTTTGCGCAATAATATGGAATAGTTATTCGAACCAACATGCATGGATGCAGTTATATGGAGCTTTGGCATTTAAGAGTTCCGGAAGAGAGACTGATTTGATTACATTAAAGAGTTAATAATATTGCCTCTCACACTGGCAAACTTTTTATGGAGAAATTTCAAGAGGCGATTGGAAGACGTTTTTCGCCTTTTTACACAGGCTGCAATTCTTGCAGCAATATCTTATCCACGATTTAAAAACAAATCGTCCACCCATATTGATGTCCATGACGAAGGGAGGTTTACAACAAATTACAGACGGATGAAATTGGGTCACAAGATTCAGACGATGTTCTGACGAAACGAAAATTTTGTTTTAGATGTAATTTGGGAAGTGAAGCTAACGTGGAATCACAACGAATTACTTGCGAAAAACTACCACTGATTTCTCAATTTTTGCCACAGAATATTGGGACCTGAAAATCATAAATAGTTATCATGAAATAAAGACGAATTCAGGAGCCGTGCTGATATACTGTGTGCACGAGTCTAATATATTTTCTTCGGTGTCACTACGGCAAACCTTTCAAAATTGTAAAGTTTCTGAGGAGAAGGTTGACAAAATGAGTTGTCCTGAAACCTAATTTAAAAACAACAAGAAGTACATTCGTTTAATAAACGACAAAGAACTTCAGCAATAAATGTCATACAATTCCAAAATTATTTATTATTTGTTAACACTTTTTATTCAAAGATGACGAATGAAGGTTTTTATTCATGTAAGTGAATAATGTTTTGAATAGTATTGGTTATTCACAAATGACATAATTTCTATCTACATTTGCAATTGGAACAAAAATTTCTGGTGGTAAGTGAAGAGATTGAAGTACATGTACACTGCAGATTCACAGACTATGTGCAAATGATTGCAAGCATGAGAGATCCGTGTGGCAAAGCCTTCTGCAGCAGTCATTAGGCAAAACTGCATCGGTAATCTTCGTCAACATCCACCAAAGTATGTGAAGTATATTTTTGCTCTCTCCCACACTGTAGTCGAGTGAATGGAAGGTGAAAAACTGGCCCGCCAAAAATAAAGTGAAAGAATAAATATGTACTCAAATTATTTAAATTTATTTTCTGTAAATCACAATTCTTTTGAGCGACACCCTTATAGTTTTTTCTAGTAGTATACAACTGCCTGTTGAATAATTAGAATTCTCAATGCTTAGTTACAGATAGATTAAAACATAGTTGCCATGCTCTGGAACGCAGGAGTGAGTGCTGACGAGCGAAGACGAAAGGAAGCAAGCTGACCAGCTAGCAAGCTCTGTACACAGGAATGCAACACAAAAATTTTATTTATTGAACAAGGACATTTTATAAACCTATTCCAGAGTCTGGTAACCTCTATTAAATTGGAGAAGTCATATTCATTTAAGCACAATTTTTTGTGGTCGTAACTCGAACGATAGCTTAAAGCTACTTTATGAAATTTTGGGCGAGTTCAGTTGGCGGTGGCGATCTTTGAAAACCAAGCGCCACCTACCTCCCTTGCATTGCAGCTGCTTTGCGGCACGGTTCCTTTGGTGTGTGGAAGCATAACCTTAGACGGGGAAGTAACTCCTTTGCTGCACGTCGGCTCATGTTATGTGCCGGATTTTTGTGAGGAACGAATCTAAATATACAAATTTTATCGCCACTTCATCAGTAGTTGTTGCGGCTAGTACGGAGCGTTTAGTTACTATCGAGGCTTATAACGTTTGTTTTGGCAAAAATGCGTAAAGTTGATAGTGGAAATAGGAAGTTTTTGACTGTTCGGACAGAACAATATTGTTCTGCGCTGCCTGATAGGCCTGGAGCTGACTCAGTTTTCCTCATATGTCGAAGAACTGTTGTTCTTGTCAAAAGTGCCAATTTAAAGCGACACTACGAAATATCTCATCAGCAGTTCCATAAAAATTTTCCTCTGGGTAGTGAAGCTCGCAAAGAAAAACTCCAGGCATATCTAGCTCTTACAAGACAAGCAGGGCCCCCCCTAGTTCGCTCTATGAGCGAGCAAGAAAAATTTGCGGAAGCAGCAAAGCGTCTGTGTTCGACGCTAAACAAGCACCAGAAACAATTTTCTGACTCAAACGGTAGAAAAAAAGTATTTTGGAAATGGCCTTGACACTTTTGAAGAGGAAAAGGATGTTGTTGCAACAATTCAAGGTACTTCATTGTCAGCAAGAAGTAATACAAAAAGAACCTAAATTTTGGCTGTTGAAAATAAAGGTAGGTTGCTCGAGCGTCTGCAGAATGCGCCCTGCTACGCCATAGCACTAAATGAATCGTGCGACGTTGTTGATGAATGAATGTCTATCATTTTCATGCGATTTTTGAATACTGAAAGCAAAGAATCTAGGGAAGAATTACAAGCAACATTACCGTTGAAAGGCAAGACTCGCAGAGAAGATTTAGGCCTATTCAAGACTTTTGATGACTTCATGACAAAATCAAAACATTAGTTATGATAAAATGGTGTGTCTTTACTGTCAGGGCCCCAGCAATGATCGGCAAAGAAAGAGGAATAGTAAAGAGAATCAAAGATAAGAATGCTGGGCTACTAGTCTGTGCATAGTTCACGAGGCAGCCCTTTTTGGAAAACAGTGTGACTCTGAAAGAAGTAATGGGAAGGTTTTATCAAGCTGATTAACTGTACGAGATCTCTCTCTGCTCTACAGCACAGACAGTGCATAGACTTTCTTTCTAAGTGTAATTCGGCGCTTTCTGACTTACTGAATTACAACAATGTTCGTTGACTACTTAAAGATCAAGTGACTGAACGTTTTTCGCAAATAAAAGTAGCATCCTTCTTACGAAACGGATTCACAAGGAGCAAGAAACAATCTGAGTTCCTGGCAAACGAAAGCAGTGTGTAAGCTGTGGCTTTGGTGAAGGACATTCTGAAACATTTAAATGCGCTCAGTAGCGGGCTACAGAGAAATGTGAAATTAATATACGATCTGATACGAAGTGTATCTTCTGTACGTCGCAAGTTGGTTATCTTTGAAAAATCATTGTAAGTCGATTACTTTGACACTTTTCAACCATTTTTGAATATAAAAATAATTCTTAAACAGACATTTCAGTATTCTAAAATTTTTTGTCAGATCTTAAGAAGGAATTTGCAGCAAGATTCCTAGACTTTTCAAAGATGGAGAAGCTGTCGCGGTTCTTAAAACCGCCTTGTGAAGTTTCTCCAGCTGCACAATGGACAGATGTGACTGCGCAGTTGTATGGAGATATAGATTTGCATGAAGAGATTTCCTTACAAACAACCGCTGAAAAATTTTGCAGTAAACATGTCCCAGAAAAATATGAAAATTTTAAAAATACTAACCGTGTAGCTGGCTACTGTGATTGCTGTCACATATACTTGTGAAATTTTATTTTCAATTTTTTTTTTAAGGACAAGTATCGCCCCAGATGAACGGCCGCCCACCTTGTAGACACTATTCGCATTAGCTGCTCTCCACGTCATCCTAAATTTAAGAAAATGGGTCAGGACCGCAAATGTAACCTCTATTGGTTTTTGAAACAAATAGGCGTGTCTATTGTATTTTTTTATTTTGTGAGTGAAAATAAAAATGGTACTGAATACACGTTTTGTATACTTTGTCAACGGAAATTTGGCTATCTTTTGTATTCCAATTTTCTGTGAGTGCTCATTCTGACATGTCTTCACGATTCACAAGAAAGTACCTTGGGTCAGAGGTGTTTCTGGATACACTTTAAACATTTCTTGGTACATGCTATATTCATTAATTTAGAATCCGTTTTCTAAACACACACCATAAATATAATTTCATCCCCCTTCAGTGCACTAAATCCAATTCACTTAGTACACGGCAAGGTAAACCATATTTCTCCATTGTGATCCCATTCTGGTATAGAAAACCTTTGACAGTTTGGGAAGAATAGAACAAAATGTTTAAATCAGATTTGGGGGCATGTCTGTGAAAAGCATGATATTCAGGTTTGATTTCAGTATGCTACTGGTATTCTTCAATCACACCCTATTCATTTATTGATTTTACAACACTACATGTATCTTCTGGGATGTATATGAACTGTTCAAAGCTCCTTAATTTCCTGCTTGATATCAGTTTCTACTATAAATATTGCAGTAATATAATCACTGCCAACCTGTTGCAAGCCTTCTGCTGTAACCCAATGGCAATTCACTTATCAGTTTAACTGCTTACTTGCTGAAGTAGCTTATTAGCTAACACCACACTGAGTAGATGTTTCAATCTGCCCACAACATGTTTGAGAACTGGTCACCAGGAACTGAGCTAACTGCCAGTGATGTAACCACCAGCCTACAGACACCCCCTCCCCTCCCCCAAAAATGTCAATCTTGTGCCCTGCCACGTACACCAGGAGAATGCACACATGCTACAATCTCAAAATCAAAGGTAGTGTGCTTTAGGCCCTTATTCTCAGCACATTTAACACAACCATATGGACAACCATCCTTTTATCATTCCACCTATTGGCTCACTACACAGGAAATCAAAGCTGCTTGTCTTTTGGAAATGACTTGCCACAAATTATATAGGGAACAAGTCCATAGGTTGTAAATTCTATAAGACTATAGGCATAATGTTTTTAGTACAAAATGTACTAAAGACACTTGAAATAAGCTAATCATATTGAGCTTTGGTTAAGTGATTCTTGCCTGTTCCAATTTCAAGTGGACTGCAGCCAATCTTTTCATCTCTTAGGATATCTGACATCACTTTTTCCCTTCAGGTTTATTATTAATTCATTCCATATCTTTCCGTACTGTTCTATTTTATGACACACACTTGACACCCAATTCATTTCTGGATTCACTATTTTCTATCCGATCGAGTCTCACCAGCTAGTGGTCTTTAGTCCTAATCTCTGTTGCTTCAATCCACCTCTGACTGGCAGACAGCTTCTTCGACCCATACATTAGAACTGGTACTCCCATCACAAAATTTTAGTATTTTCTTTCCCAACTTCGAGGATAGTTCAATTTGTAGACCTACCAGCTGTTGAAATTTTTACAATTTGTATTCATCATTGGATATAATATACAAAACCCACTGCTTCCTGGATTTGTGTAGGTGCACCGGCCCCAGATCAAATCTGCCTGGCGAACAATGGCCGATATGCCACCCAGCCTGGATGTGGTTTTTAGGCGGTTTTCCACATCCACTAGGTGAATACTGGGCTGGTCCCCACCTTCTGCCTCAGTTACACACCTCACAGACATTTGAAAATGTTTGCACTATTTCATGGCTTACAGCAGATGCAGACAGCTGGGGTACACTACTTACATCCTTAGGGAGGGGGGGGGGGGGGGGGGGAGGGGGGTTCAGGCTGGCAGCAGGACAGGCATCTAGCCACCCTCTGCAACTAACACTGCGAAATCCATACTAACATGGCTGATCCCATGAAGTGGGACAAAGGCTGAAAGACAACTGGATGTAATATTAAAGATCTCCCCTACCAGGTATTTAACAGTAATATTATGCTGATTATTTCAGAGATGTTTTGTAAATGAGCTGTTTACATGACAGTTCAATCAGTGCCAAGGAGGGTAATAAATGATCTTATGGACTTATGCCCCTACTATCCAATTTCAAAAACCAAGTTTTATGTTTTACTGCTCTCACCTAGATTTTTTTAAATTCTGCAACTATCTACTCTGAGTATTCTTATCTCCATACTTGTCTACAACATTTCAGTTCTTAAGATATGATAGTAAAATTGAATTGCTTTGGAAGTGCACATTACAGTTTTTGACAGCAATAAACATACCTGTGGCTAATTATTTTGTTTACTTCAGACAAATACTACAGCATCCATAACCTGAAGTACACATTCTTGTTAGCACAATTTTCTTAATAGGTTCCAAAACCTTACTTTCTATATGTTGCAAAACATTTCACAGTGTACATGAACACAGGTCAGAGGCAGTTAAGGAAGTAATTATGTGACACTATTACAAAGTAAACCCATCTGATGAATACAGCACTAAGATATTCAAAATATTTGATCCCTAATGTACATTAAATTTTTCAACTCTAGTCCATAGTTATTCCTATACCCTTAACTTACAAAGAAGAGCTACCAGATGTAGAACTCACTAAATATTTCATGGTTCTTTAGATGATGAATCTTGGCAGTTGTGTTTCCACTTTTGAACCTGCTTCACTGGAAACAAAGTTGTTGCACTATTTTCAAGGACTTCTGTGAAATATCCTCAACCATGATTTCCTCTTTGTCCTATATATGCATTACAAATATTGTATTATGTACAAATCTTTCCTGCTCACACCAAATGCATAATACTGCTCAAAACTTAGAAACATGGAACCAATTCAAACTTTATTCCACTTTACTCACTCTTCTCAACCAATTTGAATGGAAAGCGAGCGAGTGCCTACGTGCACACATCTTGTTAAAGGCTTAACTAGAGTTTAAAATCTAGCACTTCAAGTATATTCTATAGAATGCAACCCTATCTTTTATGGTTTGTACAGCAGGCCAATCTTGTTTTCTGCCAGAAACATTCTCTGCAAAAGAAGTGACCATATTTGCTTTATCAAAAATTTCACCCTTTCACAGAAGTTTTGCATTTTCATTACTTCCCTCTGCCCCCATGATTTGTACACAAGGAAACTTCTGACAACTTCAGTTTATAATGGTACAGGTAACATTTAACACAGGTGGCATTAAATATCTGAAAAATTGGCACAGAAGGTATTCACAGCCAAAAAGTAATGGTTTATTGTACAACTTCTCTACAACACATTGCACTTTTAGCTCTGAGATAGGACAGAAGGAATCTAGGTTCTGCCTGCCAAGCATGTTGTATTCTGACATTTTTCCAAACTAATTTGCAAGATAGCTAGGAATGAAGGTTAAGAATCCAATCAAGATATATTAACTATTAACAGTTTTACATGATACACAATAAATGAAATTCTTTATTGAAGACAATTTACAAATATGTATTCTTATAGTTTTAAAGATTTAACACATACTCATTGTTTATACTAACAATACGAAAAATCTCAGACTGGGAAAGGAATGAAATAACTGTCAGACAATACCTCACATGAAGGAACAGATCAATTTTGTCTTTTACATTCAGTGCAGCAGAAGTAGGCAGTGATGCTGTGAAGGAAGTCCAGTGAAGCGAGAAACTGCCCATTACACTGATACCATTGACTCCATATTACATTTCAGAAGTGTAGGACATCACAAAACACTCTGTACAAGCTACTGAAGGAATGTCAGAGGCTGGAACAACCACCCCTTCACCACAGCACTTTTTTCTGCAGCACTGGGTTTAGAAAAGTACTTAAAAATATACACAAATGACCAACATTCATGAAAGGATTTCTGTAACACTTTGTTGTTACCTTTATAGGAAAGACAAATAGGTGAGTTTCTGTAAGTAGCATTAAGTACTTAAGAACTACACAGCATGAATCCAGTTGAAATGCACACACAATTTTGAATATATGATCAATAAAACTGCAAACTGCACATTGGGGATAAAACATTACATGAAAGAAAACTACACACAAAAATTTTCATTCATTAATTCTTTTATACAACCACTTAGATACATTGAACTGATTCAAGCTTCTTTCCACTTTAGTTACTCTTGTCAAGAAGTGTTGTCAAGAAGTGTTAAATGGAAAGCAGAAATGCAGGTTCATTAATTCTTGGTTTCAGCGTTCTTCTCCACCACTGTCAACTTTGAACTGTCACTTCATTTTGATGTCATCATTGTGACGAATTCTGAAAATTAAGTATTAAGGTGAGCAACTGCCAATCCACAATTGTCAAACAATACAAAAAGAAGCTTCACATACTACTACATGAAGAGCACATTTCAGCAATACACACACACATCACATCTATAAAATTTAAAGGCTAGCAGAAACTTGAGCACACAGCAATATGCTAAAATTTTGAGTGCAGTCTCATGCCTTAGTAATGAATCACTGCAAACCAATATATCTGTATACATAAATATGTAGACAAAATAGTGATAATTCAAGTGGAAGAACTAAATGACTATGTACACTGAATTTTTCCATGGTTGCATAAGAGCTGCCTGAATATGTATGGATGAACTCTCCCACATATACTTTGGAACAGAAATGAGCACTTGGGTTTAACAAAAGTTCTAGCATAAAAATGATGTTCCTCAGATCCTACAAGCCTGGTACAACCCCATATTGTTTTTACTTTCTTTGTTATCTAATGACCATCCCTTTTGCACTATTTTTCAAGACTATCATATCCAGCACATTAAAATTTTTCAGGTTTATGCCACTAACTTGAAAATTCCAACTTTTCAGACCCATTTGCAGAGAACACCAGTTGGCTTTAATATCTGATCAATGTACCTTGTGGCTTGCTGTGAATTTCTGTTGCAGTGTACATTTCTACAGAGGGGTAGCACAATTTATAATGAGCACAGTTTGGCCACTGTCTATTGCATTACCACTTTGGAGCAAACCCCCCTCCCCCTCTACACTTGGGGCACTCCTTTTCAACTTTAGGAAACAATCAAGCTTTAAATTGTCCTCTTTCTTCCAGTTAAAATAACAGACTATATATTACCTCTCTGTACTATCTTCACATTTACTCAAGACTCACAGGCTCTTTATTTTGTCAAGTTCTGGCAAGTTACATTCTATATTATTTATCCCATTCCCTCTTTGACAACTGCCTTGATGTACCTCTACTTGTTCCTTCATTATTCTCCACATCACCTGATGGTGTAAACTTGCTCATAACTATATTTCTAATTTTCCTAGTCCTCCCCAAGTCCAGTGAAGTCAAATGTAATGGGGAAAAATTTAGGAACAGCCACTGGGAGCTGTCACTTTAAGGCCAAGAATCTGATGCTGTTATGTTGTTCATATATTTGTAATGTGGAGACCCAAGTTTTCTTCATGGACACATGAATCAAGTTACACCAAAAATTCAGGCAACTAGTGAAGTCAATTAAATTTTTTAAAGTGCTTATCCTAATGAAAGGAGATTATAGTTTCAGAGGAAGCTCTGTAAACACTCACAGATTATTTACACTGGAATTCAAATTCCCATTGTTGAGAATATGGGTGGGGATGCTCAGCCAACCAACACCAACCTCAACATATGCTTGGGTAAGGAAAGAAGTATCACTAACACTTTTATATAGAACAGAACTATTAGGAAAACAGTAATTTTTTATGGGGCAGATTATGTGGGACAATGAAGATAACAGATGACATAGAAAGAGAGGAACACCAATCCATTTTTGGAAAGAGAGAGAGGCTGATTGCATCACTCCATTTAACACAGTGAAAAAGCTACAGCATTAATACCAAGAGACATGCCCGATTAACACTGATCAGATACTGCAACCCAGTGTGTAGAAAGAAGTGATATGAGATTACTACAGATGACTTATGATTTTAATGATAAAGATGAAGACAAAGCAAAATGGCATCTAGTGTTTGGAGCTGAAGCTCAAATGAAACATCTTTTCGCTGTACAAAAATATAAGTAATGACTGACAAATAGTAACAGCCAAACTGAACCACAATTTAAAAAAGCAATGTCACATCTGCAGGGCTCTAGCTCTAACAAAAATTGAGTTTAATTAGAAGTGAGTTCTGTTCTCAGCAGATGAAATTTTAAGATTTTCAAGAAAATCTCAAACCACAGTATAATATTTATTTACTGTTTTGAACCTTAACAACTATGAAAAGTTTTTGATTTTTAGTAGTACCAGCTTTCAGTATAAAACTTTATATGAAGCACAAATCCTGTAATTAAATTTTTAAGTAAGCTTAGCATGACAAATATAGCAGCAGAATGTTAACTATTCATAACAGACTATCCCAATTTGCATAAACATACACTGATTGGCACCAGACAGACTACAAATTACAGAAGGAACACAATGTTATTCCACAAGGGCTACCTGGCCAATATTAAAGAAATAAATCTCATGAATAATGCAACCTGCCAAGAATACAATCAACTTCAAATGCAAAAAGAGGAAAAATTAACAACCTAACTGAATTACCCCAACCTAACAATTACTTGAGGGTAAGGGACACTTCTACATAACTGCCAGAAATCAAAGGCTCACTTTTCCAGTACATTTTGGCCACATTTATAATAAAGGAAAAAGTCTGAATTAAGCAATGGATATATTTCTTTTCTACACAAATCAAAAATGTTGACATAAAATACATTTACAACCCATGCAAAATTACTAGCAATACCAGCAATTACCAACATGAACCAATATTAGAATGAGAAGTGTCACAGTAATTATAACACAACCAAACATTACTCCCCAACATTTGCCAATCTATATACTATCATATCAACTTTCACATTGCATAAATTGAAGAACATAAACAAAACTGAAAAGAAACATGAATGGTAGGTGCTGCCAAAACTAACTTTTATACTTATGTTAACCCTCAAGTGGGTGTGCCCATGTATAAAGCACACCAATAACAAATGACAGTGTTTTTGTTCTGTTCCACTGTTGTACCTATTGCTTCCGGTAACACAGTAATAAGTTGTCATGTATCCAAATGAACAGCAATGTAGGCAAGAAGTAGTTTACAACCCATCCAAGGAAACACCCAGATTCCGAGCTTGCAGCAGAATCCTATAATTGGGTCGTTATCTACAAGATAATTAGTAATCAACAAAGCAATTGGCAGGTATCTGATCCAACTTTACTGTTTAAGGCTCTCAGGGGCTCATTACTGAGGGTAACACTCGCCTCTGTCCATAATGAAAGGCTTATTATTGTTTCAGTAAATAGTAATATATCTCATAGTTTATGATAACATTGTCTAATTAAACTAAGATTAAACTGTGATTTTGCTCATTCGTGTTTACCTTGTTAACAAAGGGCAACTATTCTTTACACTGCACGAAGTGTGCCACATGCCCACGTGTTAAAACTGCTGGAGGGTTAATACAAAATGTCTTGCACCGACCAAATATTACCTCCATCCCTCAATCATTTTCCTGTGAACTAATTTTTCCAAGGAAGTAGGAAAAATGATTTGTTCAAATTACTGAAGAACACTGTAGTTGGGTACTTGTATGATTTATGGAAATAAGAAAATATTGCAGTTATGTGCGCAATATACATAGGAAAAGACTAGATTTAAACATTATACCAGAACAGTTAAAATTATCAAAAAGCTCTATCCATGGATAATATGCGTGACCATGGTGAAATTTGTCTACAGACCCTACAATATTCACACAAAGGCATTAAGATAGCACAAGATTATGGAATGTGAGTAAGCTACTAAAATAATTTTTTTTTCAAAATGGATAACTTAGCATATACTTTTCAAGCTCTCAACCTATTTTCAGGAAGTAACATGTCACTTCACTCACTACCTACAAATCCATTTACAAGCCAGTAAAAGGCTGGTATAGAAGGCTTGCAGTAGCCTGCAAACTGATGGTAAATTTTGACTGACAAGAGTAACTATGTAAAAATTTCAGAATCCAAATGTACACATCCATGGGCGTTTGTAGCTGGCACCTTTTCTGAAAATGCTCACATTATAGTAACTACACCTTACAGAACCAATAATGATTCCTCATTCTTAAACTTCTTCAGATCTATAAATCAACCAAACCTTTCAAACCTTCAACAAAAATAAAAATTTTACCAAATCAAGTGCAAGGCCAGTGGTCAGAAATTAATATCTTAAATGGATAACAGTTTTCCACTATGTATTCACAACATCAATTTATTTGCTAGTATTCTTACTACATCGAGAGCATCCACTTCCTTAGCAATGAATATGCCTTTCACAACATGGCTCACTTTCAGGAAAGCCCGAGAGCCACTAGTGGGAACATAGGTCAGTATTTGCTACAACTAGAGGAAGAGCACTAGCTTGGAAACTAGTGAAATGAGCTATTCCACATGTCAACAGCATTCATTTACTGTTTACAAGGTGAAATTTTCAGCTTTGTAATAAAACTAGGTTGATGGGTCTGCTAAGATTGCTCACCCTAAATATATCCAATGGGAGCGAAAGTGTGTCAGGCTGTAGTTTTCTTTAACAACTTTAGTATGTTATCTATAACACTCAGAACTGCAGAAAACTACCCAGAATATAAAATCAATCATTCCAAAAACAGTGGCATGAATAGTTCACATAGAAAACTGTGTCTTACCATGAGAACTGTTTGATCACTTACTCAAGATTTAAGAGGGGGAACTTAAATACAAACGAACATCAACATATTACGACCAGAAACATTTCAGTGCTGTGACTTCTTATTCGATCTGAACAAGAAACTTTCTCTACTGACCTGGCAGTGTTACATAGCTATTCAAAATGTAAGTGTAGGATTTCAATGAAGTGGCCAAAGTAAAATGGTACTTAATGTGCACAGCTGACAAAAGCCATTTTTTTCACTTTCAACATTGCTTCTGCATTCAAGCAGTCCCATAGCATCATTTCATAATGTAATCAGATTTGCATTTGACTGGATTGTTTGAATGCATAAGCAATGCTTAATGTGAAAAAGGCTTTATTCAAATGTGCCTATTCTGTTTCAATTTGCTTTGACCACTTCACTGAAATCCCACATCTGGACTTCATAACGAACACAGAACATATCAGTAGAAATTTTTTGCTAATATTGTGGTATTTCAATTAGAGGGAAACATAGCAGTAAGTCATGACACTGGATTGTGTTTTGCCCTATTATATTGATATTTTGTTTCTTCACGATACGAAAGTTCCTCTCTCTGTTTCACCTGGACTTGTCAAAGTCAGGGTTATACAGCATTTCTTGTCTTCTGGAGTGTCTAATAGCAGACCTCTACTTCCACCCTCCCACACAGATAATACTCTGGAGTTTTCTAGAGAAGTACACAGGCCATTACATGTCCTCAGATGATTAGTACAATGATCTCCAAATGGCATGTTCATGTTCAGATATGTAGTTATTTATGAAGAATGAGTGATGTCAGTAATGATGACATCACATGGATTTCTGTATGCCCAGTAGAATGATTTCCAGTAACTGTGGCAGCATATCTGCAGATACTTGTGACTATTTAGAGTCATCAGTACAGCTATTTTTGAAACACACCACACACACACCATCCACTTCTAAGCCACAGTGTGTAATTGCTACAACTGATTTGCCCATGCTTTGTCAACTATGCTTCATTGGTGAACAGAATGCAGAACAGAAACCCCCACAGCTTTTGTGGACACCATTCAGATAACTGTAAAAATTTTAATGACAGTGCCATGAAGGTGCTGTTAGAGCAAAATGTAGAAAACATGAGTATGAAGGAAAGTCTTATTTGCACAATCCTGCTCCAGCTGCTCATACTCTTTTATTCAGGCTACCTCTTAATGATGTGGATTTGGTTAGAGTTGCTGACATGTTAGTTGCATCTCTGATCTCAATTAGGGTTCTTTTTCACTTTCATATTTCCTTCTTCATACTAAAAGAAATGACCACATTTACATTCCCAGAATTAACATTTTCCAACAATCTACAACATTTTTATCACTCCCATTAAATTGCGTATGTTCACAATGTTGATTCACACCAGGTTTTGTATTAACACACTTTTTGCATGATTTACAGTTTATGAAAATGTCTGAAGAACAAACTGATGCAATGGACAAAATTAAGCTTGCATGGCACTGGCCTCAAAAATAGTGTTTAATGCTCTACTCAACACATCCAAGTCAGTAAGAATCTGAAAAATTTGTGCTGTGTTCCTGCCACTACTGAGCTCTATTTGACATGACAGTTGATGGGAGAAGCCAGTTTCATTCAAATGAAGGTATCATGGCCTCTCAACAGTTTTCACATGGTCCCTTCTTCATGATGGTTGTGATCATGACAACTTTGCATTACACAAGTTTCGAGTGTTTAATTGTTTGGCCATTAGCAGTACTATGTGGCACCTTTATCTTCCCTTGGCATTGCTCCAATGTTTTTGTTTGAATAACTAAACACTGCACAAGTTACATACTTTTTTAAGCATAATGTGACACATTGAGAATTTATTTTTATTGTCAAGTATGACTATTTACTTAAGTATTTTTGTGATCTTTCACTAACAGTATGAGTGATGGGTTGCATATGTATGGTTTTCTGCATCATGAAGGCAGCACAGCACCTTATAACCACAAAAAAGGTGCAACAGTGCAAGAGGCAAAATATCACAATAACTGAGTAAATATTTGCACCTGACAATAAGAAATTCTCTAAATACCATGCAAAGCAAAAAAGTAACTGTGCAGTGTTTCATTACCTAAATAATGAAAGAGTTGCAGGCTTTTCATAAATATTCATTATAACAAATGAAATCAAGTCAAAATTTCTAATTCCCAGACAGTTACCAGCTCTACTTATATCGATAGCTAAACGTAGTATAAAAATCGGATAACCTTAATTAGGTAATGAAAGACCCTTTTAAGTCTAGAGCATATTATAAACTACACATAGGCAAGGGAGATCCTATATGTAACCTATACTGTTTAAAAAGTTATTTCCCACATCTATATTTTGTCACATTTTATATATTTTTTTCTCAATTTTTCTGAAAATTGTAAAAGTGGGATTTCACTTATAATGATTTCAAAGACAACCACACAACTGCCATAAAGCACTGCACACACAAAACATTAACCTCTTTGCAACAAACCAGAACGGACAACTATTTTCAAATAATTGTTTAAATTATAACTGCTCTACTATTAGGGCAATATATGGTTCATTGGTTAAAACTATTACTGTTCATATTTATCAAAAGATATGTGATTCTTTAGTTGTTTTCACTGAATATAAGAACAGTCTTGAACTACTAAGTTAAAGTAACTTAAAAAATTATGGGAACTATGTAAAACAGCACTGTGTATATTGTGCTCAAAATGTATCCAGACCCATTACAAACTTGCTGTATCTGCATCTACTGCAGAGGAGATCTTTTAACAGATCACAAATTCATGCTCAACTGCCATTATCTGTTTTAAAATTTCCTGCAGTGGTCACTGCACACTACATGTTGTTTGAGGAAAGAAGTCCAAGGGACCTAAGTCTGGACTTTAAAATCTAGGTTGGTTGATTTGGGGAAAGAAGTCTTGAGGTCATTGGTTTCCATCTGAGTAGTGGGTGATGGGGAAAGAGGTCTGCCATGTCCTTTCAAAGGAACCCTCGCAGTATCTGACTGAAGCAATTTATGGAAATCATGGAAAACCTAAATCAGGATGGCCAGATGCGAATTTGAAACCATCATCCTCCCAAATGTAAGTCCAGGGAGCTAATCTCTGTGCCACCCCACTGTGACTTTAGGATCTAGAGAAAAGTTTCCACGACAAATCTGAACAGTGCCTCCATCACATTGGGGCATCTGGTACCTGCTATTTCCTCAAACATGGTGGACCATAACATTCAAACACACACTTGTGTAAAATTTACCATTCTCTATTCCTTTAGCAGACACACATTCCATTTCAATCAACTTTTGAATGAAAGAAAACTAACATTATTTCATTCTTGATTTGCCCTTGTGGATTTTTGTTTTGTTTCAGGAGAGTTGCTAGTGTCAGAATATGCCTTTTGAAGTCTTCCAATAACATGTTTTTCGTTTCACCAGCTGTCTTACTGTCCAAATAGATTTGGATCAGTCTTTAAACATGCCAACAGTTCACAGCTAATTGTTGCACAATGATATTCCTCCTGCTCCCTGGATGTAACATTAGGTACCAACCCTGTTCACCCATTTCGCTTTTCCAGCCATCAATCATAACAGACAGAACTGATTTTACCACATTTCTCTCCTGAGCTACAAGCAAACAGTTAAACTAATCACTAATCTAAAGCCCTTCCCCCTTTGGTCACATTTTTATGAATATGAATCATCATGGGATTTATCCACAGCAACAGAGACTTCTTCACATTAATCTCAGAGTGGTTTATGCCACCCAAAACATTCTGGGCATAATTTAGTCCTTTGGAGCCTCAAAGGTCATACAAAGTCCCCAAACCAAATCTTGTACAGGTTTCCCATTTTCACTTCAAGCACTATTAAAGCTAACTTGACATTCCCACCACATCCCTCCACACTGACCAGGGGAAAAAACAAATGTCAATTGCAAGGAGTGAACAGTTTACTACCAGAACGCGAAAGTCCTTCATAAAAATGCAACTACTGCCTAGGAAACATGTAATAGTGATCAGATACGTCGTCATGATTTTCTTTAGTTGACTGGCATGTCACCACTCCATTCGGCACTGTAGACATACTGTAAATTTGGCACAATGTACTATAGTATCCAACCTTTTAAGGCCTGTCTACTAACAGTCATTTTGTTTTCCTCATTTACCATCTTCCTTGCACTATATTTCATTGTTGTACTAACTCCTACATTAATAAAAACGAAATTCATTCTGATTACGAATAGGCAGGTTTTTTGGTACGAGTTTGATATTAGTTCCCAGTACAAAAAAGAATGCATCTATGATGAAATTAAAAAACTCAATTGTCAAAAAGATTTATCTGCCTTAATTTTACTTGCAGAGACTTCATCTACTTGCACTAAATACAAGAGCATCAACTTCATTTTTCTCTCTCAAGCATTGCAACAGAACATACAATCTACAAAGAATATCAATTAACCAAATATCTTCACATACAAACAGGAACAAATTCTAAACAATGGGGAACTAATTACCAATTACAATTCTGAACTGCAAAATACTAGAAGAAGTAACACAAAGTGAATCAACATCTACATATTCACAAAACTGCAGTGTAAGAATTTCTTTCTTAGCAGCAAAAGATAATTCCATTTATCTGTTATTCATGCAGATCTACAGCAGTTTCTGCCTTACTAAAATGGCAAACAATCTTAAAAGTATCACTAAATTTAATATAAAAAGCATACTGTGAATGTCAAACACTTAAGTGAAGACTAATTTTCAAGCTATGTGAACTGTTGCATGCTATTTAGCACTGATTAAAATTTGGAATGCCAAGAAAATTAAAATCTACAAAGGAGGACACTGTGAGAGAAATGGATAAAAAATAAAAATAATGATGTTTAAGGTTTTAATTTTTCTCAGCAGTAGCCAAAATGGCTATAAAGTCAACATTTCGGATAGGAAGCTAAAATCAGAAATTGGTATTGTGAAAAAGGTATTACCAGAACTGAAAAGTTTTACCCCAAGCCTACACAAAATCAATGCTAAATATGCTTAAAATTAACTGAGTATTCTAATTAGATGAAATGGACACTGAACATTCTAATGGAGACACTTATTAATCCCAATAATGTCAGTTACTTCATGAATGTCAGTTTATTATATAACCGCACATTACAAAATATGACAGCCCCTTGCAGAAAATCTTTTAGACGTCTGCTTAGCACAACTAACGTATCAAAGCACACAATTAGAGATCCTCCCTCATTTGCAGATATAATAATTATTACGACTGTGTAAGAAGACAACCATGCCATTAGTAATGATTCAGGAACACTTGCATTCAAACTGCAACTATAACACTTAATTCCACTGCCAACAGCTTATACAGCTATGTTATAGGACAAGAAAAGTCTGCTAGTTACATAATTTAGTAACATGAAAAAATTACAAAAGAAGCTAATTCAGTCCTCTAGTCATTAACACAATTTGCAGGGACTGTTAAAAGCTGCTGTTTTACGTTTACTGTCCATTAACTAGCTAAACACTCAATTTCACAAAATGAAAATTATGTAGACTGGCTTGCAAAGAAAAAAAAATCATGTACCAACAGTGACAAACTAAAGTCAGTAAAATGGACTAAACCTACAATAACTGTGTCCAGGGTTAAAATGTTCTGTACGATGCACAGCAATGCTTTGTTTGGTTGCATGAATAATGGGTTAGAAAAGTAAAAACTATACATAAACATTAAAAAAATAATGAAACAAAAAGTCACTGAGAACCTTATACTGGGGGTGCTTGAAGACAAATAACATTCCGAAAAAGCATTTTAAAGCACTGACCACCGGAACTTTAGACAGCTTTGGCCTGAGCCCAGTCTAACTGCTACACCGAGTGAAAATTATTTGAGCAAGGGCATGGAAATCTGCAAGAGGAGAAATTTGCAATCAAGAGTGACCACTTCATAATACAAGCATTATTGTGCATACAAAGTCACGGCTATAGGTCTGACATATTTACAGTTACACAATTTAATTTGAAACTAAGTATTATTATGTGTGTGGTAAGATACAATCATCAAATTCTTCAATGTTCAGGAGTACAACTTTTTGAAGAGCTTGTCTACTGATGATTGCACCTGGCCACCACAAATTTACCATCAGTGCAGCTGTTACCTCTAGGTAATGAAACTACTTCACTGCAGGGAACATTAATAGTTTCATTTTTACTATAATGTCTACGTCCTGAAACAAAGATTAAAGTGGTATATTTCTTTCAAACTATAGAAATACACTGAAGGTCCCTGTATTAAAATGATCTTCCACTCTCTAAATGAACAAAAGTTTCACGCACAATCTTAAAAATCTGGAAGGGAATCCCTGGGATTTGCTTCCATTAATTGTTAGAGGCAATCCGCATTGGTAATTTCAGGAAAGATATAACAGGTAAGTACTAGCATTACAGTTCTTTTTAAGAGAAATGTACACTTAAAAAACAAATGAATTTCCACAATACCTTTCAGCTGAACTAGTGTTCCATGAACTATGACTATAATCTATTAAAACCAACAGGACAATTCCTTTCTGACAACCCCTGCAAATTCTGACCCAATCCCCACCCATTGGTCAACATACCAATAGACCTGCTGAAATAAATCTCACTTTTGTCTCATTTTCAATAAAAAGGTATTTATTATAACCAAAATTGCAATGATAATATTTCAGAATGCAGTTTCAAATGCTATACAATTTTACACATGGCTGAATTCTTTCATAATATTGATGTGTAACTTTCAGCATTAAAAAATCAAATTGCACACCTTAGTGTGTGAGCAGATTGTGTGTGTACTGTGGTCACCACTACCACCACATCATACCTAAGAATTATGCCTTGTAATAAAGGCTTCAGTGCAGCTTCAACACAAAATATCAGACTTTTTCACACTCCGTGAGAGTATGAATGAAGCCATGAGAGCTGAGTAAATATTTTAGAACTATGCTGTCACTGAACTGGTAGAAAGCTGACAGCAAAGCCACATACTGAAATTAAACTTTATACACAACTTGGCTGCAATGAAAGCTTAGAATAGTCAACTAATTTGGGGCACAGGGTCACAGTCATGTGGAACACAATATGGTCAAGGGAAGACATATCCAGAAAAAGATTTGTGCTGTTTATCATGCAAGACAACTAAAGCATTTTCTATTTTAAAGAACTTATCAGCCACACAATATGAGGGAATATCTGGCAGACAAAGAATTAAAGACTTCTTCTGTAATACTTTTGTGGTATTAGGATTCAAGTGAACTGTTCTTGTACCAGCAACTTCAATCTGAACATTTAAGTGCCTACATGCAAATGAAATCAATCATCCTCCTCTGACAGAAGATAACATGGGTAAGTTGATCTACAACACACAAAAGAGCCATATGCGAGAGAAGAAACAACTGAAAACATAATCCCAGGTACCATTTCATATGGGGAAAAGCTACGTTCAGATCACACACACACACACAAGTAACAAAAAAACAATGCTGCTGCTGTTTCCTACCTTCGTAATTAACTTGTCCATCACCATCAATATCAGCTTCCCTTATCATTTCGTCAACTTCTTCATCAGTCAGCTTTTCACCCAAATTTGTCATAACGTGCCTTAGCTCTGCAGCACTAATAAAACCATTACCATCCTTGTCAAATACACGGAAGGCTTCTCTTATCTCCTCTTCACTGTCTGTGTCTTTCATTTTTCTTGCCATCATAGTGAGGAATTCAGGGAAGTCAATAGTACCATTTCCTAAAAATAATGACAATAATAATAATAATAATAATAATAATAATAATAATAATAATAATAAATGGAATACATTATGTTCTGAGTGAAAACTAACTTCTGACATACAAATAAATGTCCACTTAATGCTCCATAATATAGACAACCGAATTTGATGTATGTAACAGAAAAACAATTTAAATACAGAATGACCACCTCTAACTAGTTAGCACTGTGTGGAAGGACTTTGATTCAACTCCAGCACAACTTCAGAGTTTCTCTGATGTAGGATGGCCTGGAATGGGGTACATTCAGCCTTGTGATTCCAAATTAGGATCTGCTTTAATAAAGAAGCAGCAGTACCACCAAGATTCATCTACTGACAATTACAGCTGGGAAGTTCAGTGATATAATGGTCACATTTCAGAATCTTAGATTGCTCCTGTGTTTTAGGCAGCAGTCTGCCAGCAGGGACAGGTTAAGGCCTAACCTCTTAATCGTGATTACATTTGTATTACAAATACAGAATCTACCAAATTTAGCTAATGTATGTAATTACAAGAGGAAAATTAATTTCAAGCACACCTCTTTGCTACACTCCTAAACAGACTGGGGACCTACCACAATGAGGTGTCAGTTTTGCATTTACCCCATTCAAAAATGTTTGCCATGAGTAATATTAACAACATTACAACCATTAGTTGTCACTCAGGAACATTCCAAGTACACCCTTTCCCACTGGTTAGTTAATGCCCCAAGTAGTTTGGCCTGTGCCACTGCTACGGAAATACATTTGGATTACAAATGTCTAGTATCTAATGATGTTCAGTGCAGTACCTGTACAGCTAGTTCATTGTAATCCTGAATGGAAAATTAATTTTCCAGCTCTGATCTCAAAATCAGTACTTACTGGGTTTCCACCAATGTTTGAAAACTAAATATGTCACATGCATGAAACCAGTACTACAGCTTTCCTTTGCTTTTACTAAAAATGTACCACTAACAGATTCAGTCTATCAACTCCCACATAAAATGCAAAATAAGAAAGTGCTCCGTTTTGAAAATCCATAATACTGCTGACCTACATTTATTCATAATATAAATGTATGTCAGTTTAGTGATCAGTTGACATTATCAGATGGAGTGAAGTTCACCATGAAGTTACAGAAATTGTCATAACTACATACTGGTGATAAATTTAATTTGTGGCAATGGCTCAATGTACAATATTCTGAATCTATATCCAAATACTCATTGTTTTCAGAAGGATTTGTTTATCTTTAACTTAATGAGCTAAAACTTATTCTAGTGACTGTCTTAAAACATAAAATAACTTATGTTGTACAATGACCGCAAATTCTTGGTGGAATTAGGGTGAGGCTGTCAGCTTCAGCAGTTACATGAAAAAATTTGTGGATTAGGCAAGAATGTGACCCAATGAATGTAGCAACAATGACTCACTGGATCCAACAGTAGTTTTCTACAAACAAGTCTAATGGTGGAAAGAGGACTGTGTGTGTGTGTGTGAGAGAGAGAGAGAGAGAGAGAGAGAGAGAGAGAGAGAGAGAGAGAACTTGCAAATTTGTCTTGTAGGCCACTGCTCTGTTTGTTGCACCATACAGTTAATACGAGTTGTCAGTGCAAAAAATGCTGTGTGTGTACAATGAAAAGAAGTGAATAGAAGAAATATAGCCTGTATGTTTTAGAACTGTGCCTTACAGAAATTTTAAATGGAAAAACAAACATTAAGAAAGCTAGCAAAATGATTCAAATTCCCAAATAAACCCTAATAAATAGGATTCAGTGTCATCTTAGTAAAACAAAAGGTGGTCATCCAGTTTTTAATGCTAAAGAAATCTGGTCACATTTTTTGTCAAACTTTGTAACGTTGTTATGAGACTGGTATTAAGATTTAATTATTGCACCAGATTTATTTTTCAGTTATTGGACATTTCTGAACAAAGTCACCCTGAGCCACAAACAATCCACAATTATAACGGAATTCATCAATTTCACCTCCACCTGGGGATAAAGTTGACCGACACAGCTTTTTAAAATTTTATTATCAGTTAGAGCAAAAGGTGACAGGATCAAAAATTTTGCTACTACAGCTCAGTACCCAGGGTTTGAAAGAAAAACCAATACATTACTGTTACTGGGCTTTGAAGTATTTAAAGTCCAAAATCAGTCAACTTCATCCCATTTGACGGTACTTTTGCTTTTTAGCGTTTTACGACAGTCAATAGAAAAGGAAAAATATGCGAAGTTTACCATCTGCATCAACTTCATTTATCATGTCTTGTAATTCTGCTTCTGTTGGATTTTGACCAAGTGAGCGCATCACAGTTCCGAGTTCTTTTGTGGTGATTGTCCCATCACCATCTTTATCAAAGAGGGAGAAAGCCTCTTTGAACTCTGCAATCTGTTCCTCTGTTAGTTGATCTGCCTGTAATTTTAAACAAACCTGTGGAATAGTACACAAGGAGCACGCGCGCACGCACGTACACACACACACACACACACACACACACACACACACACACCTAGATATCAACTTTTCACTACAGTACTTAACATAATGAAGACTCATGTTTGGCACACAAAAACCATCCTGTCAGTTGTCAAAGGTCTGTTACAGTAAAGAGGTGAAATATTAATGTAGATATGTGTAAGTGTTGTCAATTCTTATGATAAACACACATGAAGTTTCAATTTCAGATAAGTGTTGCTGCTTTTAATCCCTAGCCAAATTGTGAATGATTAAAGCACTACTGTGTAGTACTTGTCTCATTGCCAGTTTAGCTATGACATCTGAACTGATCTTTTCTCAGTCCATCCAGATATGTAAGGTAACAGCTTAGATTCACACTTCATGGATCATTTGCATGGTAAGTCTTTATGTGGGACAAGCAATTTTACACTGACATAACAGGTTAGTTTGTAACTATGGTTACATTTTTAAGATTTATAAGCTTTTGTTTGAACTCAATGCATTGTGTATTTTTAAAATTTAAGTTGATGCCATTTGCATAAAACCAGTCAATAACACTTAACATATAAGGTCTATAGACCAGGAGTGCATGTCATTTGTAGCTTTGGAGCAGTCAACATTACAGAAACACACTGTATTCACTTTTTAACAGCAGAGTGCATATTTCAATAGACTGGGACAGTATTTTACCACCAGATAAGAAAATGAATACATGAGTTCAATATTTCAAGATCTATAAATATGAAATGAGGAGCTGTAAAGCACTGAAATTATACCTCAGTTTGAGATAGCAACAAAAAGTTTATCTGTCAAGGCCATGGTTACAGTAAAATAGTACTTATGGGGCCACAGCATCAAAGTAAGTTTCAGAGTAAGAATACAGCTTTAGGTACAACCACATCACTATGAAACGTGGAAGCTGACAGTATGTAACAAGCCTCAGCTGCATTCAAATATTATAAGAAGAACGCTCCACAACAAACTGCATCTCATTTTTAAGAAAAGCAATTTGACACCTCCCTCAAGATCAAGTTAAACAGTATCAAGCAGTTCAGGCTGTGACAATAGCAACTTTTCAAACTACTGCAAACATAACACGGCTTACATGATGAAAACAATTGAAAGACAATATAATCTTTAGAGAAGAAAACTGCTTTGTCTCATTAATAGGACTAACAGGGGATAGTGAATAGATATGAAGGGCAGCAAGAGTACAGGATGTTGGACATATGGAATCGTCAGAACTGAAATGACAACACTTGCAGATTAGAAACTATACAGTGAGAGCCTACTTACAAAATGTCAATAACCAGCTTTAAATAATGAATACAGGTTCTGCAACCACCTATTGGCCAAACGGGAACTGCGAAGGTTAATTACAGCATGGACAGAGGGTTCAGCACTCTTCCTGTGCACCATACATAAGTAACAGGAAAGCCCTAATAACTGGTAAAATGGGACATACCCTCTGCAGTGCACTTCAGTGGTTTGAAGAATATAGATGTAGAATATTCCATAATGAGCTATTGTCAGTAAATGTAATGGATGTATTGTAACTTGTCAACCTACTAACCTATGTTACTTTTATTCTAAATTTGTAATGAACATCAAATGGCAATAACAGTATGTTAAGATTATACTTTGTGTACCCCTTTCTGTATGGGATACAACTTACAGCTTTTTTTTACTGTGGAATACACTGCGGGACCAAATCAAATTTCCCAACAGATTATTCACAACAAAATTTATGTAACCTAAGTGACTAGCAGTTCCAGTAAATATTGCTACTTTATAACACTATATTCCTTTGCTAGAGCAAAAATTTAAGAATCCTAATAGCTGTCTTTTCCACCACTGAAGAAAAAAGTGTAATTTCCTGTTGAGAATTGAATCATGACGTGTGAAACACAGATTGACTGGTCAAGGACAGTAAAGGAAATTACAGTACAGTGTTCAAATCATAGGAACCATGCCTGCATTTGCTTTAACAACATTGTGGCACCACAGAAGACCTAAATTTGAATTTGGGACTTTAGCCCTCCCACAGAAGATTGGAAATCCATTCACAAACTTTCTTTGGAATCCTCTCCCCCCCCCCCCCCCCCAATTACACTAAATGCAATGCTTTACATGGTTTAGTGACAGCTCTGATGTGGGAAATACGAACTGGCTGTACTTTTCTCAGTAATGTTACTGATACTATGTGGTGATCAGTTCGCATACAAGTTTTCTTTTAAAGCAGTACAGTAATTCCTTCAATTGATGAATTCATGTTACAATGTGACAGCTAAATTTATCGCAGTAACACTGTCATACTTTAGAAAATATTTGTAATTAACTCTTTCACAATTACAGTTTTTTTGGGTATTTTAATGACTACAATTAATGCTTGAAGTTGGCAAGTTAGTAAAAAATGAAAATATGATACAAGAAGTTTGAAATTCTTTGAAAATTCAGCAGTAGATGAGATTTTAATTCTGACAGTTACCTAGGTTTTTTCCCCTTCTTTTTGGAAAGGGGGCGGGGGTGGGGGTGGGGAGGAGAGAAAACAGGTTTGCCTACTGAAGTGAATCTGTCAAGTTTCTGAAATTTATCAATTGCAACACAATTAGATACTCTTTTTCAAGCTATATTTTAAGTACTTTGTTAAGAAGTGCCTACCCCTCCTTCCATATCAAAAAACTGTGTTTGTCACATTGTGTATTGCAGTTGTGACCCATTAAAAGTCAATCAAATATGCAGACATGGTATCCTGTCAACTGTTATATGAACAGATTTTATATATTACCAACTGCAATATAAATATAACTTACTGCTAATAATGACATATGTATGCCTATTTATATCAGATGCAATGTGCACTGCATAAGAAATTACTATTATGGATGTGAACCCAAGTCCCTATAAGTAATTCACGAACAAAAGCAATACCTGGTTTGATACGGAAGTAGTTTAAGGCTCTCCAGCGTCCTTTATTCTGTCAAAGTTGCTGACTGCCATCTACTATGATCTAGTGAATGCATATCCAAGTTTCTTTCAAAACAAAAATCAGTCCTGTTCAAGGTATCAAAATTAACACCTTTTGAAATAAATGATTACTATCTAAGATACATTGTTCTATGATTTTTAAGCAGTCTAAATGACTATGTGAAGTAATGAAATTTTTGCAGTCTGTTTAGCATACGCTTGCTATTCATTATTACATCAGGCAAAAAATGAGCACTCTTGAACAAGTATTTAAGAGGAAATACAAGTCAACTCGCGTGCTGAAACTCTGCTCTACAACAATGCCAACAGAAAGAGCGGCTTGAAATACAGCGGATGCTGCTTTGACACGGGACCTTTCCACAGACAACTGATGTGGATCTTCGTAACAGTTGTGTACTAACGCGTAAACTCATCATGAGTGCGTGACAACATGTCCATGTGATGTCTGGCCCATAACCTTCGTGACCGGATGCGAGTTCACAGCACCTGATTAATTCTATGTACACAAAATGGAGTGAAAACTATGTCCTGAGTGTATATAGTTTATCTAAATGACATACTAGGAAAACGCAACGTTCAATAAACTGAATATACGTTGAACAGCCGGAAAAGAAATACTACATATGTATCAGTTAGCATAGTA
The DNA here is from genome assembly GCF_023897955.1 of Schistocerca gregaria. Taxonomy (NCBI): domain Eukaryota; kingdom Metazoa; phylum Arthropoda; class Insecta; order Orthoptera; family Acrididae; genus Schistocerca; species Schistocerca gregaria. Next base: position 763,409,605 of record NC_064931.1, read on the forward strand.
AAACTAAATTTAAGCACCAACACTAACCACACAGCGGCAAAGTTTCGAACTTTTCCATCATTAAAAACGATAAGAACTGGAACACGTTATTTGTTTCGAGTTAGGTTATTCTAGAACTCTTTCGTAAAATAATCACATTCTACCTAAATAGAATAAGAAACCGGTAAAGCTTCGCCTAATCTTATAACTTAAACTCACCATTGCGTAGCACCCACTACCCTTCTTCCGAGCACACTACACGACGTGACGCCAAGGGCTACTCTGAATCACAGAAGCCTGGTACACAGTACGGTCATGTATTGCTCCGCCACGACAAGAAACACTTTATCATAATATGAATAATACACAGTATAGATATATCAAATTTGCATAGAACATTTAAAAATAACTTCTAAAACATGCTCTTGGTCTTTTCTAAGTTCGAGACAAGTATTTTTATTAGGGACTTTATTTTCTGCGCGCAAGAGAACTGCTCCCCTGACGTAGGGTGCGGCTGTTTACTGACATTCTTGCCTGTATTGTGGCAGCGTCTCCCTGATTGGCTGGGGCGTACCTGCAATGCGTCAAGTAGCTGCGTGTGGTACTGAAACGCGGGCATTTGTGCCAGCTCGGGCGTCCAGGAAACAGGGTGGTAGAGGCTGGTCTTGCCGTAAAATAAGATACGTAACTTGATTGTCGAAGCGAATAAAATGAGATTTATTTCCTTCTGTGAATGAATGTAACATGGTTTGTTAGGTTGGTTGTATTAGTGATTCTTGAAGAAGGACTTTCGAATGATTATTTCGTAAAAGACTCGTATCTGCTGACTTGATATGTCATGCATATTTCCTATTTGTCTTCAGGATTGTTTTAAAAAAACAAAAGCATCCAACAGGCAGTGGATTAGAGGTTTTAAGAAGTCGCCTAGCTACCGGTTCATCATTTGATTTCTCATTACCGTTAACAGTACAATCAACTTACATGATACCCGAAGGGAGAGACTTTCTTTATCAGTTCATACTACTTTTCTTTGTCGAATGTTTCAATTATTTATTCCCAGAACATAAAATTGTGTGGACGAATCAGCGTTTTGTCGTCCATTCTGATGCCCTAGACAATGCAATAGCTGCGAAAGTATAAATTCCGAGTGTGCCCCAGGGAACTGAAGTAGGGCAAATAATATTCGCGATATACATCTGTGACCTCACGGATAGCGTTGGTTGCAGTTTGTTCACATACTTTACAAAATAGTATTTCTCCGTCAGTGCCGAAGAATTGCTCTTCCAAATCACGTACGAAGCCTGGCAACTTCATGCCGTTGGAACACTTTACTTTTGGCATGTTCAGCAATATTGAGTTTGTATTCAGACTGACTAATGTGATCACATATGTGATGTTTATCACGTCAGAAGTCGTCTTAGTTGGCTTCGAGAGGATTTTGTCGACCCCGCGCAACAATGTCTTACGTCAGCTGATTGCAAGTGTTTACGCTGCTTCACTATATAGTCCTGATAAATAAAACTTAGTAATGATTGTGTTTGTGACAAAAATCACCTGCGAGATTGTCATGTGAGCAACATTTTCATGTTTTTATTCTTGTACCCTTTAAAGATAAGACAAATATATGTATTTTTCGCAAAAGTTGGTCGAAATATGACTTATTACTAAAAGGTATGCATATGACTAAGTGCAAAATATAAATACATTTTTCTACAATACAATACCTAGTTTCGATCATGAATTTTTCTAAACTCTTTCCTAAATTTCAGGAGGAAAAAACATTACTTTCGTTAACATCCGGGCTCTAGTCCTCACTACTTACAAAATCCACATCCAACTCAATCTGATCTACTGAAATGCATTTAGTACTCTTGAGGCATCTGCGACACCTTCCCTTGTTCTGTATTTCCTGCAAACTCGCCTCAGCACCCTACTGTATCTGCCATCCTCGGAAACCCTATCCTACTACCATGCGTCTTTGAACAGATTCCACCTTACCTCCGTTTCCAAATAGTACACATCTTCTTCCACACTAATCCTCCTCCCTTGTCAACTCAAATCATCCTTATCTGTCCCTCCAGTCTAGTATTGCCACAAGCCTCACTATTGTCTCCATACAATAGAAATATGTCACCACCACGTCATTAATTCATGGATGTTTCGTTTCATTAATATTTATTTTTACCGTAACTGTATTTTCGTAAAGCAAAAGCCGTTGCCAGAATGAGATTTTTCACTCTGCAGCGGAGTGTGCGCTGATATGAAACTTCGTGGCAGATTAAAACTGTGTGCCCGACCGGGACTCGAACTCGGGACCTTTGCCTTTCGCGGGCAAGTGCTCTGCCATCTGAGCTACCGAAGCATGACTTACGCCCGGTACTCACAGCTTTACTTCTGCCAGTATCCGTCTCCTACCTTCCAAACTTTATAGAAGCTCTCCTGCGAACCTTGCAGAACTAGCACTCCTGAAAGAAAGGATATTGCGGAGACATGGCTTAGCCACAGCCTGGGGGATGTTTCCAGAATGAGATTTTCACTCTGCAGCGGAGTGTGCGCTGATATGAAACTTCCGAGTTCGAGTCTCGGTCGGGCACACAGTTTTAATCTGCCAGGAAGTTTCAAAAGCCGTTGATCTGCAGCTTGGACACTGCTAGCCCGCCCCTACAGGGGGAATGTAAATAACGAATGGATGAAAGAAACATTTTCATGTCGCATTAACAGTGACTGAAGAATATTCATTGTCCCCTGCTTCAAAGTCGGTTCCCGCAATTTTCAAATTTTCCGGGCATCATTGTTTAACCAGTTTCTTTTACAATTTCCCGCCACTGAAACAAGTTTGTGATTCTTCGCGTCTTCCTCCTCTGTAAGCTCACGTTTGTCCCGTTAGTATACGGATCCTATGCACTTTAATAATAATCCAGCAGAGGCCGTGGAAAGTGGTTTATGACCTACCACTGTTGCAGACAGCTGCAGTTTCCCCGTTTCTTACCAACAAACAGAACCTGGCCTTTGCTTTGCCGACAACTGAGTTATGTGATCGTTCCTTTTCATATATTTACACGTTGTTTTCCCAAGATATTTGCATACCATGACAACTGTTGAGATTAATTGTGAAGTGGAAGGCTACATTTAACGTTTCGTGAAACGCACAGCTTGAGTTTCCTTCAGTACAGAAAAGCGCTTTCATGTGCAGCAACACTGTAATACCGCCAACCACTGCGACTGTGTGAACAGAAGTGTTGAAAATGATAGCAGACAAACACTTTTCTTTGAGCAGACAGGTCCATCTTCAACCTTACAATCATTCTTCAACGAATTGTGAGAGAGGATGATATCTTGCAGCATCCAAGTGGAGAAGCAGTTCTTTGAGAAGTACGCAAACGTATAGTTCCAAACGGATCTTCAATGGAAAGAACTATTTATTCGTGTGCTATGAGGGGGTTAAAAATGGTACTAATGGCTCTGAGTACTATGGGACCTAACTTCTAAGGTCATCAGTCCCGCCGGCCGCGGTGGTTTCGCGGTTCTAGGCACGCAGTCCGGAATCGTGCGACTGCTACGGTCGCAGGTTCGAATCCTGCCTCGGGCATGGATGTGCGTGATGCCCTTAGGTTAGTTAGGTTTAAGTAGTTCTAAGTTCTAGGGGACTAATGGCCACAGCAGTTGAGTCCCATAGTGCTCAGAGCCATTTGAACCATCATCAGTCCCCTAGAAATTGTTGTTATTGTTGTTGTTGTTGTTGTTGTTGTTGTCTTCAGTCCTGAGACTGGTTTGATGCAGCTCTCCATGCTACTCTATCCTGTGCAAGCCTCTTCATTTCCCAGTACCTACTGCAGCCTACATCCTTCTGAATCTGCTTAGTGTATTCATCTCTTGGTCTCCCTCTACGATTATTACCCTCCACGCTGCCCTCCAGTACTAAATTGGTGATCCCTTGATGCCTCAAAACATGTCCTACCAACCGGTCCCTTCTTCTAGTCAAGTGATCTACCCATCTAATCTTCAGCATTCTTCTGTAGCACCACATTTCGAAAGCTTCTATTCTCTTCTTGTCTAAACTATTTATCGTCCATGTTTCACTTCCATACATGGCTACACTCCATACAAATACTTTCAGAAATGACTTCCTGACACTTAAATCTATACTCGATGTTAACAAATTTCTCTTCTTCAGAAACGCTTTCCTTGCCACTGCCAGTCTACATTTTATATCCTCTCTACTTCGACCATCATCAGTTATTTTGCTCCCCAAATAGCAAAACTCCTTTACTACTTTAAGTATCTCATTTCCTAATCTAATTCCTTCAGCATCACCCGACTTAATTCGACTACATTCCATTATCCTCATTTTGCTTTTGTTGGTGATCATCTTATATCCTCCTTTCAAGGCACTTTCCATTCCGTTCAACTGCTCTTCCAAGTCCTTTGCTTTCTCTGACAGAATTACAATGTCATCGGCGAACCTCAAAAGTTTTTATTTCTTCTCCATGGATTTTAATACCCACTCCGAATTTTTCTTTTGTTTCCTTTACTGCTTGCTCAATATACAGATTGAATAGCATCGGGGAGAGGCTACAACCCTGTCTCACTCCTTTCCCAACCACTGCTTCCCTTTCATGCCCCTCGACTCCATCTGCATTCTGTACAAATAGTAAATAGCCTTTCGCTCCTTGTATTTTACCCCTGCCACCTCTAGAATTTGAAAGAGAGTATTCCAGTCAACATTGTCAAAAGCTTTCTCTAAGTCTACAACTGCTAAAAACGTACGTTTGCCTTTCATTAATCTTTCTTCTAAGATAAGTCGTAGGGTCAGTATTGCCTCACGTGTTCCAACATTTGTACGGAATCCAAACTGATCTTCCCCGAGGTCGGCTTCTACCAGTTTATCCATTCGTCTGTAAGGAATTCATGTTAGTATTTTGCAGCTGTGACTTATTAAACTGATAGTTCGGTAATTTTGACATGCGTCAACACCTGATTTCTTTGGGATTGGAATTATTATATTCTTCTCGAAGTCTGTGAGAATTTCGCCTGTCTCATACATCTTGCTCACCTAGAACTTAGAACTACTTAAACCTAACTAGCCTAAGGACATCACACACATCCATGCCCGAGGCTGGATTCGAACCTGCGACCGTAGCGTACGAGGAGGTGCTCAACAATACACAAAATAGTGTTGTTGACTAAAAGGTCTGGGTGTCTATAGACGAAACCACCGATGTGGGTGGGCGTCATGTTCAAAATGTTGTTGGGCCTGGAGGACTGCGTCTCCTGAAGCTCTGAAGAGAGTAAACTTCTCGAAAACTGCCATTCTGTCTGACGATCCTGTGAAGCTGCTGTAGCCGGATGGTGTGAACTCAGAGAACGTTTTGCTACTTTTCGGTGCTTTGTACACGTCACGGTATGGCATGCGTCATTCGGCCTGTGCATGCGTTACACAGAGTGCGTTCAAATTAATGTGGACAAATTAATTTCCATTGGCAAGAAAATATTTGTGAATTCTCCACTACAGGTGTAGAAATTCAAGGATCAAGCAGCTTCACCGCCCCTTACCCGTCAGCCTGTTCTTACCCGATGGGGTTCTTGGTTTGAAGCTGCTGAGTATCGTTGCACCAACTACACCACAACAAAGGCAATCTTTTGTGACTTTGACAGCAAATGAATCAAGTGCAATCGAAGCTGTGAAAGAGGTCTTTGCAGTTACCTTGTCTGGAAACATGGCATACGTCAACGCCAACTTCTCAGTAGTTTCAAAAGGTAACAGAGGACTGGAAGCTGCTGCTACTCAAGTGTATGACTCCCTGGATATTGTGCAACATGTGCAGAGTGATATGCGTCGAGTGTACTATAGCAGAGTCCTGTATGTTCTACAATGTGCAAACTTAGCGACAGTCTTACTAGGAGTGCCACAACATTCGAAGACAAGGAAACAAAGGTGGCGTGCAGAGACCTTTCCTCCTTCAGAAAAGCTCCTGTGACGCCCTATGATGTGGAGAGGAGGTTTTCTAGGTACAAAACCTTCCTCAGCGACAATCGTAGTTCTTTCAAAATGGAAAACATGAAAATGGACCGAGTTATCCAGTGCAGCTTGCGGAGACTGAAGATTGTAAGGACGTGTTAAATAATTTGGAGTATATCTTAAATAAAAGTCTCGGTTGCCAAGTTATTTTTATTTAAAAATAACGCGTTCCACCATGGTTAGGCATCATCAAATTACCTAAAAGAAAAATGGAGGTTAATTAAACAATTATCTTATAGGCATTATAAGGTATAGTTCTAAGCTGCACCAATAATTTTATTAAAACCGCAAACAACACTCACGCGAAACTGTCAAATGAAGTTCACTGCGCCGGCTATCAAAGTTCTATGTCAACCACATACACTCAATACTGTCTGGATGAAGATCCGCCAGTCAGAATAACTAAAAGGAACGATGGGAACATTGACAATTTCGGAAATCAGCCCATAGCCACGGCGGAAACGGGTTCTGAAAAGCAACGAAGAATTAGAAATATCTTTGAACTGTTATAGCAGCAAGTAGAGCACAGTGTAGAGTCATGCTTACATCGTATTGGCCTGGGTGCCAAACAGCTGGGCGGTCTAACCGGCAGCGGCACTAGAATTACTCGAGTGGAATGAATACTATAATTTGGAATACTTTAAACAGGTGGCGTGCAATAGTAAAAACATGGTTTTATTGTTTGGAGAGCTGTTTCAAAAATAAATGCCAGTTAGTTTCAAACACTGTAAGAAGTAAATACTATATTCTCAATTTGTTCAGAACTGAATTTTGTATTACGTCGTATATAAGGAAACCAGTAAGGATATTTTTAAATAAACTTATAGAAAATCATATTTTCTTTTTTAAGGTCATATTCCCATAAGTTTTATGTCATAAATGCTTGCATATTTCGCCGTTTTTTAGGTCATTAGAATTGGGGCCCTGATGATGACTGTGGTGTTTGGTCGCCATGTTTGGCTAGTCTACTGTGAGCATTCTTCTGGATGGTTACCAAATGGGTGTTCTTCGTTACTTTTTGATTGAGTGGTAGTCTTACATATTTTACTATTTTAGTTATGTAGATTGGGTGGTTGTGGTTTGTTAGGTGGGGAGGGGGGGGGGGGAGAGGACGAACTGCTCGGATGGTTTTTGCTATAATTATGGCTTTTGTTTTCACATGTTTAGTGCACTACTACCACTGGTTACAGTGGTATGTGAAGTCGTTGAGATGGAGTTGGAGGGGTTGCTGGGATGAATGGAGGGCTGGATAGATGAAGAAAGTCTGTGTCATCAATGTATTGAAATAAGTACAAGGGAGGGTGTGGTGTTTGCACATCAGCTGCGTGTAAGAGCTAAAGTCGTGATGATACAACTTAATCTTCGGACACACATGGAAAATTTGGGAATGACTGTAGTCTATTGGCCGGCCGAAGTGGCCGAGCGATTCTAGGCGCTACAGTCTGGAGCCGCGCGAACACTACGGTCGCAGGTTCGAATCCTGCCTCGGGCATGGATGTGTGTCATATCCTTAGGTTAGTTAGGTTTAAGTAGTTCTAAGTTCTAGGGGACTGATGACCTCAGAAGTTAAGCCCCATAGTGCTTAGAGCCATTTAAATCATTTTTGTAGTCTATTGTTACACAGGTTAGTCAGAAAGGATACATTTATGTTGACGTAATTGGTTGGATGTACATATTACAAATGCACTGTTACATTCTTGTCCGTCCTACTGAAAATGTCCACTCACCTTCCGGTGATAGCTTCTTCTGCAGTCCGGTCCACACGCCTGACCTGTTAGAAAATGAATAATCTTCTTTGGCTAGAGAAAGCTCTATCGCAAACTAGCCACACTACACGCCACTACAGATTGCATCAAATTTTTTGAGACATCATGGACCAGTAAAACCCCATTTGCAGGTTACGAGTTTCTTACTCTTCTCTACACCAAGGTATGTGAGTTAGCAATAAGAATCGGTATTGGACTGTGTATGGCTCTACATGAAAATGAGGCTCGTTGATGTTGTAGGATCGAGCCATACACATCATCTTTAGCCCAGTAGCTAAGATATCTTCCGGTCTGGGAAACTGACATACGGCCAGGAGAGCGATGTGCTGACCTCATGCCCCTCCATATCCGCATCCAGTGACGCCTATAGTCTGAGGATGACACGGTGTTCGGTCGGTACCCGTGGGCCTTCATGGCTTGATCGGAAGAACTTTTTAGTTTAGATTTTAGCTAAGATATCTAACCACTCTGATAATCTGTTGTAAATTGTGATCTTATGGTCTAATAAATTAAGCACAAGCAAGTTATGCAAATTAATTTATAATAATAATGAGTCGCAGTTATGAACAATGATCAGAAATGATATGACTGGGAAACATTTGCAAATTAATGTACTCGGTACCACGAATTTAAAGTAGCACAAATCTGATAATTTATTCATAAATAAAGCAATATTATGCAGAAACGGTGGTCCTAAACATAATAAGAAAGTTATAGAATAATAAATATTAAACAGCGGCCGATGTTGTGTAAAATGTATCATGAAAGCTAGTAAAGTCCCCAATAATTTCACAGTTGATTGCTTCTTTGAAAGTTCCAAGTCCCATTTGTAGCTGATTTTTACTAAGTATAAGACTGCATTTCCGATGCCCCAGACCAGAAGTCTTGCAAAACTTTCCTATTACATAAACTAAATTATCAGCTCCTATATCCTTCTACAGCTTGACATCGCAGTAAAACTTGGCTACTATCCCTTTGATTGCCCCTACAGAAGTGTCCTTCTCGTTTCTCCCTTGTGCTCAAGAACTCTTCCACTTCCCGGAACTCACCAGTAACCTAACACTCCCACCAACGAGGACTCGAGGTACCTCCAACAAAAACAAGCTTTCTTACAATGTCAGAAAATGCACAAAATGGACCACCATTTTAATACAAAAAATCCCACAAATTAGACAAATATTTTAAATAATAGCATACTTGCTTATATTTCAAATGATAGTAAACACAGTATTCTTGAAGTCAGCACTTCAACTTAAAAATAAATACGTGTGAATCTAGCACATACATGCTTGTAATAACACAACAACAATTATGTAATAATAAATGAAATGATCAACATAAAAACGCCATGTTGCTTCAGTAGAGGGGCAGTGTTCTTTCTGGCTCAATTCGCTGACTAATCATCCGTCAGCACTTTTGTGCTTATGTCATATTACAGCTTTGCATATTGAAGGCCACTATCGACACATGGCGAGGTCAAACAGGGGTGAGGAAGAGAGGAAAGGGGGAGGTGAGAGGAAGGTCGTCGAATGCAAATCGACCTCTCTCCCACTCCCATTTTGATCTCATCCAGTAGGAATCAGTCGAGTTTTGTGAGAAGACTTTGATCAATTGTTTATTGTTGAAACAAACTGTTGCACTTACGCGATGCCAACATCACACTCATGCAATGCCATTGCCGTCGATGTCTCGCTAACACACTACTGGCGCGCAATTTTGTTAACACATCGAGACGAGGCGCTGGGATTATATGTACTGTATCACGATTGCGTAATTTCCCTAGCCTTGCCGCACATAAATGCTGCAATTTTTCTGCAATCATAGTGTTGTACAGCACTCCTTTAAGGTGATGTGTTAACTAAGAATTGTGACTCATGCTCATATGTATATGTAAGACCGTTGAATGTGAGATTACAAGTTTTGTTGTGTTGATACAACAGATTTAGTCACCTTAAAGTTGGAAAATGTGAAACTGAAGATGTGATATTTATAGATAAATGGAATTTTTTTTTCAAAGCTGAGATAGCTAAAGATTGTTTTTCTGTGAACAGACCCATAAGGTACTGTGAAAATCACAATGATGCTTGCAATGTGTTGACAGGAATGCAAATGATCGTGCTGCCATCAAGAATATTGGGCATCTGTCCAGCTCATCTTGGCTGAAAGGTGGTTGTCTACAACCTTTGTCAGTAAGCTTGTAAATTGAGTCTATTCCTTTTCATGAAGATTTACTCTCCGCTGACTTGTAACCAGTATATGAAGGTGTTCAAATGCTGTACACTGGATTTAATCGCGACTCTGAATGGAAAAGCGAGTGGCAAGCCACGAAAATCCGGTATCACGTATTTAATAAAAACCCAGTTGTTAAAATCCCAGTCTTTCATCATCCCAAGGAGGTGCGGGTACAGCTCAATAGATTCCTGACTGAAGAAGGTATGTGCAAATACAAAACGCACAAGTGGAGCATTTGCACTGACACTACATGTGACTGTGATGATATTTAGAAAACGAGCCACAATGTAAATGAGTGCGTTAACAGACTTTTCCCTGGGGGTATCAAGAATCTACATGAAACATCTGACGCAGTACTCAACTGGACTGAATCTTCTGACATTTAAGTATAGTCCTGGCTGCTGAAGGTCAATAGTGTAAATAATTGCCAATATGTATTTTTAGGTGCATTTGAAAAACAGGTCTGTTGTAGTAATTAAAATCTTTTGGTAGAAACGCAGTTAATATTGTTGTGTGGACAGGCAGAAGGGTGCTTCGAAAGCGTTATGAGACAATTGTTAGGCCAGTTCTGGCATTTGTCATCTCTGTCTGAGGTTGCACAAGAGGAAATGATTCTACGGATTACACGGCTGTGTGTGCAGTAGAAGACTGAAGAGGATGGAGGAAATCAGCAGAAATCTTCTCCCCCCTCCCACAGCTCACATCCCACCTGAAGGAAAACTAACAGCTGGTGAGCACCTTGCCCTTCCCAACTGTCGCTGTTTCATCTACTACCGAATTCAACAGTAAAGAGTGAAAAAAGTACAATCGCATGAGATGTGATTTAGCAAAAGGGTGAAAACTAAAGTAGTGTTGTTATATATGGGGCGATCAAAAAGTTTCCGTTCGAAGGCCATACTGTCAAGAATTAGTATACAAATCAGGCAAAATCACCGTGAGCGCTGTGGCAATTACCCCACCGACAGACCAGGTTGAACATACAAATTTGGGAAAACACCATGTCCTGCTGTGTGAATGAGTCTGTGACTGCCTGCTGTATGTCCTCGTCGAATAGGAATCGTTTACAGAAGGCGCGATAATCACTTGGAGAGAGTCAGGACTATAGGGCGACCGCTCAGGTGCCAACATCTGGAGTTGGTGAATTTCTGCTGGCCTCGCAGATCGACCGGCGTCTTATGGCGAATCGTGACCAACACGAGACTTGGCGCACCGTGTCACAACGGTGATTTTCGTCGGACATACTGCCCATACACATTCTTCATTCTCCGATTGATATCTACCGGTGTTCGTCCTGCGGCAGCCAAGAAAAGAATAACAGAATGTTGGTCCTGTTTGGACTCATTTGGTAATAACGTCGCCATAGTTCATATTTATGTATTTATTGCATGCATGGCAGAAAGACACGAATAGTAGACTAATCCCTTGCCTAAATGTCCGTGCATGGAAACATTTTGATCACCCCTTATATTTTTCTGATTCTCATGTTTATGCAGGTTTTATTATCAGTGTGTTTGGCAATAATGCGTATTATGTTTCTCTAGTGGAAAGAAAGTTTTTTTTGTGGATAATTCGTGTTTATTGCAGACGCGTCGTATAACATCTTTGATAGGGATGTATCTAATATTGTTAAAACCGCTGCGACTGATAATTTTCTAGAACAAATCACTAACAGAGCCAGAAATATGTTTCTTAACTGAATGCATCAGAAAAGATATTTTTCTTCAATTAAAGGAAGCAAAAGTGGTTATGGAAAGAATTTAAGATTGAAGAGAAATACATTCAAGGGATATTGATTCTAGAAACTAAATCATTTTAAAACCACTGGTGGCGAAGTGAGTGTGGCAGTGCTATTTCATTTTCCTGCCCACTCTCATTCCAGCATGACAATCTTAATAATAACAACTTAAAATTACTTAGAAGGGTATTATTGTTTCTTGTATTTGATAACGTGCAACTAAAAACTGTAAGTTTACTGCTGCAGTCCACATCAAAATCAGACCAATGGTCCGGGTTCTACCCCATTTTGACGGTATCGGAGCAATAATGTTCCGAGACGAACAGAGGAGCCATGTTTTTTGTTGTTCTGAAGGGTCGAGGGGAAGAACAGCCTGACGAACAGAGGCGATGGCGAACAGGTTGCTGACGTGTGGGGAAGAGGTTCCACTTGGAGCTACTAATACAACTCCTCAAACTTTTCAGAAGGTATAGGTGGTGGTTAGTGTTTAACGTCCCGTCGACAACGAGGTCATTAGAGACGGAACGCAAGATCGGGTTAGGGAAGGATTGGGAAGGAAATCGGCCGTGCCCTTTCAGAGGAACCATCCCGGCATTTGCCTGAAACGATTTAGGGAAATCACGGAAACCCTAAATCAGGATGGCTGGAGACGGGATTGAACCGTCGTCCTCCCGAATGCGAGTCCAGTGTGCTAACCACTGCGCCATTCAGAAAGTATACATTTCTGATTTAATGATAAGTAAAACACAGTTTAAATGACGGGGAGATGAGCCACCAGAAGCAGCGCAGTGTTGGATGAACTCACGCAGCAAATAGCGGGCAAAAGAGCCGCTCCACCAAATAAAGTGAGTGCGAGCCACAGTGTTCATGGGCGTGCATGAATCTGTGCTAGCCACATGTGCAGAGAGTTCTATTTTTCTAGAGACGTTGAAATCCTAACTACTCATACTCGTAGAAAACGATAGCTAATATTTCAAACTATTACATCATGTGAAATTGCATAAATGGAAAGAAGATTGTAAACTTGTTCATGCCAATAAAAATCTGAATACTCATTTTGGCGCGTTAGTGCCTTACCTCGAATTATTCAGTTTGGAATAATTTACCATCTGCATCATTTCGACACTAAAGTGGAGCACCATTATTGGCCTTAGATTCATTGCAAATGTAAGTGACGTAGTGCGAATATGTGGCAGAGTAATGGCGGGGACGTGGCGCTGTTAATACATTGAGGTGAAAAACTCATGGGATACCTCCTACTTTTGCCCGGTGTAGTGCAACAACTCGACTTGACATGGACTCAACAAGTCGTTGGAAGTCCAATACTGAACCACACTGCCTCTATAGTCGTCAATAATTGTGAAAGAGTTTCCGGGGCAGGTATTTATGCATGAACTGAACTCTCGAGTATGTATCACAAATGTTCAATGGGTGGTCAAATCATTCGTTGGAATTATCCAGAATGTTCTTCAAACCAGTCGTGAACAATTTTGGCCCACTGGCATGGCGCATTGTCATCTATAAAAGTGTCATCATTGTCTGAGAACATAAGTCCATGAACGGCTGCAAACGGTTTCCAGGTAGCCTCACATAACCATTTCCAGTCAATGATCGGTTCGGTGGGACCAGAGGACCCAATACATTCCATGTAAACACAGCCCGCAAGCCTACACCATTATGGAGCGACCACCAATTTACACACTGTCTTGTAGACAACTTGGGTCCATGGCTTAGTAGGGTCTGCGCCACACTCAAACCCTACCATTAACTCTTACCGACTGAAAAAAAACGAACTCATCTGACCATACCACGGTTTTCCAGTAGCCTAGGGTCCAACCGATAAGGTCAAGATTGGGGGAGAGGCGCTGGAGGCGATGTCGTATTTCTAGCAAAGGGACTCCCGTCGTACGTTGCTGGCATAGCCCATTCAAGTCAAATTTCGCCGCACTGTCCTAACGATACATTCGTCGTACGTCCCACGTAGATATCTGCGCTTATATGGCACAGTGTCGCTTGTGTGTTAGCACTGACAACTCTACTCAAATACCACTGCTCTCGGTCGTTAGGTGAAGTTTGTCGGTCACTGCGTTGTCCATGGTGAGAGGTAATGCCCGAAATCTGGCATTTTCGACATATCCTTGACACCGTGTATCTTGGAATATTGAATTCCCTAACGATTTCCGAAATGAAATGTCTCATGTGGCTAGCTCCAACTATCATTTCGCGTTCAAAGTGTGTTAATTCCCGTCTTGCGGTCATAACCATGTCGGAAAACTTCACGTGAATTACCTGAGTACACATGACAGCTCCGTCAATACACTGCCCTTTTATACCATGTGTATGCGATGCCATCACAATCTGTATATGTGCATATTGCTATCCCACGACTTTTGCACCTCAGTGTACTTACCACTATTCTGTATTAAGATCGTCTTGCATCTCATGGCAGCGCCATGCCATCTCTGTGCACCAGGAGCCCCGTCGTTTGATGTTTGGACCGCATCAACAATTATCAATGACATTATTTGTTTCTGCGTGCTGGTGTATGGTATCAGCGTAATGGCACTCTGAAACACATCACATGTTTCCGGGGGGCTAGTGACTAAATATTATCCAGTATCCACAAGTCTTATTTCTGCTAGCTTCCAGACCTTCTGCGATGTTTCGACTCTCATATCACCTGAAACCCCTGGAAATCTTCGTCGCATCTTTATATCATGTTTCTCATGGTTGAGTGTCTTTTCTGCCAACTTGAGTGTAGCTGTTAACCTTTTGTGGCGGTAGATTTCCTTAAGTTTCTTATAGTAAATCACATATTAGCTAGATGGATAGGGACTGTGTCTGTTGTGTGCGGATGCAGAAGGAGTTGGCCACAGTCTAAACGTAGTTAGAACCTTTGTTGGCCACAGTCAACAGGCTCCAGAGTGCCACCTTGAGGTGCAATGGGGATGGGGTGCCTGGGGCAGCCTCTGCTGTGTTTGACGTGCGGGGGGGGGGGGGGGGGGAGGGGGGATGTCACAGCTCTCTGTCACTGAGCCGCCCTCAGGTGCGACTGAGCCAGCCAGCCCACTCTCACCTCAGTGTGGGTGGCGGACTGTGCCGAGGTCTCGAGCCTCAAGGCGGAGGCTACATGGGGGACGCAGGCTCCTGCTAAATCCCATGCACTTTGCTAATAGATTCAGTGTTTTATTTGATGCGGGGGGGAGTCTGAGTCGGATCAGAATGCACGTTCTGCCAAGATAGTGGCCACTCTTTCTGCAAGGTCCGGACAGGCACGTGGGCATAGGGGTTTGTTGGTTATTGGGAGCTCCAGTGTTAGGCGGGTCATAGAGACCTTCAGGAACATAGCTGCTAGGGCGGGGAAGAAGTCCAACTTTCTCTCGGTGTCCTTGCCGGGGGGGGTCTTGTCTAGGACGTGGAAGAGGCTCTTCTGGGGGCTATCGAGAGTGCGGGGTGCAGCCAGCTAAAGATTGTTGCACATGTCGGCACCAACGATGCCAGTCGTCGGGGTTCCGAGGAAATCCTTGGGTTCTTTCGAAGGCTGGTTAAATTGGCGAAGGCGGCCGCAACCTCTCGAGGAGTGGAAGCCAAGCTGACGATTTGCAGCATCGTACACAGGGTGGACTGGGGTATTCTGGTTTCGAGTCGAGTGGAGAATATAAACCAGAGGCTACGTCGACTCTGTGACGAAAATGGTTGTAGATTCCTCGAACTGCACTGCGGGGTGGAGGGTTGTAGGACGTCCATCGATAGATCAGGGGTGCACTACACAGAGGAAGCAGCTACATTGGTAGCACTGTACTTGTGACGAGTACATGTTTTTTTTTGTTAGAGTAGGTTCCTCCCCACGGGAAAGAAACCGTTGGCTGCCAATTCATGACATTGATATGGGTGTGCCACCTGTAAAAATTGTTAGTTCGCCTAAACAGGTCATTCCAAAGAATTTAAATGCGCTGAATCTCATATTAGTAAATTGCCGAAGTGTCTGTTGCAAGATCCCCGAGTTACTCTCCGAAATAAACAGTAATAAAGTCAATATTGTATAAGGTACCAAAAGCTGGTTGAAACCAGACATAAATAGCAGTGAAATTTTGAACTCAGATTGTACAATGTTTAGGAAGGATAGGACTGGTGCTATGGGAGGTGGTGTGTTCATTGCAGTTAAAAGCTGTTTAAACGCAGTTGAGATGGATGCTGTGTCAGACTGCGAAATAGTCTGGATAAAGCTGTTAATCAGACAAGCAGTGACCATTGGATTATGATGTTTTTATAGACCACCAGCATCCGCAACAGACGTCGCAGAACGTTTCAGGGAAAATCTTGAGTACATAGGAAATAAATATCTAAATTATTTATTAGTTATAGGTGGAGTCTTTAATCTGGCGCCCATGAACTGGGAAAATTACACATTTATCACAGGGGGCAGAAGAAAGGACTCGTATGAAGTTATTCTAGGAGCGCTCTCAACATACAACCTTGAGCAATTGGTTAGAAAACTTACTCGAGATAGGAACATGTTAGATATCTTGGCGACAAACAGATCTGATCTTTTGAGGAAGTTAATCTAGAACAAGGTATTAGCGACCATAATGTCGATGTGGCTTCTATGTCAGTGGAAGTCGGAAAACAACCAAAGGAACAGCGTAGAGCTTTCTTGTGTGGGAAAGCAAATAAAAGTGTCATTACTGAATATCTACATAGTCAGCTCCAAGCATTCAGCATCTTTGGTCGGAATTTAAAGGTATTGTCCACCACGTTCTAAAGAAAGATGTCCTTATCAAATAATATAGGACAGAGAAACGCTCCACCTTGGTTCAACAAACATATTAGGAAGCTGCTGAGAAGGAGAGAATTTTACACTGTCGTTTTAAACGGAGTCACTTCCCCGATGACAAACGGAATTTATGCGAAATGAAAGCAGCTGTAAAAATGTCAGTGTATAGTGTGTCTGAGATTGTAAAACAGTTAAGATCCTTAGACGCCAGGAAGGCATCTGGCCCAGACGGTGTCCCCGTAAGATTTTATGTTGACTATGCTACAAACATAGCACCATTCTTATCCATTATCTATAAGAGATCATTGGAAAAACGGAAAGTTCCACGGGACTGGAAAAAGGCCCAGTCACAGCAATCTATGAATAGGGTAGAAAATCGGACACATAATTACCGGCCAGTTTCACTGACATCGACTTGTTGTAGAATCATGGAACATATTTCTGTTCAGACATAATGACCTTTATAGACTCTGAAAAGCTCATCTGTAGAAACCCGTATGGTTTTAGGAAGCAGCGGTCATACGAGACACAGCTGGCCCTCTTTGTGCAAGATATACAACAGGCTCTAGATACCGGCTCCCAGGTTGATGCCATACTCCTCGACTTTAATGCGTTCGACTCAGTTCCACACTGTCGCTTGCTCCAAAAACTGCGCACTTACGGTCTATCCGATGACATTTGCGGTTGGATAGATAGTTTTCTAACAGACAGAGAGCAGTATGTCGTCCTGAATGGCGTGACTTCAACAGAAACAACCGTAACATGTGGTGTGCCCTACGGCAGCGTAATAGGTCCGCTACTTTTTACGATTTACATAAACGATCTGGTTGATGGTATTGACAGCGGCATTAGACTGTTTGTCGATGATGCTGTAGTCTACAGGAAAGTAGTATCACACGAAAGCTATGAACAAAGCATTGACGATTTGCAGAAAATAAATGCGTGGTGTAATGACTGGCAGTTATCTTTCAATATTAGTAAGTGTATAACAAAGCGAAAACCCCATTAATGTACGAGTACAAAATAAATTCCCAGTCTTTGGAAGCGGTAACATCCATCAAGTATCTGGGTGTGACTATTCGAAATGATCACAAATGGAACGATCAGATTACACAAGGAACGGGTAAGGCGAACTGTAGACTGCAGTTCATTGGTAGAATCCTGATCGATGCAGTCCTTCAACAAAGGAAATTGCTTAAAATACTGTTGTTCCTCCAGTCTTAAGAGTATTGTTCGTCTGTATGGGACCCTTACCAGTTGGGTTTGATTCAAGAGATTGAGAAGGTCCAAAGAAGAGCGGCAAGACTCCTGAGTTGTACATTTAGTCATCGCGAGAGTGTTACAAATCTCTTAGAATGTTGGAAGTGGGACACACTTGCAGACGCGCTAAACGGAAGGGGCTGCTCACTAAGTTCCAAAATCCGATCTTCGCCGAAGATGTAGAGCATATATTATAACCACCAACATTCAAATCGCGCGATGATCACCATTCAAAAAAAAGGGAAATTAGAGGCGTTCAGACAGTCGTTTTTCCCTCGCGCAATCTCCGAGTGGAACAGTTTTGGTGGTGGGGGGGAGGGGGGAAGCGGCGGGGGAATATGTCTTTGGTGAGAATAGTGCCCTCCGCCACACACCGCTTGGTGGCTAGCGGAGTATATATGTAGATTTAGATGTAAAACACATCTGGCAATATCAACTTGGAACGTTTGTTGTATCTGTGAGCGGCGATTTATCATTCTACATAAAATGTAGTTCGTTTAAAAATCTTGTCGTGATTTATGTTATCACTAAGTAATAACTCGTTTTTAAATATTTTCTAGTAACATTTTAAAAAA
Source organism: Schistocerca gregaria (assembly GCF_023897955.1). Classification (NCBI taxonomy): domain Eukaryota; kingdom Metazoa; phylum Arthropoda; class Insecta; order Orthoptera; family Acrididae; genus Schistocerca; species Schistocerca gregaria. Next base: position 763,427,945 of record NC_064931.1, read on the forward strand.
CAAGATTACATTTCCTTGATTTCTCAATAAATAGAAAAGAGTAACTCATTTTGTTAGTATGGAGAGTAGGTTAGTTGATTTGAGGAAAGGGACCAAACAGCGAGGTCATCGATCTCATCGGAGTAGGGAAGGATGGGGAAGGAAGTCGGCCGCGCCGTTTCTCAGCAATTATCACGAATTTGCCTGTAACGATTTAGGGAAATCACGGATAATCTAAATCAGGATGACCGGACGCGGGTTTGAACCGGCGTCCCGGCGTCCTCCCAAATGCAAGTTTACTGTGCTAGGTATGGAGGGTTAAAAAGAAAAACAATAGCCATGGCCATTATTTACTAAGGCCGTTTTCACTGAGATAGCTTCGGTAGGGAGAACAGCATTTGTGATTCTAAGAGCAAATAAGCGCCACAATGTGACTTGTGCCGTATGAATGTAGATGTAAATCACACATATCTTTATTCTTTCAGAAACATTTAATCGTTGTGCGCTAGAGCCAGAGTAGTTCTAATTTTCAGAAATATTATTCTAATTTTCTTTGTTCCAACACTTTTTCAAATTGCTCTCATTAGCTTATGAAATGGAGTATCTAAATCTATTTGTGGTTTTCTGTAGTTACTTAAAAACTGACAGAAAAAAATTAACTCTGCCGCCAATTTTCATCCATGTGTATAGGCGCATGCTGACGTTATATCCTTTCGAACGGATTAGTAAAACATTTGAAGGCAAAGTGTTACCGGTGGATGATTAATGGCATGCTGGAAGTGGAGGTGAGCTAGAAGTGAATCAAAATCGTGTTACTGTTTCAATTTAACGACCCTAACGATACTTAAGTGATGTATCTATATTTGGAGTCACGAATGACGGCGATCGAGTTGAGACTTGTTCTGCGCACCTACGTAAAGCATTCTCCGGCAGCCAATGAGTGTTTAGTTGTTTTCTGAGCGCCCTGCTGTGGATGTCGCAGCCAATACGAGCATTAAACTTGAGCGTTGCGACTTATTTAGTGACTTTTTATTCCATTTGTTGTGAGTTGTCATAGCTGATGGTGGTGGAAAGTGACAAATGCTACACAATCATGCGAGAGATATAATCTGCGGGATACACGCTTTCATGAAGCTCGAAGCATGGTGTGCTCGTAACACAACTGTCGCTTGGAGCCGACAACAACGCAGTCCCCATCCGTGTCTCGACCTGGGCGAATCGCCATGGTTCGTGGATCGAACCATAACCCAATTTACACGCCTCTTGGAGGAATGAGCGTACACATTGATGACAGCTGGATACTGTGCCATTTGCGTGATCTGGCAATATCCAAAGTTAGCACCAACAAGGTGAGCGAACGAGTGAAAGACCATTTAGAGCGTATTTGGATAGAATACCTGGAAAGTTTAGTGTCCATTACGCGCAGGGTTTGAGAAGGGTCTGTGCGTCTAGTCCGCACTTCATACGCCAGGCCTACTACGTACATACACACATCAAAAAAGTTTTGCATCACCTCGGTTCAGAGAGTTCCGGAACCTGCACAGAAAATGGGAATAGAGATCAATATAAACATCACTTCAGCCCTTTTTATTGCTCATGAAAACCACACGTTTCATTTTTTACCAGCATACAGCGAGCCCTTCAGGGGTGTGGCCCAGATTGCTGTATACACCGGTACCTCTGATACAGTAGCACGTCCTCTTGCATTGGTACATGCCTTTATTCGTCGTGGGATACTATTCACAAGTTCATCAAGGTACTATTGGTCCAGATTCTTGCACTCCTCAACGGCGATTCGGCGTGGATCCCTCTGAGTGGTTGGTGTGTCACTTAATCCATAAACCGCCCTTTTCAATCCATCCCATGCATGTTCGATAGGGTTCATCCCTGGAGAACATGTTGGCCACTCTAGTCGAGCGATGTCGTTATCCTGAAGGAAGTCATTGACAAGATGTGCACGATGGGGTGCGAATTATAAACCATGAAGCCCAATACCTTGCCAATATGCTGCTGATGGTTGCACTATCGGTCGGAGGACGGCATTCATGTACTGTTTGCCGGCCACGGTGGCCGAGCGGTTCTAGGCGCTTCAGTCCTGAACCGCGCGACTGCTACGGTAGCAGGTTCGAATCCTGCCTCGGGCATTGATGTGTGTGATGTCCTTAGGTTAGTTAGGTTTAAGTAGTTCTAAGTCTTAGGGGACTGATGACCTCAGATGTTAAGTCCCATAGTGCTCAGAGCCATTTGAACCATTTTTTCATGTATTGTACATCGGTTACGGCGCATTCCATGACCACCAGCGGCGTACGTCGGCCCCAAAGAATACCACCCAAAAACAGCAGGGAACCACCGTGCAGCCTTATCAGGTTGCCTCCAAACACGTTTCCGACGATTGTTTGGTTGACGGCATATGCGACACTCATCGGTGAAGACAACGTGATGCCAATCCTGAGCGGTCCATTCGGCATGTTGTTTGGCCCATCAGTATCGCGCTGCGTGGTGTCGTCGTTGCTAAGATGGACCTCGCCAGTGACGTCGGGAGTGGAGTTGCGCATCATTCAGCCTACTGCGCATAGTTTGAGTCGTAGCACGACGTCCTGTGTCTGCACGAAAAGCATTATTCAACATGGCGGCGTTGCTGTTAGGGTTCCTCCAAGCCATAATCCGTAGATAGCGGTCATCCACTGCAGTAGTAGCCCTTGGGCGGCCTGAACGAGGCATTTCATCAACAGTTCCTGTCTCTCTGTATCTCCTCCATGTCCGAACAACATCGTTTTGGTTCGCTCCGAAACCCCTGGACACTTCCCTTGGTTGAGAGCTCTTCCTGGCACAAAGTAACAATGCGGACGCGATCGAACCTCGATTTATGCCGTATAGGCATGGTTGAACTACAGACAACGCGAGCCGTGTACCTCCTTCCTGGTGGAATGACTGGAACTGATCGGCTGTCGGACCCCCTCCGTCTAATAGGCGCTGGTCCTGCATGGTAATTTACAACTTTGGGCGCGTTTAGTGACATCACTGCACAGTCAAAGGGACTGTGTCTGTGATGCAATACCCTCAGTCAACGTCTGTATTCAGGAGGTCTGGGAACCGAGGTGATGCAAAGCTTTTTTTGATGTGTGTACAATATAGATGAACGTTCATTTGTTTGTTTGCGTGCAACGTGGTCTTACGAGTGTCTAAGCGTATTATTCATTTCACACTTCAGCCATACTATTAAACAAGCGTCTACTAGAGCGTTAACTCGCTCGTGTGCCAACTAAAATGGCGGTTTCCAAATTCGTTTCAACAAATGCTGAGTTGATTACCTATTTCATCATAAGGTAGACAATACAAAATGAGTTAACGTATGATTACACTAAAAAAATAGATTGCACAGTATAATGATAAATAGTGTGCACTCCATGGTATCGTACAGTTTTTCTGGGGAACTAATGCCTAATGTTTTATTTGAAAGTAGCTGTAGTACACCAAAACAATATTAAAGCAACCCCTTGTACTGAGTAACTACTGAACAGTGTCTGACACGTCGCACATACCCTGGTGTACGGAGCTTAAGGACAGAAGTAACCTAAGGCATGATGTGTCACTGCCAAGTAACATATTTCGATGAAATGTACACCACATATAGCAAGAACTGCTTAAGTACAATACAGAAGGCCACTGAAAGAAATACGAGATGAGATGAACAGAAATGGCACTTTCATTCACGGACGATAATTACACTGAAGTTATTTCGATTTACGGTGTTATGCTGGACATTACAAACGGCATTAGGTGTTTCTTAATACGTTGTTTGATCACCAAGTATAGTAACACGTACTTTAAAACGTGTCTCCATTCTGGGCACACGGTTGGGAAGGAGTTCTTGTGGTAGGGCTTTCCATTCCTCCACCAGCGTGGATTACAACTGCTGGGTGGTGCATTTGGACATGCTGCAGTACGTCTTCCCAACGCATCCCACACGCACTCGATGGGATTTAAATTGGGGGAATGGGTAGGCCAGTCCGATCGCCAACAACCTTCTCGCCCCGAGAGCTCCTCTGCCTGCGCTGTTCGATGCGGTCGTGCTCTGTTGCACCGAATGTACCTCTGAATGACGAACACGCGGAAGGAGTATAGTGCCACAATAATGTCGATTGGTACGTGTACCGTGTTCAGAGATGTAGAGGTCAGTACGCCCATGCAACATTATGGCTTCCCACACACCTGGACCACCAAAGCCATCATGTTCGTCAGTGTTCCTGGGTGCATTACGTGTTTTCACCTCTCTCCGTGTAACTGTACGTCCAGAATTGCTGTGAGCATTACCAAACTCCTGGGCTGCACTCGTCAAAGTTCATCCATCTCCCAGTTTGCTAGTAAGTCTTCCGCAAGTGAAACTGTCCAGATGTTGTCTCTGGCCCATTTTGTAATGAAGAACACCATCTCAGTGAACTGTAAGTGCTCGCTGATTGATACACGTTGCGTTTTTTCGTTCCATCCACAGCTCGCGGTCTAGTAGGTAGCATTGCTACCTCTGGATCACGAGGCCTAGATGGGAATTTTCGCTGCCTGGGGACTGGGTGTTTGTGTTGTGTTCATCATTTCATCATCATCATCATCATCATTCGTGACAGTGACTCGATTGAACTATGTAAAAAATGGGACTTTGTATGGGCACTGATGACCACGCAGTTGAGCGCCCCACAAACCAAACATTATCATTTCCCCGTTCCTTTACATCACTCGTGTTGTAAGGATGGCCCATTTGGCATTACAACCACGCTGACCTCACTCCATGAGACTTACAGCTTACTGTGCACGACTGGGAGACCTCTGGCAATATCCTCTCGCACTTTTATTCGTTTCCACCGAGTAAATAATATCCTACGGTACTTCATCTATCTCATCCTTAAGGTTCGAAGAGCAGTGCAGATGATCACGTACTCTTTTTCTGATAACTGGAACTCTCCCAATACCGCACGTTTCTTACGCCATTCTTATTTACCTTCCTTTTATTGGAGATAGGATGTCAACAGCTGTGTTGGTGATGTATGCTTTTCAGGTGAGTGATGATGAAAGTGAACCTCTAGGGTAAAACATAGTGGACACTTTTTATGTACCTGCAGGCAACCTCTGGGCACTCACCCTCCTACGAAGTTGCTAATGGCGCATTTTTTTTTAAGTTGGAGGATTTGAAATGCGCCAGGCTGTAGCCAGCTTCGGGTTTCAATCTTTTTTCAGCCAACAAATTTGATTCCTGATATGACCGGACAGTTTCTTCTTCAATAGCAAATATATACCTAAGATAGATAGACATTATCGGAGGGAGTGTGTGATGACTGCTGATGTTACCCTTTTTTCTTTATATTCTGATATGCACTGCTAGTTCATTGCATTATCGGTTAGGTGGGATTACTGTGCTGTGCCCTGGAGGTTCCTGTTAACAACAGCATCAGGCGAGGTGAGTACGCGACGCAGACACCGGGGGAACGCAGGTCCGTCCTAAAACTTTACGGTGTGACGAAAGACGCCCTCAGTCCATTCACTGAGTCCGTCACTTTGACTGATTAGCAAAGCTAGCGTGGACGACGCCTGAGGGGCTGTGAGTTCACTGACTGCCCTTAGATCTCGCTGTCATTGCGGATATGAATAAAGAGTTTCTCTGAAAAGCCCTTGCCTACCCTTGCAGTCCCGAACGCTTAGAACAGATAACATCTCACCATAGCGTAGGAGACTCAAAGCTCCTCCATGTGTTGGGCCGCTGGCACTACGATTGTAGACATTACTTACGGAAAACTTACAGAAAGTTTAGGCGAGTCGACTTTTGATTAGTCGGCGTTTGTAACTTTTGGGAGTAGCGATTCGTTATAGCTTGGCTCTCGAAATTTCCGAAAAGATATGAATATGGGCGTGGAAACGTTGTTAGGGGACTACCGATGAGGCGCCAGGTATTGGCTTAAAATGCAGTTTTGGCGGGCTCACGGCACAAGGGAGTAGACAGCACCAGTTTCTGTTGCATTCAGGCGGAGTTCTACGATCAAGCAGTTTCTCACTTTCGGGCTTAGTCCTTTATGCTGAGATCTTTTACGTTATGGGCAGAGACGCCTCGGGAGCTGTTGACACAGGAGAACAGATGAAATGCAGCAGACCGGAGTCCAACACCGTTTGAAACAGCGGCTCACCTCATCTCACACGTCTTGTCTAAGTGTCCCAGCAATGTGCTGACTGCAGGAGTCGTACGTGATAATTGACGCGTTTTCACAGTTTAATTAATCGTTCTCTAACGAGCTGACCTCTTAGCCACGGCTTTGTTCTTTGGTGTTCTTAGTCTTTATACTCAGTAACCTACTGATGCAATCATCACCATTGACTTAATTCCACTTTAGAATTCAGCCACAACATATGTGCAAGTTCTTTACCTTTTCAGTTTTACCTCGTTTGAACACCTCCACTCGTTATTTTCCCAGTAATCCACTAATATTACAATGTTGAAATGAATACCTACACTCATTTTTTCCAAGCCATGTATTTGTTTCAGTGTTTGTTTTGATAATTATTTGAAGTTTTTAGTCAATAATTGCACATGATTCGGAATACTTGTCTCATTCCAATAGCCGATAGCCTCAATCACTTCTGAGTAATTTATTAATACGGCAGATAGCTACGATTCACACGTCAGGGTCATCCTCCCCTCCTTCTTCTTGCACACATAACAGTTCCATACAGTTGGACCATAGTGGGAGATTTGTATGCTGCAAGGGGAATTGTATGAACTTCATGACAGCTGTCGCACCAGCCTAGAAGATCAAGAGACAGCCACACAGGAGGAAAGAGTAGAGCTGGAAGTAGACAATGAAACCAATGAGGCAAGAAAGCCAACACTACAAGAGGTCTCCCAGGCTGTGCACAAGTCAAAAAACAATCGAGCCCCTGGGGGAGACAGCATAATGGCTGAATTAATAAAAACTGGTGGTGAGGCTGTAATAAAGGAACTGCACACATTAATATCAGATATATGGGAAACAGAAACAATGCAGATATTTGGAAAATTGGAATAATAATCCCCATTTATAAAAAAGGGGTCAGAACAGCATTTGGAAGCTATAGGGGTATAACACTCCTAAGCACAGCCTATAAGATCTTCAAATGTATATCAAACGAAAGGATACAGAAGTGTGCAGAAGGCATACTAGAGGAATATCAGTGTGGCTTTCGACTAGACAGAGGAACAACTGATGAAATATTTGTGATAAGACAAATGATGGAAAAGTGCTATGAATATGATATACACTCCTGGAAATGGAAAAAAGAACACATTGACACCGGTGTGTCAGACCCACCATACTTGCTCCGGACACTGCGAGAGGGCTGTACAAGCAATGATCACACGCACGGCACAGCGGACACACCAGGAACCGCGGTGTTGGCCGTCGAATGGCGCTAGCTGCGCAGCATTTGTGCACCGCCGCCGTCAGTGTCAGCCAGTTTGCCGTGGCATACGGAGCTCCATCGCAGTCTTTAACATTGGTAGCATGCCGTGACAGCGTGGACGTGAACCGTATGTGCAGTTGACGGACTTTGAGCGAGGGCGTATAGTAGGCATGCAGGAGGCCGGGTGGACGTACCGCCGAATTGCTCAACACGTGGGGCGTGAGGTCTACACAGTACATCGATGTTGTCGCCAGTGGTCGGCGGAAGGTGCACGTGCCCGTCGACCTGGGACCGGACCGCAGCGACGCACAGATGCACGCCAAGACCGTAGGATCCTACGCAGTGCCGTAGGGGACCGCACCGCCACTTCCCAGCAAATTAGGGACACTGTTGCTCCTGGGGTATCGGCGAGGACCATTCGCAACCGTCTCCATGAAGCTGGGCTACGGTCCCGCACACCGTTAGGCCGTCTTCCGCTCACGCCCCAACATCGTGCAGCCCGCCTCCAGTGGTGTCGCGACAGGCGTGAATGGAGGGACGAATGGAGAGTGTCGTCTTCAGCGATGAGAGTCGCTTCTGCCTTGGTGCCAATGATGGTCGTATGCGTGTTTGGCGCCGTGCAGGTGAGCGCCACAATCAGGACTGCATACGACCGAGGCACACAGGGCCAACACCCGGCATCATGGTGTGGGGAGCGATCTCCTACACTGGCCGTACACCTCTGGTGATCGTCGAGGGGACACTGAATAGTGCACGGTACATCCAAACCGTCATCGAACCCGTCGTTCTACCATTCCTAGACCGGCAAGGGAACTTGCTGTTCCAACAGGACAATGCACGTCCGCATGTATCCCGTGCCATCCAACGTGCTCTAGAAGGTGTAAGTCAACTACCCTGGCCAGCAAGATCTCCGGATCTGTCCCCCATTGAGCATGTTTGGGACTGGATGAAGCGTCGTCTCACGCGGTCTGCACGTCCAGCACGAACGCTGGTCCAACTGAGGCGCCAGGTGGAAATGGCATGGCAAGCAGTTCCACAGGACTACATCCTGTATCTCTACGATCGTCTCCACGGGAGAATAGTAGCCTGCATTGCTGCGAAAGGTGGATGTACACAGTACTAGTGCCGACATTGTGCATGCTCTGTTGCCTGTGTCTATGTGCTTGTGGTTCTGTCAGTGTGATCATGTGATGTATCTGACCCCAGGAATGTGTCAATAAAGTTTCCCCTTCCTGGGACAATGAATTCACGGTGTTCTTATTTCAATTTCCAGGAGTGTAGATCTGCATTTCCTATTCGTCGATTTCAAACAAGCCTTTGACAGCATAAATCGGCAAGAACTATACAGAGTACTGAAAGAAGTTGGTATATGTGCTAAACTAATAAAGCTAATCGGAATGACAATGACAGAGACAAGAGCAAAAGTAAAGGTCCTTAGCAGAACAAGTGAAAGCTTTGGCTTTAATAAAGGTGTGAAGCAAGGTAATAGTCTCTCCACTGTCCTACTCAATATAGCCCTACATAGTGTAAGAAGTAAAATCAACAAAAGAGGCACCATGTTTATGAAAACTAGCCAGATATGTGCATACGCTGATGACATTGCTATAGTAGGAAGAAATACCAATACACTCCTAGAAACATAACAGGCAATGTAAACAGAAGCCTTAAAATTGACCTCATAATAAATGAAAACAAAACAAAATATAATCTAATGTTACAAACTGAGGCCAGAAGAACCTCTAAAAACCTAAACATGAATGGGAAATGCTTCAGAGGAATGCCCTCTTTTAACTACATGGGAGCACTAATAACAAATGATGACAGAATTGGAAAAAGGCTATAAGGGAAAGAATACAAGCAGGAAACAGAGCTTACTTTGCAAATATGCAACTTTTCAAAAATAGCCTTGTTACAAGAAAAACAAAACTGCTAATATATAATTCCCTAGTCTGCCCAGTTATCACATACGGGTCAGAGGTATGGACGTTGACGGAACACGATAAAAATGCACTAAGAACCATTGAGCGGAAAATACTAAGCAAAATCTATGGGCTAATAAGGGAGGATGAAGGCTGGAGAATACGCTACAATGCCGAATTACAAGAGTTAATACAAGGCAGGGACATAGTAAAATTTGTGAAATCACAGTGAATATGAAGGCTAGGACACTTGGAGAGAATGACAGAGGATAGAATTCCAAAGAAAATGATGAAAGGTGTAATCCATTCAGCTAGGCGAAAAGAGAGATCTGGAGGAAGATGGATCGACGAGGTAATAATGAATATCACAAGTATGGGAGTCCGGGGGTGGGAAAGAGCAGCAAATAACCGAGAAGTGTGGAGGAAGATTGTTGAAGAAGCCAAGACTCACTAAGGTCTGTAGCGCTACTGAAGAAGAAGAAGATATGTGATTCTGTTATTGACCTATCGAGATGGTTTAATTCTTCATTTGTAGTGATTAGCGCTTGCATTTCACATAATTGTTGTGTTCAGAATTGTTCTGCTTGATTTAAATTGTGTACCCTGGATCTAGAAAAGTGTGTGCTATGTGATGTTGGTTTTAGAATTGCATGTTAAGCGCTAGCGGGCTTGGCTAACACTTGGATGCGTGACCGTCTGCACTGTCGACAGTTGCTAGCAAGTGGGGTGCACTCATCCCTTGTGAGGCAAACTTACCAGCTATTTGATTGAGAAGTAGCGGCTTCGGTCACGAAAACTGACAACGGCTGGGAGAGCGTTCGGACGGAGTTCAGTTTTTTTTTTAGAATATTTGACGTAAGAATCTTCTTATGAATGTTGTTATCTTAATTTTTGAGCTTTCAGGTCGTATTGGTCTCTGCATTCTAGTACAATTTTTGTTTTGTTTTTGTATAGTACCATGAACACGGTCATGGACTGAAACCGATCGGTAAATGAATTGCATTAAAAATGGCTCTAAGCACTATGGAACTTAACATCTGAGGTCATCAGTCCCCTAGACTTAGAACTACTTAAACCTAACTAACCTAAGAACATCACATACGTCCATGTCCGAGACATGATTCGAACCTGCGACCGTAGCAGCAGCGTGGTTCGAGTTGCATTAAAGTTAGCATTTATGTTAGGCCTACGCATTTCCTACATTATATGTACTTTGATACCTGCCTGGACAAGATTTTTAATTCTTATAAACATGGATGAGCTGTACTTTTTTCCAGTTGCTGGGTACCCTTCGTTGCTCCAGCGACCTAAATTAAACTGCTGCTAGAAGCAGCAAGCTCTTTCGTATAATCTTCTCTAGTCCTGATGTCTTTCCACTACAAAGTGGTTGTAGTTGTTTTTTTATTCCTCGATCAGTTATCTTAATATCTGCCATTTCGAAATTCGTTCCGTGTCCAAACATGCCAATTTAACGTTTGTTACACGCCGCCACTATGGTGTGGCCTGTTATATACTGGGTGATCAAAAAGTCAGTATAAATTTGAAAACTGAATAAATCACGAAATAATGAAGATAGAGAGGTACAAATTGACACACTTGCTTGGAATGACATGGGGTTTCATTAGAACCCAAAAAATACAAAAGTTAAAAACTGTCCGACAGTTGGCGCTTCATCTGAACAGAATAGCAATAATTAGCATAACAACGTAAGACAAAACAAAGATGATGTTCTTTACAGGAAATGTTCAATATGTCCACCATCATTCCTCAACAATAGCTGTAGTCGAGGAATAATGTTGTGAACAGCACTGTAAAGCATGTCCAGAGTTTTGGTGAGGCATTGGCACCGGATGTTGTCTTTCAGCATCCCTAGAGATGTCGGTCAATCACGATACACTTGCGACCTCAAGTAACCCCAAAGCCAATAATCGTACGGACTGAGGTCTGGGGACCTGGGAGGCCAAGCATGACGAAAGTGGCGGCTGAGCACACGATCATCACCAAAAGAACGCACGCAAGAGATCTTTCACGCGTCTAGCAATATGGGATGGAGCGCCATCCTGCATAAACATCGTACGTTCCAGGCTGTGTTTATCAGCCAGGCTGGGGATGATGGGATTCTGTAACTTATCGGCGTACCTCTCACCTGTCACGGTAGCAGTTACAAAACCAGTATCACGTATTACCGATAACGGTAGATGTGGTAAATCCATCCCATGCCGTGGCTTTGTAGTCGTGCAATGGAGTTTCAACGACAGTTATAGGATTTTCGGTAGCCCAAATTCTGCAGTTGTGGACGTTGACAGACCCTCGGAGCGTGAAATGAGCTTCTTCGGTCAACGACACGTTACTCAACCAATCGTCATCTTCCGCCATCTTTTGGAAACGCCCACACCGCAAATGCCCTCCGCTTCACTAAATCGCCAGGTAATAGTTCATGATGCCGATGGATTTTGTACGGATAGCATCGGAGGGTACGCCTCAGTGCCAACCAAACAGCAGTGTATGGAATGCCGGTGCGACGTGCGACTGCACGGGCGCTGACTTCCCCGTGCATAGACGAACCCGCTGCAGTCTCCATTTCTTCCTGAACTGTCTCAACAGCATTACGCCTTGTGCTCGGTCGGCCACTACGGGGTCTATCATCTAAACCAGGGGTCTCCAAACTACGGCCCGCGGACCGAAACCGGCCCGCGAGGGCCGGCATACCGGCCCGCGTTAGCTGGCCGGACATCCCTGGTATCTGGCCCGACAAATATTTGAGGTGGTGCATATACTGCCAACAATTGAGTTTCGAGGCCTATCGTGACCAATACACTGACACATTGTCGGAGCTCTATCTTTACAAAGCGGAAGGTCATGGTTAAGCCGACGCGGTGGCCGTGCGGCTCTAGGCGCTGCAGCCTGGAACCGCGGGACTTCTACGGTCGCAGGTTCGAATCCTGCCTCGGGCATTGATGTGTGTGATGTCCTTAGGTTAGTTAGGTTTAAGTAGTTCTAAGTTCTAGGGGATTGATGACCTAAGATGTTTAGTCCCATAGTGCTCAGAGCCATTTGAACCATTTTGGTCATGGTTAAACTTGTGGCTATCCACAATAAACAGACAGACCATTCTCCTTGCGATAGTGAAGAAAAAAACAGGTTAACACACTAGTTTGGCGAAAACACTTTAAGTAAAAAAATTCTTTGCATTTTATTCTACTCACGAGTCTGGTGCAACTCTTGCAAATGGACGCTACTTCGGCGACTAGCCTTAGTAATCAATCATTGTGGAAAATGCTTCTTAAGCAAGGTTTCACTTTCTTTACGTATTGCGATTTTCACATGTTCCTTGTCTCTTCGAATTCAAACTTTGAATTGTCCCACACCTACTAGTACAGCGCAAAAACACTAAAAAACTCGTGAGACACTCGCAACATAGACACAATCACGCAACGCAACTGTCAAATATATGCTCTGACTCTGCTACTCGCTACAAGGCTACATAACTTATCTTATTGTTGCGTTGCTTGAAATAACAATGCGTTGACATACTCTACCTCTGTTACGTCTTGTAGTAATAGTGTTGATAACAATGATTTTGAGATTTCGTTAACTTTGCAGGACGCTTTCGTGAAGAATATGCAGTGACATACTTTTTTGTCGATGAAATTCGCCAGAATAAAATACGCCAGAAATTCGGTCAGGTACGTCCACCAATCAAAATTATGTAATTAAATAAAAATCGTAGGTCGTTTTAGTGCTAGCTATTTCCACAACCTTAAATTTTTGCGATTTCATCTTTTCGTTAGCCTTACATTACGGTGATCATGGAGTGCTAGGGTTCTTTAATCCCACTAGGTAGATCTTGGCCCTTATGACTTTGTGGAGGAATCAATGTGGCCCAAAGACTAAAACGTTTGGAGACTCCTGATCTAAACAACCCGTGGCTTCGAACTTCGAAATCATTCTCGCCACAGCTGCATTTGTCAACGGACCTTGACCCGTTCGAATCCCCTTCCTATGGCGGTAGGATCGTAACGCTGAACTAGCACATTCCCCATTCTGATAATACAGCTTCACCAAATAGTGCCTTTTCAGGTAACGGCAACATGCTGCGACTGCTGACGCATCTGATTCTCTCATTACAGCTCCTTTTATACACGATTGTCATGCGCAGTCACTGGCGTTTTGCTGTCCAGCGCCATCTGTCGGACATTTTGTGAACTTTTTTTTTTGTTTCTGATAAAAGCCCATGTCATTCCAAGCATTTTTGAGCCAATTTTTACCTCTCTATCTACATTATTCCGTGGTTTATTAAGTTTTCAAATTTATACTGAATTTTTGATCGCCCGGTACATACACGACGAAGGAGTCTGATTGCTGTTTGGGTGAACGTGTCGTATAATTTTTCGAAAGTAGAGAAAATGTTTGAATGTGAAGGAGTTGGCGGGCTGGAGCCGCGGCGCGCGCTATATTCGTGTTTTGGTGGCGGCTGTGCCCCAAGTGGCTCCCTTTGTCTGCGCGGCGCGAGTGACAGGTGGATGGCCGCGCCAGCACTGTTGTTTCTCGTCCCGCCTTTGTCGCGGGCAAATTTTCCCATTGTCCTCACCCACAGTCTCCAAATCCCTTTGTTACGCTTTTCTGTCTCCATCAGTTGCTACGAGAGGCGTTCGCTTTTATTACGCCCGCTTGTCACAGCTACGGGGAAAACGCGGAGAAATGTTATGCTACCGCACGTACGTAAATTAGATGTCATCCTTTAACGCTTTGAAAGCTATTGAAAATTACACAGGAACGCTGATTCTAACGATACAAAAACTTTTTTAACGACCATGGACTCACACGGTTTACACATTTTTGAGAAACAGATTAAATGCTGTAACAGCATGTGTTCTCAGAAATGATAAGTTCACAAAGGTACATGTATCACATTGGAACAACCGAAGTAAAATGTTCAAACGTACCTACGTTCTGTATTTTAATTTAAAAAACCTACCTGTTACCAACTGTTGGTCTAAAATTGTGAGACATATGTTTGTGACTATTACAACGCCAACTGCCACAAAGCGAAAAAAGTGGTCCAACTAAAACATTCATATTTCTTTACGTACTACACGAATACATAATACTAATGGGGGTTCCTATTTTTTTTAAAAAAAAGGTACCACGTACTTATACGTTTGTGAAAAAAGTTGTCCAGCTAAAACAGTCATATTTCTTTGCGTACTGCACGAATATGTAATAAAAATTGAGGGTTCCTATTAAAAAAAAACGCAATTGATATCCGTTTGACCTATGGCAGATCCATCTTTCGAGCCAACCATAGCGCCATCTGGTTTCCCCCTTCAAGCTAGACGAATTTCTTTCTTTGTAGTTTTTTCGTTTGATGCTTATTTCGTGAGATATTTGACCCAGTCACGATCAATGGACCACCCTGTATATATGAGGAAGTTCCCCGCAGCCGCGCGGGATTAGCCGAGCGGTCTCAGGCGCTGCAGTCATGGATTGTGCGGCTCGTCCCAGCGGAAGTTAGAGTCCTCCTTCGGGCATGGGTATGTGTGTTTGTCCTTAGGATAATTTAGATTAAGTAGTGTGTAAGCTTAGGGACTGATGACCTTAGCAGTTAAGTCCCATAAGATTTCATACACATTTGAATATTTTTTTGTTCTACGCAGAATCGGCGAGGAAAGGAATATGTGGAAAACACTGACAAGCAGAAGGGCAGGATGGTAGGACATGTGTTAACACATCACGGAATGACTTCTGTGGTGTCACCGCCAGACACCACACTTGCTAGTTGGTAGCCTTTAAATCGGCCGCGGTCCGGTAGTATACGTCGGACCCGCGTGTCGCCACTATCAATGATTGCAGACCGAGCGCCGCTACACGGCAGGTCTAGAGAGACTTCCTAGCACTCGCCCCAGTTGTACAGCCGACTTTTCTAGCGACGGTTCACTGCCTACTTACGTTCTCATTTGCCGAGAAGATAGTTTAGCATAGCCTTCAGCTACGTCATTTGCTACGCCCTAGCAAGGCGCCATTGTCAGTTGCTATTGATATTGTGAACTATGTACCGTCAAGAGCCACGTTCATCATTAATCGATTAAAGTTAAGTATTCCACCAGCTACGTCCGTTGTTTCTAAATTCTAATTTCCTTGTCCTGTTCCAGACCTCACGCCAGCCTGCGTGAGCTAAATCGCGTGCCTTTCGGCCTCCTCTAGTAACACGGTGTTGGCTCTCCTGCCAACCACAAAAACTTCCATGGTACTAAAGGGAGCTGTAGAGGGTAAAAGCTGCAGAGGGAGACAGAAATTGGAATACATCCAACAAATAATAGAGGACACAGGTTGCAAGTGCTACTCTGAGATGAAGAGGTTGGAACAGGAGAGGAATTCGTGGTGGGCTGCGTCAATCGAGTCAGAAGACTGATAAGCTATTTGGAATACACTGTTAATTCTTCAGGTATAGAATTGTATTGTGAGTAAAATGATATATATTTTTAGAATTATTTATATAACGTGTGGACAGTAAAGTCATACTTCGTCGGTGGTGCATCATCTTGTACTTGGAAACAGAAGGAGGTCTTTTACCGTGGAACATCTGATACTTGTAAATGAACAGAGTTTATAATATCTTTACAGTTGCACCTGACTTGAAAATAGAAATTTGCGTTAGCTTCTAATAGTTTGTGTTTTAACTTGTAACTGGTTTTTGGTACTGCTTCTGCTTAATTTGATTTAACTTACTGATTATTGATGTGCAGTAAAGCAATACTGTCACTTGTAGGCTATTAAATACAGGCTATTAAATACAGTACTGACGAGACTCTCTCGTTTGAAATGCTTTTGAACTTCAATCGAATATATGTTCCTACATGCATGAACATGTTGTACCACTGACGATCTTTTCCACTTTCGGAATTACCTTAATGTTCCACGGTAATGTCTGTAATTTCATAAAAAGACTGCAGCACATAAGAAGTGAATGCCATCATTTAAAAACGGAATAAGAAAATATATCAAACTTCTATTACTCGGCTGGCTAGAGACAAAAGTCTGAAAAGTATACCGTGGTACATTATTATGCCATATAATAGTTATTATTATATTGATACTTCCGCCGAGATTAACTCTTAGCCCAATACTTTGTCACCCTATTGTTCTGTTCCTAAGTCCATTTATCTCCAGTTCCCGAACGCACTGTCAGTGCAGTAAGTAACTGAAGAGAATCTAATATTCTAAGTGTTGTGTACTGACTCTGTTGTGAACGTTGTTGTAGTGAATTTTTAGTTTTCGCAACTAGACTCGTCACTTATCGGAAGCGACTTTCCCTCCCAGGCAGCTGAAGGCCGTCCACACTGACTATATGCCTGTGGAAAATTAGCCTCCTCTTTCTCTTTGCTGTTGCAATACATTCTACACGTTGGTAGAGTTCTTTGTTGTTTCTAATGATGTATACACCACTGTGAGAGTGTGGGTGCTATTCTGTCATTCTGCGCAACGGATTAATCTGAGATGTACCCTTTAGCCTGTGGCTCCTGCAAGATGCAATTTCTACCTCCACACTACTACAGAAGTCAGACAGACGCTCCTAACGTTCTAAAGAGAAATGCCTGAAAAACTTTCAGCAATAAATATCTTCTGGAGTCGTCCGCTGTAAGGAAATGACACGAAAATTCACAAAATTTATTTCGTAACTAGTGGGATACTTAGGTACTGGAGTAGTGCTAGTTAGTGTAAGAAAAACAAGAAACTAAGGAAAATTATTATTTATTTTACAAAAATTCTGAGAAATCACAATGGCACTTTTAGTTATGAACTGAACACGTTATTTCCGGGTTCTTTTCAGAATATGAAGCTACCTCTTAAGGATAGGATTCGCTCATGAAATTTCTATGCAAAGTTTAAGATTGTTATTGACTTGGCAGAATGGCTGAGAGCCGCGCCTACTCAACTTGAATAATTATCCGTTAGAATGTTGCTAGGTATGGTCGAGGCTGTCGCGTGTGAAATGCAGTGAAGTGTACTGTTGTGGAGGAAATATGGGGCTCGCAAGAGCTGTAGCACACAATACCGTAAGTTGTGATGACTGCTGTCTGTGCCGCTCGCTGCTGGCAAATAACATAACTCTCGTTCCATCTGGACTGACCTTCGCCAATCAAACTCTCCCTATGCCTTGATGAAGTCAAGGACTCCTATTCGCCCCTAGTCTAACTATTGGCGTGGTGCACCGGTCAGATAACCAGTCCACCGCGATGCCACTCAAAAATTCGCTCGCAGGCGTTTAACTATAACTCTGTCCGTTCACACCGCACAATAAGTGTGGCGGCCTCTCAGCCCCTTCACGGTCCCCAAGGCCTGGTCTACTCGCCTCAGGACAAGGCGGAGGCCCTCGCACACAGTCTTGAGCGGCAATTCCGCCTCAACGACGTCGACGACGACGAGGCTGACGCCCATGAGACCCGGGTCCATCGTCGGGTCCGTCGGCTCCTTCGCCGTCGTACCAACTCCTCCTTTCCACCGGTCACTCCCCCAGTGGTGGCGACTTACATCAGTAACATTCCATCCAGTAAGGCCCCGGGTCCCGACGGCATCCGGCCGGCCCTTCTTCACCACCTCTCTCCTGCTGCACTTACCTACCTGGTTACCCTTTACAACAGCTGCCTCTCCTATAATTACTTCCCCCCGGTTTGGAAGCTGGCCCGTGTCATTGCCCTCCCGAAACCCCGCAAGGATCCCCTCTTCCCACAGAACTACCGCCCCATTTCCCTCCTCAACTTCCTTGGCAAGATCCTAGAACGCATCATCCTCTCCCACCTTCAATCCTTCCTTGATGCTCACTCCATCCTCATCCCCCAACAGTTCGGGTTTCGGGCTGGCCATGGCACGGTCCACCAGCTGATCCGCCTCCACGATACTATCCGCAGGGCGCAGCTTGAGCGTCAAAGTACAGGCATGGTATTATTAGACATTGAGAAGGCCTTTGACCGGGTGTGGCATGAGGGCTTACTCTATAAGCTTGCTGACTATGGTTGCCCTCTCCACATCATCCACATCCTCCGACGCTTTTTAACAGGGCGATCATTTTACGTAATACAGGGCCGAGACCGTAGTTCGATTCGGACCGTGGAAGCAGGAGTGCCCCAAGGGTCTCTCCTCTCCCCGGTACTATACGCAGTATACACCAATGACATCCCATCCCGTGTCTACAACCAACTGGCCCTCTACGCAGATGATACTGTTGTCTTCACCTCCCACTGCAACCTACAATTCATTGCTATGAATCTCACTCGCCACCTCGAACAGATCACCCAGTGGAGCAATAAATGGAAAATAAAAATCAATGCGGATAAGACTCAGGCCATCCTCTTTACAAACAAACGAGCTCCGCCGGCTCGCCTGGTGGAACTTGAAGGTCGTCGCATTGCATGGTCACAAACAGTCACCTATCTCGGCCTCACGTTAGACACCCGCCTCACGTGGAAACCCCACATTGATGGTGTCTGTCAAAAAGCATACGTAATGCTACACAAACTCTACCCCTTGTTGAAGGGCCCAGGCCTATCGATCCACTCCAAGCTGCTCATCTGGACGTCCTGAGTCCTGTCACTCCTGCTATACGGGTGCGAACTGTGGGGCCTAGCAGCTGACACCCATGTTCTCCAGGCCCAGGTGGTACAAAGTAAATCACTCAGGATCATATTAAACGCTCCCCGTTACGTCTCCAACAATGGCATCCGGCGTATTCTCCGTATTCCGCCGCTGGTGCAACAAATCCGACTTCGCGCCTCGAACACCCTTACCTTCCTCCAAAACTCACCTCATGATCACCTTACAGCTCTTTGTCATGCTGTTGGAGACGTACCTTACCCTCATCCAACGCTGATACTTCAGCGCCGGTATCGCCCCAACTGACGGTCTCACCGCAGCTGGGTTTCTGCTAATGTTTTGATCGCTCAACTTTACTATTATACCGTCCTTGTCGCATAAAAACGCCATTTCGAACCAAATATTCACTCTGAAGGCAGGCCCAGAGCGATCCTTCAATAAGTCAGGGGACGTAAGTCCCGTCAAGTTTGCGGTGGTGGTGGTGGTGAACAACGCTTAATCGCAAGGACTCAATATAGAGTCGCACTCCGATTCGCTCTCGACAGAGGTGCTCTCCCAGTGAAGTATTGAGGAGAGACTTGTTCCTCGCTCTTTGAGAACACGTACGAGCGCACACGCTCTCGTTAAGTGCTCTCGCTCAAAGAGCGACAACAGAACGGCCCCTCTCCACGCCAGACGTGAAGGGATATATCTTTCGGTCTCTTCCATTACTCCTTCAGTTCAAGGCGTCAGAAATATTGTCTGATAATCAGCATTGGTCTTCTAAAATGGGAGAATGACGTTTCGTTTAAGGCGACCAATCCGAAAATCTGTAGCATCGGCGTTTGGCGTTTGCTGTCTCGCTGTGAAAACATCTGAAACTGTGTGCTATGTTTGTAAAGAATGCGTAGGCTGGGCTCTCCCACACAATGTAGCGGAATTTGCTTTTAAACCGAACACGGGGTCGTTCTCCCTTTCACTCGGGCAAACACTGTCTGCTCTACGGGCGGGCGCAGGCCGATGTAGATAGGTTGACTCGTCCTCTGAAGGGACCGGCCTCCTGGCGTGCAGTTTGCCTCTCCCAAACTAAAAGCTTTTGTGACCGTCGTGTCTTGAATGTGTATGTGTGCGCTAGCCTCGAGTATTTCAATCTCGATGCGCACTTGCGATTTACTTGTTATTTGCATATCGTTCACAAGAATTCATACAACATTGACTTTATCTTATCGAGTTTGGGCTCGAATGAAGCGTCTTGATGTGCGGAATATGATTTTGACAGCGGAATATGTAATCAATGAAGGTCAGGAGACCACGACGTCTTACACCATATTTTATAAGGGGGCATGATTTTTCCTAGAATCTCTCTACCATTTTGGTCTAATTTCCTTGTAACTGGTTTCTGGTAATACTTCTGCTTAACTTACTGATTATTGATGTGCAGTAAAGCACATGAGTGTAGTTATTCATTTCAAAATTGTAATATTAGTGGATTACTGGGAAAATAACGAGAGGAGGTGTTCGAACAAGGTAAAAATGAAAAGGTAAAGAACTTGCACATCTGTTGTGGCCGAATTCAAAAATAGAATTAAGTCAGTGGTGATGATTGCATCAGTAGGTTACTGAGTATAAAGACTAAGAACACCAAAGAACAAAGCCATGGCTAAGAGAATGATTAATTAAACTGCCAAAACGCGACAATCATCACGTACGAGTCCTGTAGGCAGCACACTGGCAGAGACACTTACACAAGATGTGTGAGATGAGGTGAGCCGCTGTTCCAAACGATGTTGGACTCCGGCATGCTGCGTTTCATCTGTTCTCCTGTGTCAACAGCTCCCGAGGCGTCTCTGCCCAGAATGTAAAAGATCTCAGCATGAAGGAATAAGCCCAAAAGCAAGAAACTGCTTGATCGTAGAACTCAGCTCGAATGCCCCAGAAACTTGTGCTATCTGCTCCCTTGTGCCGTGAGTCCGCCAAAACTGCATTTTAAGGCAATACATGGCTACATCTAGAATTCTCCCAATCGGTACTTCTCTAACAACGTTCCCACGCCCATATTCTATAATGTTTAGCGCATCTTTCTGGAAATTGTGAGTGATGACCTATGGCAAATCGCCATTCCCAAAAGTCACAAGCGCCGACTAATCAAAAGTCGCCTCGCCTAAACTTTCTGTAAATTTTCCGTAAGTAATGTCTACGATTGTGGTGCCGGCGGCCCAACACATGGAGGAGCTCTGAATCTCCCACGCTATGGTGAGATGTTATCTGTTCTAAGCGTTTGGGATGGCACAGGTGGGCAAGGGCCTTTCAGAGAAACTCTGTACTCATATCCGCAATGACAGCGAGACCTAAGGGCACTCACTGAACTCACAGCCCCTCAAGCGTCCACCACCAGCGTTGCTAATCCGTCAACGTGACGGACTCAGTTAATGGGCTGAGGGCGTATTTCGTCACGCCGTAAGGGCTTAGGACGGACCTGTGTTCCCCTGTGTCTACGTGGCGTACTCACCTCGCCCAGTGCTGTTGTTAACAGGAACCTCCGGGGCACAGCATAGGTCTCCCACCTAACTGTTAAAGAAAGGAACTAGCAGTGCATATCACAATAAAAAAGAAAAAAAGGGTAACATCACCAGTCATCACTCACTCCCACTTATAATGTCTATCTCTCTTGGGTATATATTTTATATTATGGAAGAAACTGTCCGGTCATATCAGGAACCAAAAATGTTGGATGAAAAAAAGATTGACACGCAAGGCTCGCTACAGTCTGACGCATTTCAAAACATCCAATTTCAAAAAAATAGCGCCATTAGCAGCTCCGTAGGAGGGTGAGTGCCTAGAGGTTGCCTGCAGGGACATAAAAACTGTCCACGGTCTTTTATCCTAGAGGTTCACTTTCATCATCACTCACTTGAAAAGCAAACATCACCAACACTGCAACTTACGAATCCTCTCAGTTTGTTAACATCTATTTTTTTATTCATTTTATTTGTAGTCCAAGGATGATGATCAGTCACTTGGCTTTTGTCATCCTATCTCCAATACAAGGAAGGTAAATAAGAAAGACGTAAGAACCGTGTGGCATTGGGAGAGTTCCAGTTGTCTGACAAAGAACTACGTGATCATCTGCGCTGCTCTTCGAAACATAAGGATGAGATAGATGAAGTACCGTAGGATCCTATTTACTCGGTGGAAACGAATAAAAGTGCGAGAGGATATTGCCAGAGGTCTCCCAGTCGTGCACAGTATGCTGTAAGTCACATGGAGTGAGGTCAGCGTGGCTGTAATGCCAAATCGGCCGTCCCTACAACACGAGGGAGTTAAAGGAACGGGGAAATGATGATGTTTGGTTTGTGGGGCGCTCAACTACGTGGCCATCGCGCCCTTACAATGTCCCAATTTTTATATAGTCCGATCGAACCATTGTTACGAATGATGAGGATAATGTTGATAATAATGAAATGATGGGGACTACACAAACACCCAGTCCCCAGGCAAAGAAAATCCCCATCTCGGACGAGAATAGAACTCGGGACCCTGTGATCCAGAGTCAGCAATGCTAGCCACTAGACCACGAGCTGTGGATGGAACGGGAAAAGACAATGTTTGTCAATCAGCGAGCAGTTACGGTTCACTGTGATGGTGTTCTTCATTACAAAATGAGCAAGAGACAACATCTGGACAGCTTCACATGCAGAAGACTTACCAGGAAACTGGAAGAAGAACGAACGTCGACGAGAGTTGCCCAAGAGTTGGGTACTGCTCATAGCAATTCTGGACCTGCCCTTACACGGAGAGAGGTGAGAACACGTAATGCACACAGGAACACTGTCGAATATGATAGTTTTGGTGGCCCAGGTGTGTGGGGAGCCATAATGTGGCGTGGGCGTACTGACCTCTCCATCTTCGAACACGGTACACTTACCAGTCAACATAATTGTGGCACTGTACTCCTTCCCCATGTGCGTCTTTCAGAGGTACATTCGGCGCTGATGGATAATAGAGTACGACAGCATCGAACAGCGCAGGCAGAGGAGCTCTCTGAGCGAGAAGATAGTTGGCGATATGACTGGCCTACCCATTTTCCCAATTTAAATCCCATCGAGTACGTGTGGGATGCTTTGGGAAGACGTAATGCATCATCACCACATGCACCACCCAGCAGTTGCCATCCACGCTGGTGGAGGAATGGAACGCCCTACCACAAGAACTCCTTCCCAACCATGTGGCCAGCGTGGAAGCACATTCTAGAGTATGCACTGCTATCTGTGGTGGTCAAACACCCTATTAAGAAGCACCTACCGCCGTTTGTAATGTCCAGGATACCATCACAAATTGGAATAAGTTCAGTGTAATTATCGTCCGTGAATGAAAGATCATCTCATCTCATATTTCTTTCAGTGGCCTTCTGTATTGTACTTTAGAAGTTCTTGCTATGTGTGGTGTCCATTTAATCGAGATATGTTACTTGGCAGCGACATATCATGCCTTAGGTTACTTCCGTCCTTTAGCATTGCACACCAGCGTATGTGCGATATGTCAGACACTGTTCATTAATTACTCAGTACAAGGGCATGCTTTAATATCGTTTTGGCGTACTGCAGCTACTTTCAAATAAAGCATTAAGCATTAATATGCCGGAAAAACTGTACGACACCATGGAGTGTAAACTATTTATCTGTATACTGTGCAATCGCTTTTCTTAGGGTAATCATACGTTAACTCATTTTGTATTGTCTATCTTATGATGAAATAGGTAATCAGCTCAGCATTTGTTGAAACGAATTTGGAACCCGCCATTCTATTTGACACACGAGCGTATGAACGTCAACTAGACGGTTGATTAATAGTATAGCTGAAGTGTGAACTGAACAACACGCATAGACACTCGTAAGACCACGTTACATGGAAAGAAACAAATGAATGTTCGTCTAGATTGTACACACATCAAAAAAATCTTTGCATCACCTCGGTTCCCAGGTCTCCTGAATACAGACGTTGACTGAGGATACTATATCACAGACACAGTCCCTTTGACTATTCAGTGATGTCACTAAACCCGCCCAAAGATGTAAACTACCATTCATGAGCAGCGCCTATTAGACGGAGGGTGTCCGACAGCCGATCAGTTCCAGTCATTCCACCAGGGAGGAGGTACACGGCTCGCGTTGTCTGTAGTTCAGCCATGCCTAGACGGCCTAAATCGCCGATCGATCGCGTCCGCATTGTTACTTTGTGCCAGAAAGAGCTCTCAACAAGGGAAGTGTTCAGGCGTCTCGAAGTGAACCAAAGCGATGTTGTTCGGACGTGGGGGGGATACAGAGAGGCAGGAGCTGTCGGTGAAATTGCCTCGCTCAGGCCGCCCAAGTGCTACTATTCCAGTGGATGACAGCTATCTACGGATTATAGCTTGGAGGAACCCTGACAGCACCGCCGCCATGTTGAATAATGCTTTTCGTGCAGGCAAAGGACGTCGTGTTACGACTTAAACTATGCGCAGTAGGCTGAATGATGCGCAACTTCACTCCCGACGTCACTGGCGAGGTCCATCTTTGCAACCACGACCCCACGCAGCGCGTACTGATGGGCCCAAAAACATGCTGAATGGACCGCTCAGGATTCGCATCTTGTTCTCTTCACCGATGAGTGTCGCATTTGCCTTCAACCCAACAATCGTCGGAAACATGTTTAGAGGTAACGCGGTCAAGCTGCACTGAGGTTCATTGTCGTTTAGGGGTGGCATTATTTGGGATCGACGTACGCCGCTGGTGGTCATGGAATGCCCCGTAACCGCTGTACAATACATGAATGCCGTCCTCCGACCGATAGTGCAACCATATCGGCAGCATATTGGCGAGGCATTTGTCTTCATGGACGACAATTCGCGCCCCAATCGTGTACATCTTGTGAATGACTTCCTTCAGGATAACATCGCTCGACTAGAGCGGCCAACATGTTCTCCAGAGATGAACCCTATCGAACATGCATGGGATGGATTGAAAAGGACTGTTTATGGACGAAGTGACCCACCAACCACTCTGAAGAATCGCCGTTGAGGAGTGCAAGAATCTGGACCAATAGTGCCTTGATGAACTTGTGAATAGTATGTTACGACGAATAAAGGCATGCATCAATGCAAGAGGACGTGCTACTGGGTATTAGAGGTACCGGTGTATACAGCAATCTGGGCCACCATCCTTGAAGGTCTCGCTGTATGCTGGTACTAAATGCATGAGCAATAAAAAGGGCGGAAGTGATGTTTATATTAATCTGTATTTCAATTTTCTCTACAGGTTCCGGAACCGAGGTGACGCAAAACTTTTTTTGATGTGTGTATGAAGTGCGGCCTAGACGCACAGACCCTTCTCAAACCCTGCGCGGAATGGACACTAAACTTTCCAGGTATTCTATCCAAATGCGCTCTAAATGGTCTTTCACTCGTTCACTCACCTTGTTGGTGCTGACTTTGGATATTGCCAGATCACGCAAAAGGCACAGTATCCAGCTGTCGTCAATGTGAACGCTCATTCCTCCAAGAGTCGTGTAAATTGGGTTATAGTTCGATCCACGAACCATGGCGATTCGCCCAGGTCGAGACACGGATGGGGACTGCGTTGTTGTCGGCTCCAAGCGACAGTTGTGTTACGAGCACACCATGCTTCGAGCTTCATGGAAGCGTGTATCCCGCAGATTATATCTCTCGCATGACTGTGTAGCATTTGTCACTTTCCACCAACATCAGCTATGACAACTCACAACAAATGGAATAAAAAGTCACTAAATAAGTCGCAACGCTCAAGTTTAATGCTCGTATTGGCTGTGACATCCACAGCAGGGCGCTCAGAAAACAACTAAACACTCATTGGCTGCCGGAGAATGCTTTACGTAGGTGCGCAGAACAAGTCTCAACTCGATCGCCGTCATTCGTGACTCCAAATATAGATACATCACTTAAGTATCGTTAGGGTCGTTAAATTGAAACAGTAACACGATTTTGCTTCACTAATAGCTCACCTCCACCTCCCGCATGCCATTAATAATCCACTGGTAACACTTCGCCTTCAAATGTTTTACTAATCCGTTCGAAAGGGTATAACGTCAGCATGAGCCTATACCATGGATGAAAATTGGCGCCAGAGTTAATTTTTTTTCTGTCAGTTTTTAAGTAACTACAGAAAACCACAAATAGATTTAGATACTCTATTTCATAAGCTAATGAGAGCAATTTGAAAAAGTGTTGGAACAAAGAAAATTAGAATAATATCTTTGAAAATTAGAACTACTCTGACTCTAGCGCCCGACGATTAAATGTTTCTGTAAGAATAATGATGTTTGTGATCTACATCTACATTCATACTGCGCATGTCACATTAAGATTTGTGGCGCTCATTTGCTCTTAGAATCACAAATGCTGTTCTCCCTAGCAAAGCTATCTCACTGAAACCGGCCTTTGCAAATTGCGGCTATGGCTACTGTTTTTATTTTTATCCCTCCATACCTAGCACAGTGGACTTGCATTTGGGAAGGCGCCGGGACGCCGGTTCAAACCCGCGTCCGGCCAACCTGATTTAGGTTTTCGGTGATTTCCGTAATTAACTACAGGAAAATTCCGAGATGGTTCCTGTGACTTCCTTCCGACTACCTTTCCCATCCTTCCCTAATCCAGTGAGACTGATGACCTCGCTGTTTGGTCCCTTCCTTCAAATCAACTAACCAACCCTCCATAGCAATAAAATGAGTTACTCTTTTCTATTTATTGAGAAATCAAGAAAAAGTAATCTTGTTTTTAAAATGTTACTAGAAAATATGTATGTGTTGGACAGTGTTTGTAGTATGATCCTAGGTAGCATCATGTCGCTCTTTTCATTTCTGAGCTCACAGTGAGCGCGTAAAGATGTCTAGAAAATAGTGTCTGCCACCAAGTACGAGGGCCTGGTGAGAAATTTTCCCTGAAGTTATGCAGCCAGTATTACATAACTATCGTGCGGTTTCTTCTTCAAGACAATTCTCAGCGGCATTCTGCAGGGGCAATGAAGATGCTCCTGCATAGTTTTCAATTGGAAATGTTTGATTGCCCACAATTCAGACCGTAATTGTCTCCCTCTGAGTTTCATCTCTGCTCACATGAACCGCTGCGTATGAAGACAACATTTTGGTACAGACAACGAGCTGTAGGCCAGTGTAGAGAACTGGCGGAAAGCACTGGCGGCTGCTTTCTATGATGAGGGTATTGGAAAGTTGGTACAACGCTACGACAAATGTCTAAGTCAGAACGGGGACTACATAGAGAAGTATCTGGAAGGTGTAGCTAACTGTTATAAATAAAATATTTCTGATTTTAACTATGGGTTTCAATCGAAAGTTACTTTCTGTACAGCTCTCGTATATGCTTTACATCCTCGGCGAAGATCGGATTTTGGAACGTAGTGAGCAGCCCCTTCCGTTTATCGCGACTGAAAGCGTGTCCCACTTCAAACATTCTACGAGATTTGTAACGCTCTTGCTATGGCTAAATGTACCAGTCACGAATCTTGCCGCTCTTCTTTTGACCTTCTCAATCTCTTGAATGAGAGCCAACTGGTAAGGGTCACATACAGACGAACGTTTATACTCCAAGACTGAACGAACTAAAGTATTTTAAGCAATTTGCTTTGTTGAAGGACTGCATCGTTTCAGGATTCTACCAATAAACTGCAGTCTCGAGTTCGTCTTACGCGTTACTTGTGTAATCTGATCGTTCCATTTGTGATCATTTCGAATAGTCACACCCAGATACCTGACGGATGTTACCGCTTCCAAAGACGGGGCATTTATTTTGTACTCGTACATTAGTGTGGATTTTCGCTTTGTTATACGCAGTAGGTTAAGTTTACTAATATTGAAAGATAACTGCCAGTCATTACACCACGCATATATTTTCTGCAATTCCTCAATGATTTGTTCACAACTTTCGTGTGATACTACTTTCCTGTAGACTACAGCATCATCGGCAAACAGTCTAATGCCGCTGTCAATACCATCAACCAGATCGTTTATGTAAATCGTAAAAAGTAGCGGACCTATTACGCTGCCTTGTGGCAGACCTGATGTTACGCTTGTTCCTGTTGAAGTCTCGTCATTCAGGACGACATACTGCTCTCTGTCTGTTAGAAAACTATCTGTCCAACCGCAGATGTCATCGGATAGATAGAAAGGGCTCAGTTTCTGGAGCAAGCGACAGTGTGGAACTGAGTCGAACGCCTTAAAGTCGAGGAATATGGCATCAATCTGGGAGCCGGTATGTAGAGCCTGTTGTATATCATGCAGAAAGAGGGCCAGTTGTGTCTCACGTGACCCCTGTTTCCTAAAACCATGCTGGTTTCTACAGATGAGCTTCTCAGAGTCTAGAAAGGTCATTATGTCTCAACACGAAATATGGTCCATGATTCTACAAGAAGTCGATCTGAGTGAAATTGTCCGGTAATTATGTACATCCGATATTTTACCCTTTTTATAGATTGCTATGACCTGGGCCTTCTTCCAATCCCGTGGAACGTTTTGCTTTTTCAATGATCTCTTATAGATAATGGATAAGAATGGTGGTATGTTTATACCATAGTCAACATAAAATCTTACGGGGACACCGTCTGGGCCAGGTGCCTTTCTGGCATCTAAGAATGTATGTCAGACATCCTTGCGTTTGTTCGATAATTGAAAGGGGAAATGGTGCTGCAGTCGTCTACAGTAAACGAGTTTTTGAAAGTTAGGTTTAGAATTTCGGCCTTCTGTTTATCATCATCCGTTACATTACCCGTACTGTCAGCAAGAGAAGGTATTGAATTATTTGTAGCGTTCATAGATTTCACGTACGACCAAAATTTTTTGGGGTTATTTTTAGAATCTGCAAATAAAATATTGTTTTCAAATTCGTTAAAACAATCTTTCACTGACATTTTTACAGCTGCTTTCATTTCGCATATTTTCTGATTGTCATCGGGAAAACGACTACGTTTAAAACGACTGTGTAAAATTCTCTGCTCTCTCAGCAACTTCCTAATATGTTTGTTGAGGCAAGGTTGATCGTTTCTCTGTCCTATATTTTTGCTAAGCACATATTTCTCTAGCACGTGGTGGACAATACCTTCAGATTCCGACCAAAGATGCTCAATATCTTTGTGTCTCGCGGTTAATGCTTGGAGCGGACTATGAAGATATTCATTAATGACACTTTTATTTGCTTTCCCATACAAGAAAACTCTACGCCGTTCCTTCGGTTGTTTTGCAACTTCCACTGACATAGAAACCACAACGACATTATGGTCACTAATACCTTCTTCTAGATTAACTTCTTCAAAAATATTAGTTCTGTTTGTCGCCAAGATATCTAATATGTTCCCATCTCGAGTTAGTTTTCTTGCCAAGGTTGAATGTTGAGAGCGCTCATAGAATAACTTCATACGAGTCCTTGCTTCTGTCCCCTGTGATAAATGTGTAATTTGCCCAGGCAATGGAAGGCAGATTAAAGACTCCACCTATAACTGATGGATAATTTGGATATTTATTCACTACGTGCTCAAGATTTTCCCTGAAACGTTCTGCGACGTTTGTTGCGGAGGCTGGTGGTCTATAAAAACATCATAATGCAATGGTCACTCCTTGTCTGATGGACAGCTTTATCCAGACTATTTCGCAGTCTGACACAGCATCGATCTCAGCTGCGTTTAAACAGCTTTTAACTGCAATGAACACACCACCTCCCATAGCATCAGTCCTATCCTTCCTAAACAGTGGCCAATCTGAGTTCAAAATTTCAGTGCTATTTATGTCTGATTTCAACCTGCTTTCGGTACCTAATATAATATTGACATTACTACTGTTTATTTCGCAGAGTAACTCGGGGATCATGCTACAGTCACTTCGACAATTTACTAACATGCGATTTAGCGTATTTAAATCTTTTGGAATGACCTGTTTACGCGAACTAACAAATTTTACAGTTGGTACATCCATATAAGTGTCGTGAAATGGTAGTTTTTCAGGCCAACGGTTTGTCTCCCGTGGGAAGGAACCTAATCTACAGAAAAAAACCATATACACGGCACAAGTACAGTGCTGCCCATGTAGCTGCTTCCTGTGTGTAGTGCACCCCTGATATATCAAGGGACGCCCTACAACCTTCCACCCCATAGCGGAATCCACAACCATTTTCGTCACAGAGTCGATGTAGTCTCTGGTTTATATTCTCCACTCGACTCGAAACCAGAAGACCCCAGTCCACCCTGTGTACGATGCTGCAAATCGTCAGCTTGGCTTCCACTCCTCGAGAGATGGCGGCCGCCTTTGCCAGTTTAGCCAGCCTTCGAAAGAACCCAAGGATTTCCTCGGCCCCCGACTACTGGCATCGTTGGTGCCGACATGTGCAACAATCTTTTGCTAGCTGCACCCCGCACTCTCGATAGCCATCGAAAGAGCGTCTTCCACATCCCAGACAAGGCCCTCCGGCAAGGACACCGAGTGAATGTTGGACTTCTTCCCCGCCCTAGCCACTATGTTCCTGAGGGGCTCCATGACCCGCCTAACATTGGAGCTCCCAACAGCCAACAAAACTCTATCCCCACGCGCCTGTCCGGACCTTGCTGAAGGAGTAGCCACTTTGCTGATAGAAGGTGCATTCTGATCCGGGTCAGACTCCCCCCCCCCCCCCTCCGCCCCAAGAATCAGATAGCACACTGAATCTATTAGCAATGTGCATGGGATATGGGATTTGGCAGGAGCCTGCGTCCCCCATATTGCTTTCGCCTAGAGGTTCGAGACCTCGACACAGTCCACCACCCACACCGAGATGAGAGTTTTCTCGTACCTGAGGTCGGCTCAGTGACAGAGAGCTGTGATATTCGCCCCCCTCCCCCCCCCCCCCCCCCTGCACGACAAGTACAGCAGCGGCTGCCCCGGGCACCCCATTCCTAACGCACCTCAAGGTGGCACTCTGGAGCCTATTGACTGTGGCTAGCAAAGCTTCTAGCTGCGCTTGGACTGTGGCCAACTCCCCCTGCATCCGCACACAAAAGACATAGCTTCTATCCATGTGGCTAATATGTGATTTACTATAAGAAACTTAAGAAAATATACTGCTACACAAGGTTAACAGCTACAGTTTGGTTGGCAGAAAGGACACTCAACAGTGAAAAACATGATATAAAGATGTGACGAAGACTTCCAGGGGTTTCAGGTGGTATGAGAGTCGAAACATCGAAGAAGGTCTGGAAGCAACCGGAAATAAGACTTGTGGATACTGGATAAATTAGTCACTAGCTGCCCGGAAACATGTGATGTGTTTCAGAGTGCCATTACACTGATACCATACTCTAACATGCAGAAACAAGTAATTTCATTAATAATTTTTGCTGTGGCCCATGCATCATGTCCTGATACAGGACAGCAATCAAACGACAGGGCAAACGCTAAGGCTCCTGGTGCTCAGAGATGGCGTGGCGCTGCCATGAGATGCGGGACGATCTTAATACAGAATAGTGGCAAGTACACTGGGGTGCAAAAGTCGTGGGATAGCAATATGCACATATACAGATTGTGATAGCATCGCATACACATGGTATAAAAGGGCGGTGCATTGACGGAGCTGTCATTTGTACTCAGGTAATTCACTTGAAGTTTTCCGACGTTGTTATGACCGCAAGACGGGAGTTAACACACTATGAACGCGAAGTGATAGTTGGAGATAGCCACATGAGACCTTTCATTTCTGAAATCGTTAGGGAATTCAATATTCCAAGATCCACAGTGTCAAAGTTATTCCGAAAATGCCAGATTTCCGGCATTACCTCTCACCACGGATAACGCAGTGACCGACGGACTTCACCTAACGACCGAGAGCATCGGCGTTTGAGTAGAGTTGTCAGTGCTGACAGACAAGCAACTCTGCGCCATATAAGCGCTGAAATATATGTGGGACGTACGACGAATGTATCGTTAGGACAGTGCGGCGAAATTTGATTTGAATGGGCTATGCCAGCAACGAACGACATCGCCTGCAGCACCTCTCCCCCAATCTTGACCTTATCGGTTGGACCCTAGGCTACCGGAAAACCGTGGCCTGGTCAGATGAGTTCCGACTGTTGATGGTAGGGTTCGAGTGTGGCGCAGACCCCACGAAGCCCTAGACCCACGTTGTAAACATTGCACTGTGCAAGCTGGTGATGGCTCCAAAGCGGTGGGCTGTGTTTACGTGGAATGAACTGGGTCCTCCTGTCCAATTGAACCGATCATTGACTGGAAATGGTTAGTTCGGCTACCTGGAAACCATTTACTTCATTTTCTGAAACAACGATGGAATTTTTATGGATCGCAATGCGCCATTTCACTAGGCCACAGTTGTTCGTGACTGGCTTGAAGAAATTTCTGGACGATTCGAGTGAATGATTTGGCCACCCGTCGAATGTTTATGAGACATAATTGAGCGTTCGTGCACAAAAGCCTGCACCGGGAACGCTTTCGTAGTTATGGACGACTATAGAGACAGCATGGCTCAGTATTTCTGCAGGGGACTTCCAACGACTTGTTGAGTCCATGCCACGCCGAGTTGCTGCACTACACCGGACAAAATTAAGTCAAATACGATATTAGGAGGTATCCCAAGACTTTTTTCGCCTCATTGTATGCCGTCTTGACCAAATTCAGACAGTAATGCACTTCATATTTCGTACCTTGTGGATATTCAGCCGTGAACAAGATATTTGCTGCTTCCATTATAGTTGAAAAAGAAGAATAAATATAACATTTAAATATGTATTTCGATCATTTCCAGAATATTTATAGGATGTTTGATAAGTGTTTCTATATTGTGTTAGTGAAGGACATCATTCAGAGAATAGTAATGAACTACGACGCAATGAGACAAAATACCTAATCACTGCGACGCTTTGAGGTACCTGTCCAGTTGTGTCAGTGGGTTGGACGACAAACACACAAAAAATAGAGACACCTGTATGCTCGAAATGCTTTAGCGAAATACATATGATTTTGTTTAGATGTGTTGTTAACATTCGCAGATGAAACTCCTTAATTTACCATAATCAGTTCCATTACCAGGTGTAACGCTTGAAGTTCTTTCTGTTCCTTGACAAATGGAGCGGTCTCCCCTTGCACAAATTAATGAAATCTTTTTTATGGGATCCACTAACAGACGAGAGAAGAATATGAAACTTCCTGGCAATATTAACTGTGTGCCAGACTGAGACTCGAACTCGCACTATCAAACCACACTCGACTACAGAGTGAAAAATTCATTCTGGAAAAAGAATACTCGACAACAGGTTTATTAGAGGACGAAAATCAGCCCAATACGCATGAAGTATGTCAATACAAAAAAATTAGGAACTGTTAATATGCAGTTGGGTTGCAAGCATTGGAAAGTTGATGTCATCATTCAAGGTATTTACATGTCACACTACATAACGTCATTCCGTTTTGTGGCAGGACATTCTCAAGACCTCAGTGCGGCAGCACCATAATAGGAAGTCGAACTAACTATTAACAACAACCGCATCTCTCATCTCCAAGGTTAATTACAGAGTATATTTCCACATAATTGCTAAAATGCTCCCTCGTTTCATTTCAGAGTAGCTAATGCATTGACTAAACACTTATATGTATGAAATTTTATTTGCAACTGTTTTCCAGATGAAGGTTTAGGTGTTACACTTACGGCTATCACTGAAGTAAAATGCATCTGCTAAGAATTTGTTTTATCAGATATAAAAGTTTATGCTTTCAGCTAGGCCTTAAACTTACAAACCCTCTCGAGTGGTAGTTCTCATTAAGTTCAGTCTTATTATCCATTAAATTACGTTTGCTCGAGAATGAAAACAGCGGCGCACCACTTGGACGTCTCCACCGTACGTCGTTTTGGTGCGCCACTCGTGGCTGCAGACGGAGGAGTCGCTGCTACGCCACCTCTGTGTGCGATCTTCCACTTCACTGAGGTGGCAAAAGTCATGGGATACCGATACGCACATACACAGATGGCGGTAGTATTGCGCACACAAGGTATAAAAGGCGAGTGCGTTGGCCGAGCCGTCATTTGTACTCAAGCGATTCATGTGAAAAGGTTTCCGACGTGATTATGGCCGCACAATGGGCGTTACCAGACTCTGAACGTGGATTGGTAGTTGAAGCTGGACATGGGATATTCCATTTCGGAAATCGTTAGGGAATTCAATATTCCGAGAACTACGGTGTCAAGAGCGTGACGAGATCACCAAATTTCAGGTATTACCTCTCACCAAGGCAGTGACCGATGGCCTTCTTTTAACTACTCAGAGCAGCGGCGTTTGCGTAGATTTGTCATTGCTAACAGACAAGCAACACTGCGTCAAATAACTTAATAAGCACAGAAATCAATGTGGGACGTACTACGAACGATCCGCTAGGACAGTAATGCGAAATTTGGCGTTAATCGGCTATGCCAGCAGACGACTGACGGAAGTCCCTTTGCTAACAGCACGATATCGCATGCAGCGCCTCTCCTGCTTTCATGACCATACCGATTGGACCCTAGGCTACTGGTCAGTTGAAATCCTTTTTCCGGTCGATAAGAGTTAATGCTAATGTTTGAGTGTGTCGTAGAACTTGCTAAGCCATGGACCCAAGTTGTCAACAAGACACTGTTTAAATTGGTAGTGGTTCCATAATGGTGTAGGCTTGCAGACTGTGTTTACATGGAATGTATTGGCTAGAAATGGTTATGTTAGGCTACCTGGAAACCATTTGCAGTCGTTCATGGGCTTACACTACTTGCCATTAAAATTGCTACACCAAGAATAAATGCACATGATAAACGGGTATTCATTAGACAAATATATTATACTAGAACTGACATTTGATTACATTTTCACGCAATTTGGGTGCACAGAGCCTGAGAACAACCACCTCTGGACGTAATAACGGCCTTGATAGCCTGGGCGTTGAGTCAAACACAGCTTGGATGGCGTGTACAGGTACAGCTGCCCATGCAGCTTCAACACAATACCACAGTTCATCAAGAGTAGTGACTGGCGTATTGTGACGAGCCAGTTGCTCGGCCACCATTGACCAGACGTTTTCAATTGGTGAGTGATCTGGAGAATGTGCTGGCCAGGGCAGCAGTCGAACATTTTCTGTATCCAGAGAGGCCCATACAGGACCTGCAACATGCGGTCGTTTATTATGCTACTGAAATGTAGGGTTTCGCAGCGATCGAATGAAGGATAGAGCCACGGGTCGCAACACATCCGAAATGTAACGTCCACTGTCCAAAGCGCCGTCAGTGCGAACAAGAGGTGATCGAGACGTGTAACTAATCGCACCCCACACCATCACGCCGGGTGATACGCCAG
The DNA here is from genome assembly GCF_023897955.1 of Schistocerca gregaria. Lineage (NCBI taxonomy): Eukaryota > Metazoa > Arthropoda > Insecta > Orthoptera > Acrididae > Schistocerca > Schistocerca gregaria. The sequence goes on from NC_064931.1 coordinate 763,463,202, forward strand.
TATGGCGATGACGAATACACGCTTCCAATGTGCGTTCACCGCGATGTCGACAAACACGGATGCGACCATCATGATGCTGTAAACAGAACCTGGATTCATCCGAAAAAATGCCGTTTTCCCATTCGTGCACCCAGGTTCGTCGTTGAGTACACCATCGCAGGCGCTGCTGTCTGTGATGCAGCGTCAAGGGTAACCGTAGACATGGTCTCCGAGCTGATAGTCCGTGCTGCTGCAAACGTCGTCGAACTGTTCGTGCAGATGGTTGTTGTATTGCAAACGTCCCCATATGTTGACTCAGGGATCGAGACGTGGCGGGCATGGGTGTGTGTGTGTTTGTCCTTACGATAATTTAGGTTAAGTAGTGTGTATGCTTAGGGACTGATAACCTTAGCAGTTAAGTCCCATAATATTTCACACACATTTGGACATTTTCGAGACGTGGCTGCATGATCCGTTACAGTCATGCGGATAAAATGCCTGTCATCTCGACTGCTACTGATACGAGGCCGTTGTGTACCAGCGCGACGTTCCGTGTTACCATCCTGAATCCACCGATTCCATATTCTGCTAACAGTCATTGGATCTCAACCAACGCGAGAAGCAATGTCGCGATACGATAAACCGCAATCACGATAGGCTACAATCCGACCTTTATCAATGTCGGAAACGTGATGGTACGCATTTCTCCTCCTTACAAGAGGCATCACAACATCGTTTCACCAGACAACGCAGGTCAACTGCCTTTTGTGTATGAGAAATCAGTTGGAATATGTCCTCATGTCAGCACGTTGTAGCTGTCGCCACCGGCGCCAACCTTGTGTGAATGCTCTGAAAAGCTAATCATTTGAATATCACAGCATCTTCTTCCTGTCGGTTGAATTTCGCAGCTGTAGCACGTCATATTCGTGGTGTAGCAATTTTAATGGCCAGTAGTGTATGTTCTCAGACAATGATGGGGCTTTTATCGATGGCAATGCGACATGTCAGTTGGCCAAAATTGTTCGTGACTGGTTTGAAAAACATTCTGGATAATTCGAACGAATGATTTCACCACCCATCGAACATTTATGATACATAATCGAGAGTTCAACACAAAATCCTGCACCGGCAACACTTTCACAGTTATGGACAACTATATAGGCAGTGTGGTTCACTATTTCTTCAGGAGACTTCCAACGATTTGTTGAATGCATGCCACGTCGAGTTGCTGCACTACACCGGGTAGGTGTGTAGGTCCAACACGATATTAGGAGGTAGCCCAAGACTTTTGTCACCTCAATGTATTATGTTAAAAGCCCCACGTCCCCGCCATTACTCCGCCACATATTCGCGCTATGCCACTTACATTTTCACTCAATCTAAGGCCGATAAAGCTGCTCCACTTTAGTGTCAAAATGATGCAGATGGTAAAGTATTCCAAAGTGAATACTTCGAGGTAAGGCACTAACGCTCCGGAATGAGTATTCAGATTTTTCATTGACATGAACAAGTTGACAATCTTCTTTCCATTTATACAATTTCACGAGATGGAATAGCTTGTAATATTAGCTGTGGGTTTGTACGAGTTTGAAAAGTTAGGATTCCAACGTATCTACAAAAATGGAACTCTCTGCAGATGTGGCTAACACAGATTCATGCGCGCCCATGAACGCTGTGGCTCGCACTTACTGTAGTTGGTGGAGTGGTTCTCTTGTCCGCTATTTGCTGCGTGAGTTCATCCAACACTGCGATGCTTCTGGTGACTCATCTTCCCGTCATTTAAACTGTGTCTTACTTCTCTTTAAATCAGAAGTGTATACCTTCTGAAAGGTTTGAGGAGCTGTCTTAGAAGCTCCAAGTGGAACCTCTTCCCCACACGTCAGAAACCTGTTCAAAATGGCTCTGAGCACTATGGGACTTAACATCTGTGGTCATCAGTCCCCTAGAACTTAGAACTACTTAAACCTAACTAACCTAAGGACATCACACACATCCATGCCCGAGGCAGGATTCGAACCTGTGACCGTAGCAGTCGTGCGGTTCCGGACTGCGCGCCTAGAACCGCTAGACAACCGCGGCCGGCAGAAACCTGTTCGCCATCGCCTTTGCTCGTCAGGTTATTCTTCCCCTCGATCCTTCAGAACAAAAGAAAACATGGCTCCTCCGTTCGTGGCTCTGAGCACTATGGGACCCGACATCTACGGTCATCAGTCTCCTACAGCTTCTTAAGCCTAACTAACCTAAGGACAGCACACAACACCCAGTCATCACGAGGCAGAGAAAATCCCTGACCTCGCCGGGAATCGATCCTCTGTTCGTCTCGGAACATTGTTGCTCCGATACCTACAAAGTTGGTCAGAACCCGTACCATTGGTCTGATTTTGATGTGGACTACAGCAGTAAACTTACAGTTTTTAGTTGCATGTTATCAAATACAAGAAACAATAATACCCTTCTAAGTAATTTTAAGTTATTATGAAGATTTACATGCTGGAATGAGAGTGGGCAGGAAAATAAAATAGCACTGCCACACCTCACTTCGCCACCAGTGGTTTTAAAATGATTTAGTTTCTAGAATCAATATGCCTTAAATATATCTCTCCTCAAACTTAAATTACTCATATAACCACTTTTCCTTCCTTTATTGAAGGAAAAATTCTTTTCTGATGCATTCAGTTATGAAATGTATTTCTGGCTCTGTTAGTGATCTGTTCTAGAAAATTATCAGCCCCAGTGGTTTTAACAATATTAGATACTTTCCTATCAAAGATATTATACGACACCTCTGCAATAAACACAAATTATCCAAAATAGCTCTCTTGCCAATAGAGAAACATAATACACATCATTTCTAAGCACACTCATAATAAAACCTACATAAACATGTAAATCAGAAAAATATAAGGGGTGATCAAAACGTTTGCAAGCACGGATATTTAGGCAAGGGATTAGTGTACCATTCGTGTCTTTCTGCTATTCATGCGGTAAATACAGAAATATGAACTATGGCGACGTTATTACCAAATGCGTCCAAACAGGACCAGCATTCTGTTATTCGTTTCTTGGCCGCCGAAGGACGAACACCGGTAGACGTCCATGGGAGAATGAAGAATGTGTATGGGCAGTATGTCTGACGAAAATCACCGTTGTGACATGGTGCGACAGGTCTCGTGCTGGTCACGATTCGCCACAAGACACCGTTCGATCTGCGAGGCCAGCAGAAGTTACACTAACTCAAGTGGTTGGCACCTGAGCGGTCGCCCTATAGTCCTGTCTCTCTCCAAGTGATTATCGCGCTTTCTGTCGATTCCTGTTGGACGAGGATGTACAGCAGGCAGTTACAGACTCCTTCACACAGCAGGACATTGTGTTTCACCAAATCTGTATCTTCAGCCTGGCGTGTCGGTGGGGTGATTGCCATAGTGCTCACAGTGGTTTTGTCTGATTTGCATACTGATCCGGGACAGTATAGCCTTCGAACGAAAACTTTTTGATCACCCTTTATATAACAACACTACTTCAGTTTTCACCCTTTTGCTAAGTCATATCTCATGCGATTGTACTTTTCACCCTGTAGAACTTGAATCGCATACTAATGATCCTTTTACTCTTGAATTCGGTAGTAGATGAAACAGCGACAGTTGCTAACGGCCGGATGCTCACCAGCTGTTGGTTTTCCTTGAGGTGGGATGTGAGCTGTGGAAGGGGGAGAATATTTCTGCTGATTTCTTCCATCCTCTTCAGTCTTCTACTGCACACACAGCCGTCTAATCCGTAGAATCATTTCCTCTTGTGCAACCACAGACAGGGATGACAAATGGCAGAACTCGCCTAACAACTGTGTCATAACGCCTTCGAAGCACCCTTCTGCCTGTCCACACAACTATATCAACTGCGTTTCTACTAAAAGATTTTAATTACTACAACAGACCTGTTTTACAAATGCACCTAAAAATACATATTTGCAACTATTTACACTATTGACCTTCATCAGCCAGGACTATACTTAAATGTCAGAAGATTCAGTCCAGTTGAGTACTTCGTCAGATGTTTCATGTAGATTCTTGATACCCCCAGGAAAAAGTCTGTTAACGCACTCATTTACAGTGTGGCTCATTTTCTAAATATCATCACAGTCACGTGTAGTGTCAGTGCAAATGCCCCACTTGTGCGTTTTGTATTTGCACATACCTTCTTCAGTCAGGAATCTGTTGAGCTGTACCTCCTTGAGATGATGAAGGCCTGGGACTTTAACAATTGGGTTGTTAATAAGTTCGTGATACCGGATTTTCGTGGCTTGCCACTCGCTTTCCATTCAGAGTCACGGTTGAATCCAGTGAACAGCATTTGAACACCTTCTTTATATACTGGTTTCTGGATTCGAGGCGTTTACAAGTCAGCGGAGAGTAAATCTTCATTTAAAGGAATAGACTCAATTTACAAGCTTACTGACAAAGGTTGTAGACAACCACCTTTCAGCCAAGATGAGCTGGACAGATGCCCAATAGTATTGATGTCAGCATTTAGGTGTACATTTGACAATGCCATTAATGGTTCTCGTAGGTACATTCAAATGGGCGTCAACTTTCTTCATATGAGCTCCGCGGAGCCAAACTGGTGCGCAATATTCTGCTGTAGAGTATACCACTGCAAAAGATATTCATCAGAGAACTGATGTATTTACGCCCCATGTACTACACGCCAATTTCTTCACCAGGTTCACTCGTGTTTATACCTTCTTAACTGTGTTGGGATGGTGTCTGTGGTATGTAAGCATTCTGTCTAATGCCATACCAAGGTATTTTAGTTTCGTTGTATTTGACTATGCCAAGAGGATTGAACCGTGAGCTGATCTTTGCTGGTTCTAGACGATTAGAGAGATGGAAAAACGTACGTCTATTTCAGAAACATTACATCTAGGTTATCACGTCTTAAATAAACATAAAATTTAGAGAGGCGGTTTGTTAGGTGTTCGTAACACCCAGAAAGATCTTCACCCTCGTATGAGATTCTGTGATCATCTACAGTCCTGTCAAAACGTTGCAAGCATCATCGAAATTTTCGCAGCACCTTATGGATCTGTTCACAGGAAAATAATCTTTAGCTATCTCAGCTTTGAAAAATAAATTCCATTTATCTATAAGTATCACATCTTCAGTTTTACATTTTCCAACTTTAAGGTGGCTAACCCTGTTGTACCAACACAACGAAACTGGTAAGATCACATTCAAGGGTCTTACATACACATACGAGCATGAGTCTCAATTATTAGTCAACACATCACCTCAAAGGAGTGCTGCACAACACTATGCTTGCAGAAAAATTGCAACATATATGTGCGGCAAGGCTAGGGAAATGTCGCAATCGTGATACAGTATATATATTCCTTCGCCTCGTCTCGATGTGTTCGCAAAATTGCGCGCCAGAGGAGTGTCAGCGAGACATCTAAGACACTGACGTTGCATGAGTGTGATGCTGGCATCGCGTAATTGCAACAGTTTGTTACAACACTAAACAATTGATCAAAGAGTCTTCTCACTGTAGAGCACAAAACTCGAGTGATTCCTACTGGATGAGATCAAAAAAGGAGTGGGAGAGAGCTCGATTCGACGACCTTCCTCTCTCCTCCCCCTCCCCACTCTTCGTCACCCGTGGGTGACCTCACCATGTGTCGATAGCGACCTTCAATATGCAAAGCTGTAATATGACACAGGCCAAAAAGTGCTGACAGATGATTAGTCAGCGATTTGAGCCAGAAAGAACACTGCCCCTCTACTGAAGTAGCATGGCGTTTTTTATGTTCATTATTTCATTTATTGTAACATAATTGTTGTTGCATTATTACAAGCATGTATGAGCTAGATTTACACGTATTTATGTAAGTTGAATTGCTGACTTCAGGATTATCATATTTAGTATTATTAGAAACATAAGTAAGTAAACTTTGATTTAAAATATATGTCTAGTTTGTGAGGAAACACATGCCTTCGAAGTTGTTAGCTGCTGGATGCAGGGCTGTTGTCACATACGATGGCCAGCTGCGAATTTGCTCAGGCTGTGGCCAGGAAGGCCATGTCCGCTCTGAACGTCTCCAATCTAGACTAGTACAGACGCCGATTAGAGACATCGCTCTCCTTAGGGCGCCCACTGTGTTGCTTCTATCTTATGCACCTGTGTCTTGGCTGCTTGCTGCCCCCCCCCCCCTCCCCGAATCAGCCGGCAATGGGGTCGACTGATGTTTTGCCTGTCTCTCCTACACTGCCACCAGAGGCAGTACCAACAGACGATGACTGTCAGCAGACACAAACCCCCTGTCCAGGTCTGGTTGTTGATCATGGACCCATACCAACTTCCACTTTCCTGCTATCTGGCAGAAGACAGACGCCCGCCATTCGACATGGAACAACATGTTAGGAAGTAATGGTCACCGATGAAACGGAAGAGACAATGTCATACATCTTCTGAGAACTCCTACCGTCAGGCGTGTGCAAAGGATGACGACTGTCCTACTGATGTTGCGTTGTTCTGACACCCTGGTACCTGACGACGCGACGTCTTTCCCGGAATCCATCTCCAGTCACTATCCGCCTGCTGACACCGACCTTCTCCCACCTGTGTCTGATTTTGTTGCCTCTCTTTGCGTGTCTGACGCTACCTGTTCCACTGAACCAGCCTCGTCAGATGTCTGTCTCCTGCGCAGATGACGTTGATGCTGAGGATGGACGTTCTGGAGGTGTATAGAGCGATGGACCCCCCTTGGCGGGCTCAACTCCCTCCTCATCGCAATGATGTGCCCTTCCACAGGGCTTAACAGGGGGGTTCCTGAGCTTCCCCTGTGTTTGAACTGCCTGTCCTCCTGGCTATGGCAGCTTTTCAAACTTACCGCATAGCCATGGCCAATGTCAGTACCATTTGCGTATGCCACAAATTTGCAGTACTCCATGAAATGCTGTGTGCTGCGGATGTTGACGTTGTCCTCCTTCAGGATGTGCATGTTGAAACCTTTTGTACTGCCCATAGTATTATCGCATATGTCTCCCATGCTTCCCCTACTTGTAGTGGGCTGGCGATCCTCTAATGTGATGGAATTCTCTCTGATACAGTTGCCTATCTCCATGATACTAGAGGTATGACTGTCACGTTTTGTGGCATCAGGATCATCAACGTCTTGCGCCATCTGAATCAGGTCGCCACAGTGAACATTCCACTTCCTTCTCCATTTCAGCCAAGCCTGTATGTCTCTTCTTGGGTCGGCAGGATACACTGATCATGGGAGGCAATTTCAGCTCCACCCAGGCGCCCAAATACCAATTGCCACTTCACTCTTATTGCACAGGGCTAGTGGCATTTCTCCAGCACCTCAACCTTATGGATTCTTGGGAGCATGTTCATGAAGATTGTCTGGGGTGTATGTATTTCACTAGCCATTCCTCCAGCTGCCTTGATCGAGTGTAGATCTCCTGCTGCTGAAGTTTGGCCCACTGCATTTTCTGACCATGATGCATATATCTGTGTCTTTAGTCTCTGTCGCCAAAGGGTGTGGCTTATCCAGGGATCATGGAAGCTGAATGTGATCCATCTTACTTCATCCAGCTGCTGGAAGCTCATTGAGACCATGTGGGCAGCATATCGTCGACACTGTGATGTATACCAGTCTGTCCTGTTGTGGTGGGAGCTCTGTGCAAAACCTGCCCTCCGCAAGACCTTGATTGGCTACAGAGGGGAGGTCGCGGAGTGGCAGCAACGAATCCAGGGTTTCTATCCAACATTCTCTGGGAATGTTCAACGAGGTAGTGAATCATGCCAAGGTACAGCTCACGTACCTTTCTCATCATAATCTTGAAGAAGCTACCGTCAGGGGGCACACACGTGACAAGTTCGTGCAGTATCATTCATCTATGTATCATGTGATAACAGAACAGCGCCACCATCAGAGGACTTTGATTAACGCTCTTACTGCTGATGATGGCTGGCGCGTAAATGTCTAGCACGATATATTGTCTGCCTGCATGCACATTATGTTATGGTGTACTCTGCACAACATCACCACCCTGCCAATATTACGGCAGTCTCCTCACTCTCCTTTGGCTTGGTTCCCGGAGGTGCAACGATGGATCTGCTTGCCAACGACATGGAGGTCAAAATTCATGCTGCTATCCAGGTGAGTTCTACGAACAAGTCGCCTAGCCCTGACGCCATCCCACAGGAGTGTTATCGGATATTTTGTCCCCCATTGGAGCCAATGTGTACGAAAATTTGCCGGGACCTTATGTCACCTTGTAACGCCGGAAATGCATATCCTCCTATTTCCATCTATTGTACAATAAATTTTTTTCCTTATTTTGTTACCTGAAGATATGACGTTTCTGTGTCTTTGTATATTGTAATTACTATATATATATATATATATATATATATATATATATATATATATATATATATATATATATACGAGGGTCAGTCAAAAAGTAATGCCTCCTATTTTTTTTTCTATGTTTAATTGTCAGGAAATTTAAATGCAATTACATAGGTTGAAAACCACAACATTGAGGATCATTTTGTCATTTTTCAATGTAATCTCCGCCCATCTCTACAGTTTTGGTCCATCTTTGAACAAGGGCATGTATCCCAGCACGGTAAAAATCACAGCTCTGCTTCCTAAGCCATTAACGCACGGATGTTTTGACGGCCTCCTCATCTTCAAAATGAATCCCACGATGAACTTCTTTTAGTGGCCCGAACAGATGGAAGTCTGATGGTGCCAGGTCAGGGCTGTATGGGGGATGAAGCAAAACTTCCCATCCAATTTTGACAATCTCGTCAGAGGTGTGACGACTGGTGTGTGGTCTTGCATTGTCATGCAAAAGAAGAACATCTGCCATTGATTTTGTTGGGCGAACTCGCTGAAGACGTGCTTTAAGTTTTTTGAGGGTAGTGACGTATTGAACAGAATTTATTGTGCATCCCTGCTCCAAAAAATCAACCAGAATCACACCCTCTGTATCCCAGAAAACTGTTGCCATAACTTTCCCTGCCGATCGCACAGTTTTGAATTTTTTCTTCCTCGGCGAGCTTGTGTGACGCCACTCCATTGACTGCCTCTTTGATTCGGGTTCAAAAAAATGCACCCATGTTTCGTCCCCGGTCACAATTTTTTTCAGAAACTCATCTCCCTCCAAACGGAAGCGCTGCAAGTGTTGGGAGGTTATTGTTTTCCTTGCCTCTTTATTCTGATCGGTTAACATTCTTGGAACCCACCGTGCACAAACTTTTGAGTACCCCAATTGTTTAATAATCGTGATCACACTGCCTTTACTAAGAGAAATAATGCGACACACTTCATCTGCAGTCACCCGACGGTCACCACGAATGATGTCATCAACTTGGTGAATGTTGTGTGGAGTCACTGCACTCACCGGCCTGCCGCTCCGCTTTTCGTCAGTCAACGGTGTTTGCCCTTCAGCTTCCTTACAACGACGAACCCATCGTCTAACAGTGCTGACATCCACTGTCACAACACCATACACCTTCTTCAGTCTTTCATGAATGCATATGGGCGTTTCACCTTCTGCATTCAAGAATTCAATCACACAACGCTGTCTCAAACGAACATCGATGTCGGCCATCTTACAAACTTCTGCTGTGCTGCCACCTGTTGACACAGAAAGTTACTACTGCAGTGGATTGCAGAAGAAGGTTTGAGGAATGGCGCCAAATTCAAATTTTTCACTTAACTTAATTTTTTTAAGTAGAAAAAAAATGGGAGGCATTACTTTTTGTCCGACCCTCGTATATATCAATGTATAATTATTTTGTTTTGTGAATATTATTTGTATTTATACGCTGGGTCTGGCCTAGGGAAAACTATGCTATCGAACGAATACATCAATAGGTCGTGTGGAGAACCAAAGTGTTAGGATCTTTGGTAGTGTTTACTCTGTCGCGTGGAGCGAGAGCAGGGAGAGTCTCGCTGGAGGAGGGCAGTGGAGCAGGTGTGTTGTGTGACGCTCCCACGAGTTGCCGCGCTTTGGGGGTTTGGCAGCATGTAATTGCGCTCGACTTGCTATGTTAGTTTCCGACACGGTGTCGCGGACGGGAAGCATTAGCTGGCGCACAGCAAGAGCCCGTTTCGCCTGGTGACCGTGTCGAGAAGAAGGCGCGCCAACATCCAGCTTCTGCAACAGCGACGGCCGAGAATGAGTGACTGTCGCCACCTCCTCGATCGACGGCTTCAAACCTTCAATCAACCAACAAGGGAAGACTGGAAGCACGTAAAGTTTTAGAACTGTATGGCAGACCTCAGCTTTTCAAACTTTTCAAATCACAAAATTACAGCAACTTAGCATGAACATTTGTTGCTCATTGTCCCAATTGCATTATCAAGCAGGGTCCCTTCCTTTTCCGAAATGAACTCGATTGTCGTTGAAGTTCAAACGCCAGCATTAAAGTAATATCATTCCATTTCACTGCTTTAATTTCAAAGTTCAGTTAAAGTATTCATAGCTGGCTACAATATTTGGATTACACAAGCATAAATTAAGAGTGGGAGTTTCGTTACCATATTTTAGCTTACCTGTGACTGCAGCTCAGCTTGGTACGTACTAAATTTTACTATTGTTAATTGTTCAGAATCATTTAATTCAAGTTCAAAGTTAAATCTCTTATTTCTAAATTGCGTAGATTCAAATAGCTTTTGAAATGATTGTTGAGGTAGCCCGAGGCTAACCTTATTTTATTGAATTTCGTAGTGCTTCAGAAACAAAGTTCACTATTAATTTCAGTCACTAAATTAACTTTTAATTTTCCGGTTTTATTAATTCTTTTGCTAAATTAAGTCAAAGTGTAGCGAAATTTATTACTTCTAACAAACTTTCAGTTTTCACTCTACACGTGTCAACCTTCAGTTGCCACGCTTCTAGTGCTAATTATATGTGTAATAACCTTTCTTTTTCAGTTACTATAGTAATTGTCCATAGGACTGGCGACCGTAATTTCCCCAAATCTCAAATATCTAATTACCGCTAGTTAATTGTTAACGTAACGGCCGCACATTTACTTTCTTTATTAACTTTACCTCTTTTCAAAATTAATTTCCACCAGTTTCATTTGTATTTTACCTTTCATTTAGATGTAACCCTTTCCTCCCTCTTTACCGACAGATAAACTTCGGTGGCGATTGCGTTTCCCAAATTTCCATTAGGTACACGCGGTTTAATTTTTCACTGTCATTAAGGTCGATAAGTGAGGGGGGAGGTTACAACCTCTCCTGCAGATCCCAAATGAGTTCCTCGACAGCCTCCTCATTCCCATCCGCAAGCCTCAGGGTACCTCTCAGATGTGCGATTGACGCCCCTTGACGTTGCTCAACAGCGAGACAAATATCTTTACCCAGTTGTTGGCTACATGGATTAAGCAGATTACCCAGTATGTGGTTTAAGGTGATAAAACTTCTTTCAGAGCTGTCAGTAATTCTGCACTGCTCTCTGTCGTTATGGAGACATAATTGCTCTTGTACACTCTTGTCATGTGCCTAGAATTTTGGCAGCCCGTGACTTCAGCCAGGTGTTCGATCGGGCCGATCCCATATACCTGGAAGGGGTGTTCCACAACATAGGACATTCTGACACTATCACCGACGTTTTAATGCACCTCCTTCGAGGAGCTATGTCCCATGTACTCTACAATGGCCATCTCCCTCCTCCCTTCTTGATACGCCATTCGGAGCATCAAGGCTGCCTGCTTTCTGCATTGTTGTATGCATTTGTGAACGAAACCGTTGCTCTTGAGCCTTAGTCAATGCCTGTCTGGGATGTCTTTCGGTGGCCATGTATTCAGATGCACTGCTTACACGGACGATCTCGTAATCGTTCTTCACAGCGGTGCTGAGATCAAGGAGTCACTGGCATGGGTTACTCCATAGACTGAGCTTCTCGTAGCTGACTTAACATCCGAAAATCGAGCGCCATAGTTTTAGGTATGGGGCTTCCTGAAGACAGCGCTGCTCCATTGCATGTAGCTGCTACTATCTGATGCTTATGACTAGGTTTTGCAAGTGACCGGTGGCACACAATTGTCCCAAGCTGCCAACACCTACTGTCCCAACTAGGATCTGGGCTTTTCTATCATCGCTTACAAGCCCTCGATCTTCTGCAGTGGACACAACATCTAAATGTATATTTGGCATCACTCATATCCCACGTGGCGCAGACACTTCCTACTTCGCCGTCCATGGCCTACCACACACAAGTGGCATTGGGTTCACATGTTTGTCACGGCTTCCAGTTCAAGATAAGGTACAAGACCCTCACCCTCCTGCAGTGCAGGTGCAGTTTAGGTCTGTATCACGTCCCTGATACGGCGATACCCCTTTTCATCACCTCTCAATTGGCGCTGTGGCGCCATTGTCCCACGTGCCGAACAAGCATGTTATTGGAGGCCCTTGCACCACAATCTCTTTCAGGAGCTATACAGCTTTTGGATTTTTTGTTGAACTGAGGTGCTTCCGTGGTGCGATACTGCCAACGCGCTTGACACCCACGAAGGCGATCTAGGGCTTTCTCCAGCAAAACAGAGTCACCGAATGTGATTGAGTGCAAATAACCCACGTAGACTGGTGTGCCATCTGGGGATCTGTGTGCACTCGTTATTTTGATAATGACGTCCAGTCCGCATGGTAGATTACGGTCAATGGGAAGCAAGTATGCTGGTCACACCTTCACCGGATTCACCTTGCAGACAACCTGTTATGTGTCACCTGTGATGTTTTAGACATGGACGAGCACCAATCGGTGAGCGGATTGGTGACAGGGGTCTGGTTCTTGGAGCGACAGATGCTGGCCCTAATTACCCATACGATTCCTCATCAGATACCTCCTCACCTGCTTCTCTTTCTGGACTTGAGATACTTTCCACAAGTGAAGACAAACTCTGTGAAGTGGAATTGTGGACACAGTTCACTACTTGTCTGCTGACAGTGAGTAAAATATCTTTGATTTTTGGCATTTCCTCAATGGACGTCGTTGTGCAGTGGTCGACAATCACAAATTCAATCTTTCTCCAGTTTCCTCCAAAAAACTATGCGTCAGTAGTGTCACTGCGTCTGGCGACTTGCCACTCCCTCCTCCTCACGATGCTGGTTTCCTGGCATTAACAATAATTTAAAAAAAACAATACAGCAAAAAAGGAAATAAATAAATAAGTAATTGATGTTCTTTCTACTTCTACTTCATGTTCCATACATGGGACATGGTGACCAAGCTTCAGGTTACTATCCCTGGCCACTTTTTCCGTACCCCTCCCTTTTAGTGCCAGGAAGGTTTCTTAAGAAGAAAAAAAGGACAGCCATGCGTATTAAAGTGCCGCTTCTGGGACAGAATGTGACAGGGCCCCAGATCGAAAACGCCCAGCAAATTAACGACTAAGATTGGTGTGCTGACCAGCCTGGATGTGGTTTTTAGGTGGTCTGCCACATACCGCTAGGTGAACACTGGACTGGTACTCAAGTCTCGCCTCAGTTACACCATTCAGAAACATTTCTATATTTACATGACTACTCTGCAATTTACACTTAAGAACCCGGCAGAGAGTTCATCAAACCATTTTCACACTATTTCTCTACTGTTTCACATTCTATTAGCGCGTGGGAAAATTGATCACTTAAAATTTTCAGTATGATTTACCTTATTTTATTACAATGATCATTTCGCCCTATGTAAGTGTGTGCCAAAAAAATATTTTCGCATTCTGAGGAAAACGTTGGAGACTGAAATTTAGTGAAAAGGTCTCACCGCAATGAAAAACGCCTTTGTTTTACTGATTGCCATCTCAACTCGTGTATCACATCCGTGAGACTTGCTCCCCTAATTTGCGATAGTACAAAATAAGCTGTCATTTGAACTGTTTCGATGTCCTCCGTCAATACAATCTGGTAAAGGTCCCATACTGCGCAGCAGTACTCTGGCAGAGGTCGGAGAAGCATAGTGTTGACAGTCTCTTTAGTAGGCCTGTTACATCTTTTAAGTGGTCTACCAATAAAATGCAATCTTTGGTTTTTTAATTTCCCCACAACATTATCCATGTGATTGTTCCAGTTTAATTTGTTTGTAATTGTTATTCTTAAAAGCACTCCGTCTTCAGGCCACGAGTGGCCTACCGGGACCATCCGACCGCCGTGTCATCCTCAGAGGAGGATGCGGATAGGAGGGGCGTGGGGTCAGCACACCGCTCTCCCGGTCGTTATGATGGTATTCTTGACCGAAGCCGCTACTATTCGGTCGAGTAGCTCCTCAATTGGCATCACGAGGCTGAGTGGACCCCGAAAAATGGCAACAGCGCATGGCAGCTGGATGGTCGCCCATCCAAGTGCCGGCCACGCCCAACAGCGCTTAACTTCGGTGATCTCACGGGAACAGGTGTATCCACTGCGGCAAGGTCCTTGCCATAATTGTAATTCTAAGGTATTTAGTTAAATTGACAGACTTAAGATTTGCGTAATTTATCATGTTACCGAAACTGAACGGATTTCTTCTATGTTTAGGGCCAATTGTCATTCTTTGCACCAAACTAATATCTTGTCTAAATCATTTTGCAATTAGTTTTGAATCTTCTGATGATTTTACTAGACGGTAAATGAGAGCATCATTTGCAAACAATCTAAGATGACTGCTCGGATTGTCTTCTAAGTCGTTTATATAGATTAGAAACAGCAGAGAGCCTATAACACTTTCCTGAGGAACACCAGATATACCCTCTGTTTTACTCGATGACTTTCCGTCAGTTACTACTAACTGTGATCTTTCCGACAGTAAATCACTAATCCAATCGCAAACCTGAGACGATACTCCATAGGCACACAACTATATTATAAGCCGCTTGAGAGGAGCAGTATAAAAAGCCTTCTGGAAATTTCAGAAATATGGAATCAATTTGAGATCCTCTGTGGATAGTACTCATTACTTCGTGAGAATAAAGAGCTAGCTGGGTTTCACAAGAACAATATTTTCTGAATCAATGCTGACTCTGTCAATTGACAGTTTTCTTCGTTGTAATTCATTATGTTCGAACACATAATGTTCTAAAATCCTGCTACAAATCGACGTTACTTGTATGGGTCTATAATTCATTGGAATACTCCTACTTCCATTTTCAAGTATTGGTGTCCAGTACAACTTATCAGTCTTTAGGTACGGATCTTTTGTCGAGCGAACGTTTGTGCATGATTGTTAAGTGTGGAGCTATTATATCAGCATACTGTGAAACGAATCTAACTGGTATACAGTTTGGACCAGAAGACTTGCCTTTATTAAGTGAGTTAAGCTGCTTTGCTACACCGACGATACAGCATCTACTTCTGAATTACTCATGTAGTCAGCAATTCTTGATTCGAATTCTGGAATATTTCATTCTTCTTCTTTGGTGAATAAATTTTTGAAAACTGTGTTTAGTAACTCTTCTTGAGTGGTACTGTCATTGGTAATATTACCTTCGTTAGCGCGCAGTGAGGGTATTGATTGTGTATTGCCGTTGGTGTACTTTACATACGACCAGCATCTCTTTTAATTTTCTGACTGACTTCGAGATAGAGTTTCGCTGTGGAAACTATTAAAAGAACTCGCGTTGAAGTTCGTGCTAAATTTAGAGCCCCTCTAAAAAATCGCCAATATTGGGTATTATGCGTTCTTTTAAACTTGGCGTCCTTTTTACGTTACTTCCGCAACAGTGTTCTGACCTGTTTTGTTTACCATGGAGGGTCAGTTCAATCTGTTATTACTTTATTTGATATAAATCTGTTCTTCACTGTTGATACTATTTCTCTGAATTTAAGCCAGATCTGGTCTACACTTTCATAATTCATTGCCAGTTCAGAAGGAATGGAGGCTGTTTCGTAGGGAGGCGTCAAGTGAATTTTTATCTGTTATTTTTAAATAGATATATTTTGCGTTTGTTTTTCGATAGGTATGGGTATTATGGTATTCAGTCTCAAAACAACTACCTTGTGGTCACTATTTGCCTGGGGTTATTTGTTGTTAGGAAAACTTTCACTCACTTCCGCTTGAATAACGCTACACGCTGTCAGTTGGGGTACACATACTCTTATTGCGTCCAAGGGGTGGGGGTAATTTGCTGGCGACAGGAAGAACATATGGCCACCCCTTAAACTGATCGTGACAAACACTTTCATAATCGTGCCGGCCCTGGGCTGATGCAGAACAAAGAGGCAAGAAAGATAAGAAGACAGTAAGACTAACTGTGCAGAAGACAAGAGCACGCTAGCACTCGGAAGTTCCTTGCTCAGACATGAGTTGTACACTTATATGATATAGAGATTACTGTCAGTAGCATCGTGCAGCTATGTCCACAGCGTGCTCTTCGTAGCAACCATATAACGTGTGTGCTTTGGTGTGGCATTGTATGCCGCGGGCTGAACTGCAGGGACGCGTGGCTTTATGTCGCCCTGCATTGTCCAGAAATTTAAGTGTATCGGACAGCTACGGGCTCGTGAAAGCCGTCGCTATCGGGCAGTGTGGCAAATGTATTCTTTTTGGACGCATTCCGTGCTCACACACGTAGTTGATGTTCCAGTAGTGACTGCTGTTTTGCGGCAGATACTAGAGCTGACCATTTAGGATGTCGCTGGATAAATCATGCTATTTTGGCTGTACGTCTATATCCATACTTTGTTAACTACTGTTAAGCGCATGACAGAGTGTACTTCTCGCATGACAGAGTGTACTGTGATCGGATCGCTCTTGTTTTCAGTATTCATAAATGATCTGACGGACAGGGTGAGCAGCAGTCGGAAGCATTTTCTGATGACATTGTGGTGTCCGGAAAGGTCTCGTGGTTGAGTGTCTGTAGGAGGATACTAGATGACTTACACAATATTTCTAATTGGTGTGATGAATGGCAGCGTTCTCTACATGTAGAAAAATGTAAGTTGATGCGGTTGAGTAGAATAAACATCCCCGTAATGTTCGAAGACAGCATTAGTACAGAACTGCTTGATACAGTCACATTAGTTAAATATCTAAGCGTAATAAAGTACGAAATTGAACAAGCACGTAAGGACGTTTATAGGGAAGGCGAATGGTGCACTTAGGTTTATTGGGAAAACACTTGCACATGGAGCGCGGGAAGAATGACATTTTATGTGTATCTGTGCGAACTGTCAATAGCCTAATCTTGTCTGTGCGCGTCCTAAGGGAGCAATAGATAGAGGCTGTAGTATATTCCCATATGCCTCTCTTAATAATGGTTTTTGATACTTTGTAAGTAAACTATCTATCTACCTACCTGCACTGCTGGAAAAAAAAAATAGTACACCCTTTTAGAGGTTTCCAGTTCACTAAATATTTATTGCTGCAACAGTGCATATGGAGTACAGATCAACAGCACAAGTAATTCTGAGGTATAAGGTATCGACCCGTTCTGAAACACCTATATTATTACTTGGTGTACCTCCGCGGGCGCCCGTACAGGCGAGGACTGTAAAGCCGTAGCCACACGGACCGTGCTGTCGAACGTTAACGTTGAGCGTGCCAAGTTCAACGTGGAGCTGAACGCTCAGGAACGATGAGACTTGTGCGTACGGTACGTTGGCCACAACGTGGTATACGCGATCGCAACACACTCCAGCGGCAGCTGAGGGATGTTCCTCGTTCGCAAACCACATTGTTTACTCAACGGGTCCGCGTAAAATTCCCCAGTTAGCTCTATTGAAACGCACATTTCCTCCATCGTCCACGAAAAGGAAAGTACCATGTCCACTCAATAAGGACACAGGCTTACCAAAGTTCCATTACAAACAGTGCAGCACAAATTTGGAATACTTCTCCGCATAAGAATAATAAATAATGTTTATTATTTCATCACTCCCACATTTTAGTAAAACCCCAAGGTCAGTCTTACTTGATCACTATTCCTACCCAGCAGCAGAATCTTTGCAACATGTGAATTAGGAAGCGTAAAAGAAAAAGGAGCAAAATATCTTTATACAAGTAGCGCAAGCTATCCAGTAGATTAAGCCAATCGAACAAAGTCACTCCTCAAAAAAAAGGTGAACTTATATTTACATAACATCAAATAGTATAGTATATACTTACCTTAAACTAGTAATAAAGTATGAGTACCTAATAAAAACGCGAAGGTGAGGAAAAAAATTGGGAGTGTCAAGACGCGAAACACCGCTCCGACAAACAACTTTCTAGAAGACGGTGATTGTACTTATTACGCTAGGCCAACAACACCCCTCTTCCATTTAATCATAGTGTGTTACACCTTGCTGGAAACCTTAATCGTACCTATGTTATTAATTGAAATTTAATTATAACAAATTGTACCTAGAACAATGCGTTTTGGGTGGATCTTCAGTGTGTCGCTGCCTTCAAATAGTCTACTCTCATAATACGCAAGTTACAATAATTCTTTTGCCACGAATATGATGTTTCTCATTTTATTGGAACGAATCACACAGTTACCAACGGGTTTCCCAGTGATTCTCAATTTGCTAGTGCTCAGAAACGGCATATATACGTATAGGCTTGAAATGAATGCCAATATGGCGCCTCACAACCCTGTAGTGTAGAAGGACGGAGTGCGTGTGACATAAGTGGCGTTGTGCCATCTCATTGGTCAACGCTCAGACGCACGCTCAGAATATCTGACATGCCAGATACTGCTATGCACATTCGGAAAGACTCCCGAACGTGCTATTCCACGCTATGACGTCAGGAACTCGGCACGCTCATCGCTCAACGTTCGGATGCACAGTCCGTGTGCCGACGGCTTAAAGTTTGGGATGGGGGTCAGCGTGTCTTCGACAACGCTCACCTGGTCTGAGTTGTACGACCAAACAACTGTCACTTGCGTGTGATCAGAATCTGCTTTCATCGCTGAAGACCACAGCGCGCCATTCCATCTTCCAATTGATTCTCTGGTGGCACCAGTCGATGATGCGGCGTGAGTGGAAGACGGGCTAGAGGCGTGCGTGCCCGTAGTCCTACTGCTGATAAGCGGTTCGCAACAGTTCGTGTCGACACGCCTGGGCTCACAAGCCTTCTTAACTGTGCTGTGGTAGCTGTACGATCTGCCGCTGCTACCCTTTCAATACGACGATCCTGGAGGACGTCTGTGCTGCATGGGCGTCCATAACCTCGTCTACAGGGGTGAGAATGTTCACGTGACTACTGGTACCAGCATCGCTGCACAACTGGCGCAGCACGTCCAACTTGCGTAGCAGTTCTATCCTGCCACTCGAAGGCGACAATCTGACCCCTTTCAAAGACGCTCCGTTGGCTGTAGGAAGCACTAGTGTATTCTCCGTGGCGTGGTTGCCTGCTTGTCTCACACGTTTGCGCTACACTGATCCTTCTGGCTGTGAACATTCCAGATTAAAGGGTAGACACAGATGGCTCTTACTGTGGTATCTGTTGGTGAATGACGTTGAAATCACTATCATTACATCGACTATCCCCCAGGTGTCAAATGCTGTCATCGGATCAACATCAACGTCCTCTTTCCAGGTGTACTTATTTTTTCCGGCTGTGTATACATACATGTCTCTCTAGCCACCATACGATGAGTAACGGAATGTACTTTGTATCACTACTAGTCATTTCCTCTCCTGTTCCACTCGCAAATAAAGCGAGGGAAAATGACTATCTATATGCCTTCGTGCGAGCCCTAATTTCTTTTATCTTATCTTCTTGGTCCTGACGGGATATGTACGTTGGCGACAGCAGAAGCATTCTGCATTCACCTTCAGATGCCGGTTCTCTAATTCTTCTCAACACTGTTTCTCGGAAAGAACGTCTGCTTCCCTCCAAGGATTCTCATTTGAGTTCACGAAGCATCTCAGTAAGATTCGCGTGTTGAGCGAACTTACCGGTAACAAATGTGGCACCCTGCCTCTCAAATGCTCAGATGTGTGTGAAACCTTATGGGACTTAATTGTTAAGGTCATCAGTCCCTAAGCTTACACACTGCTTAACCTAAATTATCCTAAGGACAAACACACTCACCCATGCCCGAGGGAGGACTCGAACCTCCGCCGCGACCAGCCGCACAGTCCACGACTGCAGCGCCTTAGACCCCTCGGCTAATCCCGCACGGCGCAGCCTGCCTCTGAATTGCTTCGATGTCTTCCTTTAATCTGACCTGGTGGTGATCTCAAATACTCGAGCAGCAATCAAGAATGGATTGCACTAGCGTTCTACACGCGTTTTCCTTTATAGATGAACCACATATTCCTAAAATTTTCCCAATAAACCTAAGTGCACCATTCGCCTTCCCTATAAACGTCCTTACGTGCGTGTTCAATTTCGTACTTTATTACGCTTAGATATTTAACTGATGTGACTGTATCAAGCAGTTCTGTACTAATGCTGTCTTCGAACATTACGGGGATGTTTATTCTACTCAACCGCATCAACTTACATTTTTCTACATGTAGATAACGCTGCCATTCATCACACCAATTAGAAATATTGTGTAAGTCATCTAGTATCCTCCTACAGACACTCAACCACGAGACCTTCCCGGACACCACAATGTCATCAGAAAATGCTTCCGACTGCTGCTCACCCTGTCCGTCAGATCATTTATGAATACTGAAAACAAGAGCGGTCCGATCATAGTTCCCTGAGGCACTCCTGGTGATACCTTTGTCTCTGATGAAAGCTCGCCATCGAGGACAACGTGCTGGGTTATGTTATTTAAGTCTTGTGACCATTCTTGCTGGTCTTAATAATGAACGCTGAATATGAATATTCCCTGTCAGACCTATTTAGTCTAGGATCTACAGACCTGAGCAGTATTTTAGGATGAGTCGCTCAAGTGTTCTGCAAGCAGTCCCTTTTATAGACTTCCTACATTTTGCCAGTATCCTACAAGCGAACAGTAGTCTTGATCTCCTCGGGAGGTATAAGTAGGGGGAAGCAATATATTCGATACCTCATCCAGAAACGCACCCTCTCGAAACCTGGACAGCAAGCTACACCACGATGCAGAGCGTCTCTCTTGCAGAGTTTGCCAGTTGAGTTTGCTAAACATCTCCGTAACGCTATCACGCTTACTAAATAACCCTGTGACGAAACGCGCCGCTCTCCTTTGGATCTTCTCTGTCTCCTCCGTCATCCCTACCTGGTACGGATCCCACACTGATGAGCAATACTCAAGTATAGGTCGAACGAGTGTTTTGCAAGCCACCTCCTTTGTTGATGGATTACATTTTCTGAGGACTCTCCCAATGAATCTCAACCTGGTACCCGCCTTACCAACAATTAATTTTATATGATCATTCCACTTCAAATCGTTCCGTACGCATACTCCCAGATATTTTACAGAAGTAACTGGTACCAGTGTTTGTTCCGCTATCATATAATCATACAATAAAGGATCTTTCTTGCTATGTATTCGCAATACGTTACATTTGTCTATGTTAAGGGTCAGTTGCCACTCCCTGCACCAAGTGCCTATCCGCTGCAGATCTTCCTGCATTTCGCTGCAATTCGCTGCAATTTTCTAATGCTGAAATTTCTCTGTATACTACAGCATCATCCGCGAAAAGCCGCATGGAACTTGATGTTGATGCATTGTGGACTCCCACACAAACCTCGGAGCCCTCTTTGAGTCTCTGCCATGGCTTTTAGAGACTCTGATTGCAGCATACTGCGTTTTCATCACATACTGCTATTTCAATCGTTTGTGCATATTATGTACTTAACAGTTGTATAAAATGCATTTAGATCATTGATATACTTCATGATGTTGCAATTTTCGTGAACTTAACTTTCTAAATCCTCTCCTGTTACTAAAAAGCTGTTGGTAAGCTGTCAGGTTTTGTCACTAAACTTGTGGGCCTGTGGGCATGTATTACTGTTATCTTTTGAACCTATGACTCGGGCAGATGGGTGAAAAAGGGGGAAAGCTGATGAGCGTCCGTTAATCAGCGGAATGTTGCCATATACACGAATCAAACGGTGGCTCGTTGCTCCATTTACGCCACCAGCTATTAGTTTGTAGACAACTGACTGCGACGGTGTGATGAAGCAACGACTCATATGCATGTTAAAAGCTATAGCCGTTCTTGTGTTTATAGTGCGAATCCAAAGAAAACTAATTTGAAAAGTTTGTATTATGCATTATAATGGATATTTGTTATGGACATTCCAGAGTAGGGATTCTTGTTTATTAGTTTCTTGCAAAAGGAAAGAAGGAAGGTTAGGACTTAACGCCGAGACCGTTAGAGACCATTCAAACGTTTGGACTGGACGAGGACGGGGAAGTAATTCAATCTCTTCGTTTTCTAAAGATCTATCAGGCGTTCAACATAATTTAGGGCAATCTCGGATGACCTAAATCTCGACAGCCTCCGCCAATTGTGAATAAAGTGGCTATGTTGCATTTTATGACCTTCTTTACTGTAAAAATACGAATACATCGACGCCTCCTTCTCTTGACAATGCAAACTTTCTAGATCTGTACTGCTTCACATGATTTCGGTCGCTGCTGGTTCTTCGTGTTGCGCAACTGACGCCAGCATGTATCCAAGGAAATTTCAAATAATCATAGTCGACATTCTTTTAACAACTGAGGTGTTTGGAACATCAGTAATGTTATTTTGCACATGTGTAAGACCAAACAATGTTTATAACTTAGCCATATGAATTACATATTTCAGGACAGCAAGCAGGTTGCATTTAATGTCGTAATTACAAATTTTATTAATGATCTCCATATGTTGGCACATGTTTAGCACAGCGTGTTTCATACAAACAAGCCAACATCGTTGACGATAATAGGCAGCGTATTCTGTTCTATCATAAATATTTGTATTTTCATATCACACAAATAAAGTACATTTAGGTACAATATACTAATATAAATAAATAAATAAATAAATAAGCAGTGATTTGTGAAATACAGATAAGAAGATGACGTCCAAATCAAGAAGGGTTTCAGTCTTTTGAGTGTTTTTCCCTCTACTCTTAAGCCAGGAAATCGCGCCGAGTCTGTCAGGACGAGTTCCAGAGATACTCATGAGGGAAGTCACCACAGCATCATTAGATTTCCTTTAGTCAAAAGCAGTCCAATATGATTGCTACTACTGCTCCTCTTGAATATGACAAGCTGTACGAGACATTACAGGCCTTACCAAAATAAGTAATTGTTTACCATCTCTACAAAACCGGTGTCGTGCCAGTGGAAGAATTGTTAAGAATTAAGTTCAACGAACTTCACGTCGAAACCATGAAAGTGTTTGCTGGGAAACTAGATTCTCAGAAGTCACAAACATGAGTTGCCCAACAGAGATTGTTCCTGGGGGCTACCAGCTGTGGTCGATAATATCTTTAAAGGAACGGAGGGAGCCAGTACTCTAAGCTAGTTTCAGTGCAAGATTCTCATTGCCCCTAGCTGTAGGAACGATGAACCTTAATTTGAAACTGAAAAAAATATTCGTAACTCATATTATCTTCAGATATTTGTGGTACTGATAAGCGAGAGCAGCTCCCAGGAATTAGGCTGTGTGGCAGATGGCCAGGAACTGCCACTGTTGCCGGTTGAGCTTTCTCGAGACATGATTTCATTGTTTGTCATTCAGTTTTGCTGTTACCTTTTGCCTACTTCCTCATATCTCTCCATAAAGCTGGTAAACAGCATTTGTTGTCCTAACAGACTAGGTCGAAGAAACCTAATGCTTAAGATTGGACAGAGCCTTCTTTTTCAACGGGGATGTTTTAATGACTGCCGATGGTAACAAATCCACGATTATGAAATTCGTGTGTAAATTGTCCTTTTTAGGCGAGATCTGGGCACATTGTCATTCGCATTTTTTGTGGAAACACTCGAGGCTGCGCTGGAATATTTTCATATAACAGTCGAGGGTTTCATCGCTGGGCAGTAACGAGCAGGCATCGGCGTCGGGGTAGGATCGACCGAAGCTGCGACGCCGGTTGAGATAGGTGTACATGAAGCCGATCGCAGGAATACTGATGCCTAGCAGCATGAGAGGCACCAGGAGCGCGTACATGGAGCTGCGGTTCTTCTGCGGGAACATCCCGTCCTCCTTATGAAGGGGCTCGACCAGCTCCAGAACCTCCTTTTGCACTTCCAGCATTTCCTGGTCTGGAGCGTAACTGTAGTGCGGCTTCTGGTAGTACTCGCCCGAGGGCGAGAAATGTTGTCTGTAGTAAGGTGTCTTCCTAGCGAAGCTAGGCGCGTAACCCACATCGACGGGCCTCGACGCGTACTGGTACCGCTGGAAGCCTCCGGGGAAATGGTCGTCGGACGCTACTTCGTACTTAGGAGACACGACAGTTTGTTGCAGCAACTGTGTCGGCGCATACTGCGAGTCGTACTTGAGTGGGCCGGGTGGCTGTCGCAGCGACTGGGGGGAGGCTAGCAGAGGGTTGTACTTGGCCGACACGGCGGGCTGACGCAGCAGTTGCCCCGTCGACAGCAATCCGTCGTACTTGGGCGGCAGTGCCACCTGGCGCAGTGGCTGAGAGCCGGCCAACAGTGAATCGTACTTGACCGACCCTGTAGCCTGCCGTACGAGTTGTGGGTGAGACTGCGGCACCCGAGGGTGCTGCGGAAGTTGGGTATGTAGCTGCGCCGGCAGCTGCGCTGGTTCCGTATGTATCTGCGGCGCGGACTGCAGAGACTGGTAGCGCAGCTGTCCAGGCAGGGGATGCAGCTTTGCCTGCTGGCCCTGCTGAGGTGCTGGTCGGTATACGGGCCGCGCCTGTTGCGCGTGCACCGCTAGTCCTAGCGCCAGCCACACGACGACCGTACCTGAAACATAATAGTGTCCCATATCATCGCTGCCACCAGAAATTTGCATCTATATCTACTTAAATGTTATGCAAGCCCCTGTACAGTGCAGGCAGATAATACACCTTTCCAGTATGATCGATTTTCTCTTCTATTCCATTCGCGAAAAGTGCCACGCAAATATGATTATCTACGTGTAGTTATAAGAGTCGAGGGGTATGAAAGGGAAGCAGTGGTTGGGAAGGGAGTGAAACAGGGTTGTAGCCTATCCCCGATGTTATTCAATCTGTATATTGAGCAAGCAATAAAGGAAACAAAAGAAAAGTTCGCCGATGACATTTTAATTCTGTCAGAGACAGCAAAGGACTTGGAAGAGCAGCTGAACGGAACGGACAGTGTCTTGAAAGGTGGGTATAGGACGAACATCAACAAAAACAAAACGAGAATAATGGAATGTAGTCGAATTAAGTCGGGTGATGCTGAGGTAATTAGATTAGGAAATGAGACACTTAAAGTAGTAAAAGAGTTTTGCTATTTTGGGAGCAAAATAACTGATGATGGTCGAAGTAGAGAGGATATAAAATGTAGACTGGCAATGGCAAGGAAAGCCTTTCTGAAGAAGAGAAATTTGTTAACATCGAGTATTGATTTAAGTGTCAGGAAGTCGTTTCTGAAAGTATTTGTATGGAGTGTAGCCATGTATGGAAGTGAAACATGGACGATAAATAGTTTGGACAAGAAGAGAATAGAAGCTTTCGAAATGTGGTGCTGCAGAAGAATGCTGAAGATTAGATGGGTAGATCACATAACTAATGAGGAGGTATTGAATAGAATTGGGGAGAAGAGGAGCTTGTGGCACAACTTGACTAGAAGAAGGGATCGGTTGGTAGGACATGTTCTGAGACATCGAGAGATCACCAATTTAGTATTGGAGGGCAGCATGGAGGGTAAACATGGTAGAGGGAAACCAAGAGATGAATACACTAAGCAGATTCAGAATGATGTAGGCTGCAGTAGGTACTGGGAGATGAAGCATGGAGTAGCATGGAGAGCTGCATCAAACCAGTCTAAGGACTGAAGACCACAACAACAACAACAACGTGCATTTACACGTGCTATAATCTCTCTTGCTTATTCTCATGATCTCTTCGCTCTCTCTCTCTCTTGCTTGTTCTCATGATCTTTTCGTGAGATATACGATGGTAGCAGGATAGTGGTCACACAGGCTTCATCGAATACAGATCATCTAAATTTACTCAAAAGTTTCGTGTGAACTACATCGTCTTTTTTCCAAGGATTCCCAAATATTTGAATCCCCCGAAGATTTCTGTTACTTTCAGACGGGCTGCACACCTCCGTAGCTGAGAGGTGCCGACGCGGTAGCTCAGCGTATTCGGCCAGAGGGTTAGCTGCTCTCTGTAATAATAATAATAATAATAATAAAAAAAACTGAGTGAATGAACCAGCGATGAACTAGAACAGGTGTCATGGGTCGTCCGCCCCGAACAAATGCAACGAACAATGACGAACAAAATGAGATAAACAAAGAAAGAAAAAAAAGTAAAGGAAAGTGGTCAGCGCGGCTGACTACCATGCTGAGGGCCCGTGTTCGATTACCGGCACAGCCACGCAATGGTACGTGCTATACTCATCTTCTTGAGGCCGCCACAGGAGCTAGTCGATTGATTACTACCGCCCGACGATGTGGCCGAGCGGTTCTAGGCGCTTCAGTCCGGAACCACGCGGCTGCTATGGTCGCAGGTTCAAATCCCGCCTCAGGCATGGGCGTGTGTGATGTCCTTAGGTTAGTTAGGTTTAAATAGTTCTCTACGGGACTGATGACCTCAGAAGTCCCATAGTGCTTTGAGCCATTCGAACCATTTTGATTACTACTGGTTCCAAGGCCAAGAAATCCGACAACGGCTGTGTGTTGACCACATGCCCCTCCGTACCGCATTCAGTGGCAGAGGGTGACAAAACGATCGGTCAGAAATTTACCCTTTTCCACATGGGCTGTGCCGACATGCTGAATTCTATCGACTTATGTTTTCGTGCCTACCTGATACAGTGGAACAGCGCTCTAGAATCAGTTGCATTTCCTGTATGCGTTTTCGTTTACTGGTGCTTCCAACAAATTTAAGACTTCCATTCGCCTTCTATGACACTGATTTTACGAGATCGTCTAATCTGGTATTGCTTCTCAGTAGTACCCGTAAATATTTACACGGAGTGAGGAGCTCAAGATTTTCACCTCTGATCTGGTTGCCAAATAATACTGGATTGTTTCTCTCTGTTATGGGCCCTATTATCTTATATTTATTCACGTCTAAAGACAGCTGTCATCTGTTGCACCAACTGTATATGTTGTCCAAGTCTTCCTGCATTTCCTTATGATCGTCCAACGATGATACTTTCCTATATACATCATCATCGTCAGCGAACAATCAAATAGTGCTGCCGATGGTATCTGATAAATCGTTTTGTTACTGAGATCATTAGAGTTCCTATTATATTTGCCTGGGGTAGACTCAATGTTATTTTGGCACCCTTTATTACCGTCGGTCAGAAAAGCCCTGTAACAGCTAAAATGGACTTGGTGAGGCTGCTTCACCACCAGTCACGTAACTTGGTTCTGTTTACGGTTTTATGGCAACGCCTCTGTTCCTGCAATTCCAAGCATAGTCAACAATGGTTTACAGTTGCTGTTTGGTAACCTGTTGCACTTCTCGATTTAAAGCTTCCAATATCACTTCTAACTGTTGGGATCTTCTCTCGCCTATCGGAATGTAGGTGAGTAATGTATTTGGTGCCTACACCCCCCTCCCCTCCCTCCTCCCCTGCTTTCCACAGATCGACGCCTCAACGTCCGTCTACCCAACCATCTACAAAGACAACCTCTAACGTTGCAACAGGTTCTTTATATGAACATTGCAGTTTAATGTGTCAGTATTTTGTTTAGCAATAATTCTGGAGACAGATTACTGCTGTGATAAAATATCCAGCTGGAAAACGTTTTATGAAAGAATTAATCGAAGGATGTCCATAAGGCACTATTTGCTTTCCTGTCTTTTAGAATGTTGTCATTGTCCTTGAGCCGTTGCTGGGGAACTAGAAGCCAAGCGAGAAGCAAGAGGATGCACTGCTTACACAAGCAACCTAATACTGAGTCGTAGGGAGATATTCAAGACGCAAATTAGAAGACAACTGCTAACACATTCTACAAAGGCTGCAAGCATAGCGTGCAGAGAATGAACTGGGGATAACGACATACAAGACAGTTTACTTGGTGCTTAAAAGGATGCTGTCAGTAAGCAGAAATCCTACAATACAACGAAGTTAAGAACAGATAAAAGACAAGAACAACAGGTATCTGGAGTTTTGTTAGACAAGAGATAAAAATTCCCCTCCTACATCAAACATGTCTGCCAAAAAGGACTTTACATAAAGATCAAAGAAGCGAATATGGGGCACAATAGGTTTGGACTCCAATTACAAAGTATCAGAATATACTACGAGGTCATTCTGGTAACTATTACAGGTTACAGAACTATCGTTTGGGTTCATAAACTACAACTGGTGAAAATAGTATAAGCCCTGTAATATTTGCAACAAAACGTGATTATTATTTTGTTTTACGGGAGCGTATAGGACTATACGGGCTAGGATTCTACTGATTATCCTGGGGGTCTGGCTAAGTTCGGAAAAAAGGTGCAGAATACTGGTTCAAGAAGGGAGAAGTCCAAAGTGCGAAGAAAAACCTAGGGCGTCCTGTGACAACTAAACAAGAAACTGAATCACAGCTCCTAAGGAATTGTAGCATTCCCGGGACACAACAACATCAACAACAACATAAGACGTGTTCATAGTTTCTTCCTAGACGTTAACGACTTGCTTGATTTGAGACACATTGAGGACTTGACTGGACACGGACCAAACCTGAAAAAAATAAACCAAAGGCCTTGCAATTCATGGAAGTCATATGAGTGTGACTGTGAAGTCGGACCGGATCATATGGTGCAGGGGTGCAACAGTGGCAGACAACGACAGGAGTTTCTTCTAGTGCACAATTCCCTATGAAATGAGAGAAGAAACGCTGCGAAATAAATTTAACGAAATAACAAATAAAGTTTCGTTGAAGGAGTTAGAAATCCACTAGGAAGAAAGAAGAGTTGGAGCTGCCATAATAGAAACCCGGGCAACAGCCTTGTAAGAACAGGTCACAGCAAGATGAACAAAAGCGTGGGACGACGAAGCAGTGGTGAAACAGCTACGGAGTTGACGTAATAACAAAGGAACACTAACACGAAGAGGTCGTCGCATGAAAAGTTCTGGGAACAAGGTTCTTCTGACCAGCTGCAACGAGGACTTCTCATGGAAAGTCATAGAGCTGCGGTCACAGTGAACCTGAGCTGCCTGTGTAGGTATGATAGGTAAGACGTGTCCTGGAGTGCTATGCACTGAGTAAAAGGGAGCCCACACCAGCCACATCACGATAAGCAAGGACATCAGCCCGTCCGTGCATGACTGTCTGCTGAATTCCACTTTCCAAGTGCAAGTGTGTACAAGATAATGCGTAAAGATCAAAAAATTCTAGAAAAGAGCTTTAGTTTTTCTTGAAATGATGGTAATCCTTTAATAGTGGAAATGTTATTAATTTTATTTTTTTCCATTTGCTTTACTTATTTATATTTTTAATAATATTTTTCTTTGATTTAAAAACTTGCTAGCTGACAAATTTGGCATTGCCTGGGTATTGAAATAATGAACCGTGTTTGTAGCGAAGTATCGAAAAAACATTGAAATTATGGAACAGTAGTACAAAGAAATATGCATAATGTACAAATGTATTGGTACAGTATCAAGACTAAGAAACTTTGGCTTTGCTAAAATATTCATCACATAATGGGTATTAAGTGATTAAACTGTCATTCAATTCGGAACTTATGTCCATCATCAACTCCAGTATATGGCGTGCCCTCAACAGGTTTGAATACGCTCTTGCATTCATTCTGACATGGAAGCGAAAATCCTCCGAAAGTCATTCTGGGGAATTTCTTGCTACGCCTGAAACACGTAGTGTAACAGTTCAAGTAGACTCCTGTCTGCAGACTGGTATGAAACCACATGTCTTCTTATTGCATCTCAGGCTACACTCCACACAACCTTCAGAAAAAGTTTCTAACACTTATATTTATATTAGACGTTAGCAAATTCCTCTTTACCAGATATGCTTCCCTTGCTATTAACAGTCTGCATTTTATATACTCTCTATTTCGGCCATCATCAGTTATTTTACTGTCCAAGCTGCAAAATATAGCTATTCCTTTTACTCTGTCATTTCCTAACCTGATACTCGCAGCACCGACTGATTCGTATAAACTACACTCCAATACCATCGTTTTACTTTCGTTGATGCTCATCTTATAAACTCTTTCCAAGACACTATCCATTCCGTTCAACTGCTGTTCCATGTTCTTTACCCTCTTTGATAGAATTACAATGTCATCGCAAACGTCAGAGATTTTATTGCTTCTACCTGAATTTTTATTCACTTTCCAATTTCCTCCTTGGTTCCCTTACTGTTTGCTCTATGCACACATTAAATAACATTGAGGATAGGGTACAAATCTCTCACTCCTTTCGCCACTCTGGCTTCCCTTTCGTGTCCTTTCTCAAAGACGCTCTCTGTATTTTGTCCCTACTATTTTCGACATTTTAAAGAGTGCAGTCCTGTCAACACTGTCAAAAGTTTTCTCTAAACCTATAAAGCTTACGAACGTAGTTTGCCTTTACATTTCTCGGAAACCCAAACATACCTTCCCTGAGGTGGACCCCTACCAGTTTTTTCCATTCTTTTGTAAATAATTCATGTCAATATTTTGAAACTATGGCTTATTAAATTAACAGTTCGTTAGTATTTACACCTGTCAGCAATTGGCATCTTTGGAATTGGGATTATTGGATTCTTCCTGAATTCTGTTGGGGTTTCACCTGGTTAATATACACTCCTGGAAATTGAAATAAGAACACCGTGAATTCATTGTCCCAGGAAGGGGAAACTTTACTGACACATTCCTGGGGTCAGATACATCACATGATCACACTGACAGAACCACAGGCACATAGACACAGGCAACAGAGCATGCACAATGTCGGCACTAGTACAGTGTACATCCACCTTTCGCAGCAATGCAGGCTGCTATTCTCCCATGGAGACGATCGTAGAGATGCTGGATGTAGTCCTGTGGAACGGCTTGCCATGCCATTTCCACCTGGCGCCTCAGTTGGACTAGCGTTCGTGCTGGACGTGCAGACCGCGTGAGACGACGCTTCATCCAGTCCCAAACATGCTCAATGGGGGACAGATCCGGAGATCTTGCTGGCCAGGGTAGTTGACTTACACCTTGTAGAGCACGTTGGGTGGCACGGGATACATGCGGACGTGCATTGTCCTGTTGGAACAGCAAGTTCCCTTGCCGGTCTAGGAATGGTAGAACGATGGGTTCGATGACGGTTTGGATGTACCGTGCACTATTCAGTGTCCCCTCGACGATCACCAGAGGTGTACGGCCAGTGTAGGAGATCGCACCCCACACCATGATGCCGGGTGTTAGCCCTGTGTGCCTCGGTCGTATGCAGTCCTGATAGTGGCGCTCACCTGCACGGCGCCAAAAACGCATACGACCATCATTGGCACCAAGGCAGAATCGACTCTCATCGCTGAAGACGACACGTCTCCATTCGTCCCTCCATTCACGCCTGTCGCGACACCACTGGAGGCGGGCTGCGCGATGTTGGGGCGTGAGCGGAAGACGGCCTAACGGTGTGCGGGACCGTAGCCCAGCTTCATGGAGACGGTTGCGAATGGTCCTCGCCGATACCCCAGGAGCAACAGTGTGCCTAATTTGCTGGGAAGTGGCGGTGCGGTCCCCTACGGCACTGCGTAGGATCCTACGATCTTGGCGTGCATCCGTGCGTCGCTGCGGTCCGGTCCCAGGTCGACGGGCACGTGTACCTTCCGCCGCCGACCACTGGCGACAACATCGATGTACTGTGGAGACCTCACGCCCCACGTGCTGAGCAATTCGGCGGTACGTCCACCCGGCCTCCCGCATGCCCACTATACGCCCTCGCTCAAAGTCCGTCAACTGCACATACGGTTCACGTCCATGCTGTCGCGGCATGCTACCAGTGTTAAAGACTCCGATGGAGCTCCGTATGCTTCGGCAAACTGGCTGACACTGACGGCGGCGGTGCACAAATGCTGCGCAGCTAGCGCCATTCGACGGCCAACACCACGGTTCCTGGTGTGTCCGCTGTTCCGTGCGTGTGATCATTGCTTGTACAGCCCTCTAGCAGTGTCCGGAGCAAGTATGGTGGGTCTGACACACCGGTGTCAATGTGTTCTTTTTTCCATTTCCAGGAGTGTATTTATCATGCGTGACTCTCCCAAACATCTCACTTATTCTGAGGGAATATCGTCTACTTCTGGGTCCTGATTTTTATGAGATTTGTCAAATTATTCTCGCAGTATTATGGCTCTCCTTTCTCCACAGGTGTCATTAATTTTCAAATAGGTGGGCTCTACCTTTCCCCTACTTTTGCATGCTCCTACAGTCTTGCATTTGTCCTCCAGTCATTCCTAGTTAGCCATTTTGTACTTTCTGTCAGTCTCAGATTTTTGGCGTCTGTTTTTTCTTCCGCCAGCTTCATTAGTTGCAGTGTTATATTATTTCTATTCGTCATTAAATTCAGTATCACGTGTGCTCTCCAGGGATTTTTTCTAGGCCATGTCCTTTTACGTATGTGATCTTCTGCGTCCTTCCCAGTTTCATCTCTGAGAGCTATCCATTCGTCCTCTATTCTATTCCTTCCTCCTGTTTCGGCCCACCGTTGCCTCATGCTCCCCTGAAACTCGCAACAAACTCTGGGTCCTGCAACATATCCACGTTTCATTTCCTTAATATCCTACCTTTTTGCAATATCTTCAGTTTTAATCTGCAGCTTACAACCAATAAATTATGGTAAGAATTCACACTGGCCTCTGGAAATGTCTTACAGTTTAAAACCTGATTTCGAAATCTCTGTCTTACCATACTATAATTAGTCTGACACCTTTCAGTATCTCCAGGTCTCTTCCACATGTACAACCTTCTTTTATGATTGTTAAACCAAGTGTTTCGTGCACAATTCGTCTAGCCGGCTTCGTCTTGCATTCCTTTCCCCCAGTCCACATTCTCTTAAAACTTTTCCTTCTCTCTTTTCTCCTGCTATCGAATTATGGCCACCCATCACAATTAAAATTTCAGCTTCATAAATAATTTCCTTCGTCTCACTGTATAATCTTTCAATCTCATCATCTGCGGAGCTAGATGGCATGTAAACTTGTACTGTTGTGGTGAATGTTAGCATCGTGTCTATCTCGTCTACGTTAATGGGTTCACTAACCTGCTCTTAGTAGCGCAGCTGCAGTCCTACTTCCTAATCAACATGAAGCTATTCCTGAGTCACCCCTATTTGATTTTGTGTTGATAACACTGTGCTGACCTTACTAGAAGTTCTACTTTTCACGAACTGCAGCCTACCCATTTCCCTTTCTAAATTCTCTAACCTCTCTAACCGATTAAGGGAACTGTGTTTCAACGTTCCGACCCGCAGAATGTCAGTTTTGTGTTTCTTGATGGCGGCTGCAGTTTCCCCTTGCTTCCAGCCGTTCGCAGCATAAGAAGGCCATGGTGGCTAATGTCAATTGCCCCTGCAACTACAGAGAAGGCTGCTGCCCCTCTTCAGGAGTCACGGGTTAGTCTGGCCTGTCCACATATAACCCTCCGTTCTGGGAGTGCCTACGGTACGGCTATATCGTTGAGGCTTGCAAGTCACCCAACTTCGGCAAAGGTCCTTGGTTCATGGGGCCTGTTGGAGAGGTATGGATCTCGAAAAGCACTGCTTCCTGCGATTTTTCACCAGGTCGTCTACCGGCATGTTGCGTCGATCTGGCCACCACAAACAGAAGCGGGCTCACCGATAAATAACACAGATGTCACTCAGTGTCCTAGTTGAGCCTGGCCCACCACTGTGGAAGTCTCTCTTGTCTGAGTTGTCGTGTCGGCGGTAGACGAAGCATGGCAGCTTTGTGTCCGCGAATCAGCGTGGTTTTAGCAAGCATCGGTCGTGCGAAAATCAGCTTGCCCTTTTCTGACATGACCTTGTGGATAACATCAGAAGTTCACTGAGGCTTTTTGCGGATGATGCTGTAGTATATCGAGCGGTTGTAACAATGGAAAATTTTACTGAAATGCAGGAGGATCTGCAACGAATTGACGCATGGTGCAGGGAATGGCAATTGAATCTCAATGTAGACAAGTGTAATTTGCTGCTAACACATAGAAAGAAAGATCCTTTATCATTTAGCATCAATATAGAAGGTCAGCAACTGGAAGCAGTTAATTCCATAAATCATCTGGGAGTAGGCATTAGGAGTGATCTAAAATGGAATGAGCATATAAAATTAATAGTCGGTAAAGCAGATGCCAGACTGAGATTCATTGGAAGACTCCTAAGGAAATGCAGTCCGAAAACAAAGGAAGTAGGTTACAGTACACTTGTTCGCCCACTGCTTGAATACTGCCCACCATTGTGGGATCCGTACCAGATAGGGTTGATACAAGAGATAGAGAAGATCCAACGGAGAGCAGCGCGCTTCGTTACAGGATCATTTAGTAATTCCGAAAGTGTTACGGAGATGACAGATAGACACCAGTGGAAGACTCTGCAAGAGAGACACTCAGTAGCTCGGCACGGGATTTTGTTGAAATTTCGATAACATATCTTCACCGAGGAGTCAAGCAGTATATTGCTCCCTCCTACGTATATCTCGTGAAGAGACCATGGGGATAAAATCAGAGAGATTAGTGCCCACACAGAGGCATACCGACAATCTTTCTTTCCACGAACTATACGAGACTGGAATAGAAGGGAGAACCGATAGAGGTACTCAGGGTACCCTCCGCCACACACCGTGAGGTGGCTTGCGGAGTATAGATGTAGATGTAGATATACTGAGAACCATGGATGAAGGGCAACAGGCAGACTTCATACTTCCAGATTTCCAGAAAGCATTGAACACGGTGCCCAGGTACGAGTATATGGAGTAAGTTCACAGATATGTCAGTGGGCGAAGACTTTTTAAGTAATAGAACACAGTATGTTGTCCTCGACGGCGTGGATCCAAGACAAAGGTATCGTAGGGAGTGCCCCAGTTAAGTGTGATAGGACCGCTGTTGTTCTCTGTATACATAAATGATTTGGCGGACAGGGTGGGCAGCAATCTGCAGTTGTTTGTTGATGAGGCTGTGGTGTACGGTAAGGTGTCGAAGTTGAGTGACTGTAGGAAGATACAAGATTACTTAGACCAAATTTCCAGTTGGTGTGATGAATGTCAGCTAGCCCTAAATGTTGAAAAATGAAAGCTAATGCGGATGAGTAGGAGGAACAAACCTGTAATGTTGCTTAAATAATTAGGCGTAACATTGCAAAGCGATATGAGGTGGAAAACTGATAGTTCGGTAATTTTCACACCCGTCAACACCTGCTTTCTTTGGGATTGGAATAATTACGTTCTTCTTGAAGGCTGAGGGTATTCGCTTGTCTCATACATCTTGCTTACCAGATGGTAGAGTTTTATCAGGGCGTTCTCTCCCAAAGTTATCAGTAGTTCTAGTGGAATGTTGTCTACTTCCTGGGCCTTCTTTCGACTTAGGTGTTTCAGTGCTCTGTAAAATTCTTCACTCAGTATCATACCTCCCATTTCACTTTATCTACGTCCTGTTCCATGTCCATAATATTGCCCTCAAGTACATCACCCTTGTATAAACCTTCTATATACTCCTTCCACCTTTCTTCTTTCCCCTCTTTGCTTGGAACTAGGGTTCCATCAGAGCTCTTGGTATTCATACAAGTGGTTCTCTTTTCTCCAAAGGTCTCTCTAATTTTCCTGCAGGCAGTATGTACTTTAGCCGTAGTAATATATGCCTCTACATCCTTACATATGTCCTCTAGCCATCCCTGCTTAGTCATTTTGCACTTCCTGTCGATCTCTTTTTTTAGACGTTTGTATTTCTTTTTGCCTTCTTCATTTGCTGCATTTTGATACTTTTTTCTTTCATCAGTTAAATTCAATATATCTTCTGTCACCCAATAATTTCTACTATCCCTCGTCCTTTTACCTACTTGATACTCTGCTGCCTACACTGTCTCATCTCTCAAAGCTACCCATTCTTCTGGAACTGTATTTCTTTCCCCCGTTCTTGTCAATCGTTCCCTAATGCTCTCTCTGAAACTCTCTACAACCTCTGGTTCTTTCAGTTTATCCAAGTCCTATTTCCTTAAATTACCACCATTTTTCAGTTTTTTAAGTTTGAATCTACAGTTCATAGCCAATAGATTGTGGTTAGAGTCCACGTCTGTCCCTGGAAATATCTTTCAACTTAAAACCTGGTTCCTAAATCTCTGTCTTACCATTCTACACTCCTGGAAATGGAAAAAAGAACACATTGACACCGGTGTGTCAGACCCACCATACTTGCTCCGGACACTGCGAGAGGGCTGTACAAGCAATGATCACACGCACGGCACAGCGGACACACCAGGAACCGCGGTGTTGGCCGTCGAATGGCGCTAGCTGCGCAGCATTTGTGCATCGCCGCCGTCAGTGTCAGCCAGTTTGCCGTGGAATACGGAGCTCCATCGCAGTCTTTAACACTGGTAGCATGCCGCGACAGCGTGGACGTGAACCGTATGTGCAGTTGACGGACTTTGAGCGAGGGCGTATGGTGGGCATGTGGGAGGCCGGGTGGACGTACCGCCGAATTGCTCAACACGTGGGGCGTGAGGTCTCCACAGTACATCGAAGTTGTCGCCAGTGGTCGGCGGAAGGTACACGTGCCCGTCGACCTGGGACCGGATCGCAGCGACGCACGGATGCACGCCAAGACCGTAGGATCCTACGCAGTGCCTTAGGGGACCGCACCGCCACTTCCCAGCAAATTA
Organism: Schistocerca gregaria; assembly: GCF_023897955.1. Taxonomy (NCBI): domain Eukaryota; kingdom Metazoa; phylum Arthropoda; class Insecta; order Orthoptera; family Acrididae; genus Schistocerca; species Schistocerca gregaria. Next base: position 763,500,000 of record NC_064931.1, read on the forward strand.
GGCACACTGTTGCTCCTGGGGTATCGGCGAGGACCATTCGCAACCGTCTCCATGAAGCTGGGCTACGGTCCCGTACACCGTTAGGCCGTCTTCCGCTCACGCCCCAACATCGTGCAGCCCGCCTCCAGTGGTGTCGCGACAGGTGTGAATGGAGGGACGAATGGAGACGTGTCGTTTTCAGCGATGAGAGTCGCTTCTGCCTTGGTGCCAATGATGGTCGTATGCGTGTTTGGCGCCGTGCAGGTGAGTGCCACAATCAGGACTGCATACGACCGAGGCACACAGGGCCAACACCCGGCATCATGGTGTGGGGAGCGATCTCCTACACTGGCCGTACACCTCTGGTGATCGTCGAGGGGACACTGAATAGTGCACGGTACATCCAAACCGTCATCGAACCCATCGTTCTACCATTCCTAGACCGGCAAGGGAACTTGCTGTTCCAACAGGACAATGCACGTCCGCATGTATCCCGTGCCACCCAACGTGCTCTAGAAGGTGTAAGTCAACTACCCTGGCCAGCAAGATCTCCGGATCTGTCCCCCATTGAGCATGTTTGGGACTGGATGAAGCGTCGTCTCACGCGGTCTGCACGTCCAGCACGAACGCTGGTCCAACTGAGGCGCCAGGTGGAAATGGCATGGCAAGCCGTTCCACAGGACTACATCCAGCATCTCTACGATCGTCTCCATGGGAGAATAGCAGCCTGCATTGCTGCGAAAGGTGGATATACACTGTACTAGTGCCAATATTGTGCATGCTCTGTTGCCTGTGTCTATGTGCCTGTGGTTCTGTCAGTGTGATCATGTGATGTATCTGACCCCAGGAATGTGTCAGTAAAGTTTCCCCTTCCTGGGACAATGACTCACGATGTTCTTATTTCAATTTCCAGGAGTGTATAATCTATCTGAAACCTTCCACGATCTCCAGGTCTCTTAAACGCATGCAGCCTTCTTTCATGATTCGTAAAGCAAGTCTTTGCTATGATTAAGTTATGCTCTGTACAAAATTCTACCAGGCGACTTCCTCTTTCATTCTTTACCACGACTCCATATTCACCTACTTCACTAATTCCCCCTATATCTAACTGTAACCTATCCATTTCCCTTTTTAAATTTTCTAACCTTCCTGTCCGATGAAGGGATCTGACATTCCACGCCCCGATACGAAGAACGCCAGTTTTCTTTCTCCTGATAACAACGTCCTCCTGAGTAATCCCCACCCGGAGACACGAATGGGGGACTATTTTACCTCCGGAGTAATTTCCCCAGGAGGACGCCATCATCATTTAACCATAGAGGAAAGCCGCATGCTCTCGGGAAAATTTACGGCGGCAGTTTCGCCTTGCTTTCAGCCGTTCGCTGTACTGGCACAGCATGACCGTTTTTGTTCATGTTACAAGGCCGGATTAGTCAATCATCCAGATTGTTGCCCCTGCAACTATTGAAAAGGCTGCTGCCCACGGTTCGGCTATCTGTATCGCTGAGGCACGCAAGCCTCCCCATCAACGGCAAGGTCCATGGTTCATGGGGAGAAGGAAAATATCATATGATTCCTAAATATTGAAGCAGAATATACTGGTATGTATTTTTCTGCAGTTATCTCCTGCGTTATCAGCTGAAATACTATCGACGTTCAGACCAGTCGTATGGAAGAACTCTGTAATCAAACACGATAAGAAAATACCGGTTTTGTAATCTTATCGAGTGAAATATAGCAGCGACTTTGGATATGGACGCAAAGGTTCACGGTGGTGAAATGTTTGCCCGTAAGGCACGATTTTCTATATGCTGCTATCCACTTACAATGGCCATCCGTATTACAGAACAATATATAGAAAGAGATCGCTTTTTGGAATTATTCCTGCAATATTTCGTCAACATCGGACAATACTGGAGCATTCTTTGCCAGATCGAGCTCCTTGTCTGCAAAAGCCATTTTCATTAATTCTCAGTAACCTATAACTGCGTACTGAAATGGTCGCTACCTGTCTATAAGACTTGGTCTAGACGAGCTATTGCATTACTAAGTGAATAATAATGATTAAGGAAGATGAAAACGATGATAGTCATTGTTGTGTTGTGTTTTTGTTGTAGTGGTCTTCAATCCAAAGGCTGCTTTGCTTTGTTACTCTACCCTGTGCAAGCATCTTCATCTCCGAGTAACTACTGCAACCTACATCCTTCTAAATCTGCTTACTGTATTCATACCTTGGTCTACGATTTTATGTCCCCCCCCCCCCCCTCCCCTCCACGCTTTCCTACAGTACTCTATTGGTGATCCCTTGATGCCTCGGATTTGTTCTACCAACCGTTCCATTCTTCTACTCAGGCTGTACCACAAATTTCCCCTTTCCTCAGTTCTACTCAGTACCTCCTAAATAGTTACGTGACTACCCATGTAATCTTCAGTAGTATTCTGTAGCACGACATATCAAAAGCGTCTATTCTCTAGTTGTCTAAACTGTTTATCGTCCATGTTTCACTTCCATACATGGCTACAATCCATACAAATACTGTCAGAAAGGACTTCATGACATTTAAATCTAGGCGCTACAGTCTGGAACCGCGCGACCGTTACGGTCGCAGGTTCGACTCCTGCATCGGGCATGGATGTGTGTATTGTCCTTAGGTTAGTTAGGTTTAAGTAGTTCTAAGTTCTAGGGGACTAATGACCTCAGAAGTTAAGTCCCATAGTGCTCAGAGGCATTTGAACCATTTTTGAACTTAAATCTATACTCGATGTTAACAAATTTATCTTCTTCAGAAACGCTTTTCTTGCCATGGCTAATCTACATTTTATATTCTCTCTACTTCACCCATCATCAGTTATTTTGATTCCCAAATAGCAAAACTCATCTACTACTTTAAGGTTCTCATTTCTTATCTAATTCCCTCAACATCCGAAAACAATTTGAAAAACCACTGAAAGACCTAAGTCGAAACAAGGCGCCTGTAGTAGACGACATTAAATCAGTACTAACAATAGACTTGGAAGGACCAGTCATGACAAAACTATTCCGTCAGGTGTGAAAGTTATGTGAGACGGGCGAAATACCCTCAGACTTCAAGAAGAGTATAATAGAGCCAGTTCCAAAGAAAGAAGATGCTGATAGGTGTGAATATTACCGAACTATCAGTTTGATATGTTGTGGTTGCAAAAAACTGACACAAATTATGGAAAACTGGTAGAAGTCAAGGTCGGGGAGGACCAGGTTGGATTGCGGAGAAATGTTGGAACACGTGAGGTAATACTGATCCTACGACTTCCTTTAGAAGGTAGTTTAAGGAAATGCAAAACTTCTTTTATAGCAATTGTATCTTTTGACAAAGTTGACTCGAATACTCTCTTTGAACTTCTGAAGGTAGCAGGTGTAAAATAAAGGGTAAGGTTATTTACAACTTCAACGGAACCGAGACGTCAGTTATAAGAGTCGAGGACACGAAACGGAAGTAGTGGTTGAAAAGTGAGTGAGACAGGGTTGTAGCCTATCTCCGATGTTATTCAATTTGGACACTGAGAAAGCAGTAAAGGAAACCAGACAAAAATGTGTACGAATTAAAGTTTGTGGAGAAGAACACTTTTGAGGTTTGCCGATGACATTGTAGTTCTGTCAGAGACTGCAAATTAGTTGGAAGAACCACAATGGGCAGCATCTTGAAAAGAGGGTATAAGATGAACATCAACGAAAGCAAAACAAGAATAATGAAATGTAGTCGAATTAAATCAAGTGATCCTGAGGGAATTAGGTTAGAAACGAGACACTAAAAGTAGTAGATGAGTTTTGCTATTTGGGCAGAAAGATAACTGACGATGGCCGAAGTAGAGAGGATACAAAATGGAGACTGACAGTGACAAGGAGAGCGTTTCTGAAGAAGAGAAAATTGTTAACGTCGAATATGGATGTAAATGATAGGGAGTCTTTTCTGAAGGTATTTGTCTGGAATGTAACTATGTATGGAAGTGAGACATGGACGATAAACAGTTTAGCATCTACGAGTATCTTTACCCTAGTGAAATGTGCTTCTAAATGCTTACATTTGTCCTCTAGCCACTTATGCTTGGCAATTTTGCACTTACTGTCGACCGATTTTTTAGAAGTTTGTATTTTCTTTCGCCTTGTTCATTTTTTGCAGTTTTATACTTTCTCCTTCCTTCAGTTAAATTCAATATCTCCTGCGATATCCATGGATATCTATTAGGCCTTGTCTTTTTACCTATTTGATCCCCTGCTGCCTCCACTACTTCATCTCTCCAACCAACTCGTTCGACATCTACTGCATTACTTCCCCCTGTTCTAGTCAATCACTGCTTAATGCTCCTTCTGAAACTCTCAAAAACCTCTCGTTCAGTTAACTTATCCAAGTGCCATCTTCTTAATTTCTACTACTTTGCAATTTATTCAGTTTTAATTTACATTTCATATCCAATAAATGGTGTTTTGAAGAGATAATCGGTCTTGGCTGCAAAACAGGCTTTATTATTTTATATTATGCTAGTAACACTTTTCGCCTCATGTAAGGCATCTTCAGATTGGCTGGCACAACGGGTGTTAAACTCGTAGGCTTCGATCCATGCAAGTGTCTTAGCAGGCAAACACCGTTGTCAGCATTTTGAGAAAATTACGTGTGCCCCGATATAGGGTTGAGTACACGGAATAAAACATGTAAGAAATGCCATTGTACAAGTTTACATTTTGTGATGCATTTCTGTAGGCCTGATTCTGTTTTTGGTGTCCTCTGGATTGCGCTATATACTCTACAAGAGCACTGCGCGAAGTCTCTTAAAACTCGACGGCAACTACCTATTGAGGTCTTATATATATTTTAAACGTGACTTCTCGTGTACTCAACACTATTCTATATCAGCGTAACAAGCAATGTTCTTAAAATGTTGATAACGGTGTTTGACTTCTAAGAGATTTGGATGGACGGCATCCTATGTGTTTAATACCTGTTGTGCGAGCCATTCTGAAGATGACTTAAACAAGGCGAAAAGCGTTATTGGCAAAATACAAAATAATAAAGCTTGTTTTACAGCCAGGACTATATATCATTTCAAAACATTTAGTACTGGTATCATACCACCATGAATTGGAGAAAGCTCAATAAATTGTCATAAGAGTTCAAATTTTCCTCTCAAAATTTGATTCCGAAAACCCTGCCGCACTATGAAGCTAAATTTAAGTAACGTGTAATTGTATCCCAATACACGAAGTTTAAATATGTCTGGTTGTAGATATGGCATCCAAGTGTTCACCTACGTCATACAGGTGATTGTGTCACAGTTCTGAATAATATAACTCCTGTGGGGAGCATGGAGTATCCGGTTACCGCTGAGGCACAGAGAGGTACTGGTTTTGCCTTTCCTCTACCGTTCTCGAGTTGGATACGTTACTGAAGTGAATCAGGCTTAAGTACAGTATTAAATGAGGCATACGGTAATAATAACAGAAAACGCAACAATCGGGCAACAAAATAACAATGCTGAAAAAGTTAACAAGACTTCACAAGTATTGTAGCATGATTTCGGTGACTGTGTATAAACCGTGAGCAGTACTGCAGGTAACCCACTACGCTGTCAATGGGCACACACGGAAAATTAACCAGTTAGTTCTGCCTGCAAAAGTACAGGGTGTTTCAAAAATGACCGGTATATTTGAAACGGCAATACAAACTAAACGAGCAGCGATAGAAATACACCGTTTGTTGCAATATGCTTGGGACAACAGTACATTTTCAGGCAGACAAACTTTCGAAATTACAGTAGTTACAATTGTCAACAACAGATGGCGCTGCGGTCTGGGAAACTCTATAGTACGATATTTTCCACATATCCACCATGTGTAGCAATAATATGGCGTAGTCTCTGAATGAAATTACGCGAAACCTTTGACAACGTGTCTGGCGGAATGGCTTCACATGCAGATAAGATGTACTGCTTCAACTGTTCAATTGTTTCTTGATTCTGGCGGTACATCTGGCCTTTCAAGTGTCCCCACAGAAAGAAGTCACAGGGGTTCATGTCTGGCAAATAGGGCGGCCAATCCACGCCGCCTCCTGTATGTTTCGGATAGCCCAAAGCAATCACACGATCATCGAAATATTCATTCAGGAAATTAAAGACGTCTGCCGTGCGATGTGGCCGGGCACCATCTTGCATAAACGACGAGGTGTTCGCAGTGTCGTCTAAGGCAGTTTGTACCGCCACAAATTCACGAAGAATGTCCAGATAGCGTGATGCAGTAATCGTTTCGGATGTGAAAGATGGGCCAATGATTCCTTTGGAAGAAATGGCGGCCCAGACCAGTACTTTTTGAGGATGCAGGGACGATGGGACTGCAACATGGGGCTTTTCGGTTCCCCATATGCGCCAGTTCTGTTTATTGACGAAGCCGTCCAGGTAAAAATAAGCTTCGTCAGTAAACCAAATGCTGCCCACATGAATATCGCCGACATCAATCCTGTGCACTATATCGTTAGCGAATGTCTCTCGTGCGGCAATGGTAGTGGAGCTGAGGGGTTGCCGCGTTTTAATTTTGTACGGATAGAGGTGTAAACTCTGGCGCATGAGACGATACGTGGACGTTGGCGTCATTTGGACCGCAGCTGCAACACGACGAACGGAAACCCGAGGCCGCTGTTGGATCACCTGCTGCACTAGCTGCGCGTTGCCCTCTGTGGTTGCCGTACGCTGTCGCCTTACGTTTCCAGCACATTCATCCGTCACGTTCCCAGTACGTTGAAATTTTTCAAACAGATCCTTTACTGTATCGCTTTTCGGTCCTTTGGTTACATTAAACCTCCGTTGAAAACTTTGTCTTGTTGCAACAACACTGTGTTCTAGGCGGTGGAATTCCAACACCAGAAAAATCCTCTGTTCTAAGGAATAAACCATGTTGTCCACAGCACACTTGCACGTTGTGAACAGCACACGCTTACAGCAGAAAGACGACGTACAGAATGGCGCACCCACAGACTGCGTTGTCTTCTATATCTTTCACATCACTTGCAGCGCCATCTGTGGTTGAAAATTGTAACTACTGTAATTTCGAAAGTTTGTCCGCCTGGAAATGTACTGTTGTCCCAAGCATATTGCAAGAAACGGTGTATTTCTATTGCTGCTCGTTTAGTTTTTATTGCCGTTTCAAATATACCGGTCATTTTTGAAACACCCTGTACCTAGATACAGGGACAGAAGACAGAGGAAAGCTTGCTGCTCACAAGCACAGGGAGGCTAGGGACCCTTACGTCGTCCTAAATGAATGTCAGTCCGACCAAGATGTTTATAAATAGCCAGGAACCTAATCCGGCCACAGAAATGCGGCCAGCGCACGAGGAAAGTCGGTGTCACGACCGGTCGGGTTTCCCACCCGGAAGAAACCGTAGTCGGGATTCGGAACCAACAAGCGCGATGTCGTAATGCTAGCGTTACAAGGTCGTCCACTCGCAACTACAACCCAAGCTTATCACCTGACACCGCTCAAGGAGACATTTCTAGATAGCATTTAAGTATCTGAGAACTGTTCAAAAAGTTCGAGCATACCTTCAGCAAAGAACGCTTCCGTAGATAAGATGCTCTATCGAATTATACCGTGTACCTTCCTTATCAGAGTTACTTGCTTTTATATTAGTGTGGCATTTGTCAATTCCTACAGGATAACTAATAGTTCTTGTTGTTAGACGTTAAAGCTTCTCGTCTTGCATCGACGATGTTTTTTAAAGATCAGACCATTAAAAAGTATAAATCAAAAAGTCTGCGGGACGCGCCAAATACATTTTTTTACTTCAGACTTCGTGAACAATAAACTTGCGCACTGTGTTTGTATAAAAACATGCCACCGAACTGAAAGTAAAATTACATGTTGCGTTTCTAATCAGGTAGAATGTCTGGGCCAGGAACAGAAAACCACTTACTCCAACTGGCAATCGATGTCGAGTGCTCCGTGCAAGTGTCCAATCACTTAAGGACGCGGACGTTTGCTTGGAAGTGCTTTCTGAAGCTACAATAATTCGTTTTATCGAATCTGTATACAGCCCATAATACAGTACTAAAGCATAGGGAAGATTCAGTTTTCCTAGTTATTAGGTAAACAAAGCCAAGAAAATCAAATAACTCTCCTTCATTAAGTGCAATCTTATAGAAGCTACAGTTCTCTGCACGGGCGTATCGATCGCAATACAAGTATGTGTCCAGACCGTACACAAGACTAAAGGCTAAAACTTTGTTCAATTCGTGAGGAGGCGCACATTTAGTTGCGTACTACGAAAAAATCTAGGGTTTAAAGATTTAAATAGAACACTGACTGACCGTAAAATCGTTATTTTCTGTTTAACGTCTCCATTGGGAGGTTGTTAGCGACACATTATCTCAATTTTAGTGCGGCAGCTGCATGCTAAGTCCGGGCGTCGATTCCGTTACAAAGAGGGAGGAAGGAGGGTTAGGTTAGAGATCCATCAAAGGTGAATCACTCGCTGTGATTCGATAATAGAGAACTTAGGTGTGGGTTTCTTCATTGACCCATCCGAGCATATGCCTGAAGTGAGCTATGGAAACTTTCATGATCGAATGGTTATTTGAAATCGGCTCCTCTACAAATTGAGTCGACTGTATTAAGCATAGAGACATTTCGTTCCGTTATATCCTATAATTCTAGCACTTAACAGAACTTTTACGTGTGACAGTATTCTAGGCATCTTCACTGAAGAGCCAAAGAAACGTACACCTACATAATATCGTGTGAGGCTCCTGCGAGCACGCAGAAGTGCCGCAACTCGACGTGTCATGGGCCCCACTAACGTCTGAAGTAGTGCTGGAGGGAACAGACGCCATGAATCCTGCAGGGCTATCCATAAATCCGTAAGAGTACGAGGGGGTGGAGATCGCTTCTGAACAGCACGTTGCAAGACATACCAGACATGCTGAATAATGCTCATGTCTGGGGAGCTTGGTGGCCAGCGGAAGTGTTTAAACTCAGAAGAGTGTTCTGGAACAGCTCTAGCGATTCTGGACGTGTGGGGTATCGCATTGTCTTGCTGGAATTGCCGATATCCGTCGTAATGCACAGTGGACATGACTGGATGCAGGTGATGAGACAAGATGCGTACGTACGTGTCACTTGTAAGAGTCGTATTTAGACGTATCAGGGCTCCCATATCACTCCAACAGCACAGGCCCCACACCATTACAGAGCCTCCGCCAGCTTGAACACTTCCCTGCTGACATGCAGAGTCCATGGATTCATGAGGTTGTTTCCACACTCGTACACGTCCATCCGCTCGATACAATTTGAAACGAGACTTGTCCGGCCAGGCAACATGTTTCCAGTCATGAACAGTCCAATGTCGGTCCCAGGCGAGGCGCAAAGCTTTGTGCTGTGCAGCCTTCGGCTCCGAAAGCCCACATCGATAATGTTTCGTTGAATGGTTCGCATGGTTGTTGATGACCAAGCATTGAAATCTGTAGCAGTTTGTGGAAGGGTTACACCTCTGTCACGTTGAACGATTCTCTACAGTCGTCGTTGGTGCCATTATTGGAGGATCTTTTTCCGGCCCCAGCGATGTCGGAGATTTGATGTTTTACCGTATTCCTGATATTAACGGTACACTCGTCAAGTGGTCGTACGGGAAAATCCCCACTTCATCGCTACCTCGGGTGTGCTGTGTCCCATCGCTCGTTGCTCCGGCTATAACACCCCGTTCAAACTCACTTAAATCTTGATAACCTGCCATTGTAGCAGCAGTAGCCGATATAACAACTGCGCCTGACACTTGTTGTCTTATACAGGGTGTTACAAAAAGGTACGGCCAAACTTTCAGGAAACATTCCTCACACATAAAGAAAGAAAATATGTAATGTGGACATGTGTCCGGAAACGTTTACTTTCCATGTTAGAGCTCATTTTATTACTTCTCTTCAAATCACATTAATCATGGAATGGAAACACACAGCAACAGAACGTACCAGCGTGACTTCAAAGACTTCGTCACGGGAAATGTTCAAAATGTCCTCCGTTAGCGAGGATACATTCATCCACCCTCCGTCGCATGGAATCTCTGATGCGCTGATGCAGCCCTGGAGAATGGCGTATTGTATCATAGCCGTCCACAATACGAGCACGAAGAGTCTCTACATTTGGTACCGGGGTTGCGTAGACAACAGCTTTCAAATGCCTCCAAAAATGAAAGTCAAGAGAGTTGAGGTCAGGAGAGCGTGGAGGCCATGGAATTGGACCGCCTCTACCAATCCATCGGTCACCGAATCTGTTGTTCAGAAGCGTACGAACACTTCGACTGAAATGTGCAGGAACTCCATCGTGCATGAACTACATGTTGTGTCGTACTTGTAAAGGCACATGTTCCAGCAGCACAGGTGAATCGAGGAAGTGCAGTACATACTGACGAAACTAAAATGAACTCTAACATGGAAATTAAGCGTTTCCGGACACATGTCCACATAACATCTTTTCTTTATTTGTGTGTGAGGAATGTTTCCTGAAATTTGGCCGTACCTTTTTGTAACACCCTGTATAGGCGTTGCCGACCGCAGCGCCGTATTCTTCCTGTTTACATATCTCTGTATTTCGGTGCGCATGCCTATACCAGTTTCATTGTCGCTTCAGTGTATATACCTTACGTGCTTTCCTTTTCAGTATTTTTGCCTTTGGTTGCTGTTTGCGAGTGTCTGCTTCACTTGTTTGCTCTGATCGGCGTTGATTCAGCATTACAAATTTTGGAAGGGTTTTCGGATGTGAGATCTGCTTGGGAGATAGTGTCGATAGCATGTATCAAGTGAAACAACGGGGTGCCCATCAGTCGCATTCATTGTAAACTAGTGAATCCTGCTGCAAAACTGAAGTAACGAAATAATGTATATGTCTCAGCATTGGTAATTGAAGAGCAGACATGTAGACGAAGATCTAGCAAAAATCTATAAGAAGTTTACAGGTAATACAAGGGAAATGAATGGAGGCCTGTACAACATTAGGAGTGCGCTGTGCAATCTGATAGGGCATCATGCGCTATGCACTCAGTCTACACCCAGTTTTTGTTCGATATGTAGAAGATACGTGGACATTCATGAGGACTTGTAAGTAGGCTGTTTAGGTTTTTGTGTTGGTAACGCCATGTAGCGCTCTATATGAAAATCACTATGTAAGTAGGCTGTTTAGGTTTTTATGTTGGTAACGCCACGTAGCGCTCTATTTGAAAATCACTGACTGTGCTGTGTGAAGTCTGTGGCTTGTTTGCATTGTTGGATTATTTGCTATTGTAGTGTTGGGCAGTTGGATGTGAACAGCGCGTAGCGTTGCGCAGTTGGAGGTGAGCCGCCAGCAGTGGTGGATGTGGGGAGAGAGGTGGCAGAATTTTAAGAGCGGACGATCTGGACGTCTGGTCGCCAGAAAGAGTAAATTTGTAATACTGGATATCATGAACTGATATATATGTTATGACTTTTGAACATTATTAAGGTATATACATTGTTTGTTCTCTATCAATATCTTTCATTTGCTGACTATGCCTATCAGTAGTTAGTGCCTTCAGTAGTTAGAATCTTTTATTTAGCTGGCAGTAGTGGCGCTCGCTGCATTGCAGTAGTTCGAGTAACGAAGATTTTTGTGAGGTAAGTGATTCATGAAAGGTATAGGTTACTGTTAGTCAGGGCCATTCTTTTGTAGGGATTTTTGAAAGTCAGATTGCGTTGCGCTAAAAATATTGTGTGTCGGTTTAGTACTGATCAGAATAAGTAAAGAGAGTAATGTCTGAGTACGTTCAGTTTTGCTCAGCTGTTTGAAAATCAAATAACGTAGAGGTTTATCAGCACAGTAATTTCTTAATTTTTCAAAGGGGATATTTCAGACTGTAGGGAATACCCTTGATTGAATTGGTGACGGAGCGGTTGAATATATCATAAGTAAAACGTAGTAAGTATAGGTAGAAAATTTCCATTAGGATGATGTAAGCGTCGCATGTAGCTTGAAACCCGCAGTGCCTTGCTGATTATCGCCAGTGCAAGGTGTCAAGGCCTCCAATAACTCTGGAGGAAGATTGGGATCCATAACTCGCTGGTTCCTTACTTGACTTATTTCGTGGTACTGAACAAAGGTTTCAGTGCCCCAATACAAGGATACATCCTACTGATCGTTAGTTACTGAATTTGCGAGTATTTTATCTTTAAAACTCAATGCCGTATCCAGTGGGATGTTCACAAACGCTTTGATCCTACCATTTATTATGTTAGAGTGCGGGCCACTAAGAATCAGATAGGAAGATGGTAAAATGAATGGTGACTGTGACAAGGGACATTGTATAGGAAATTTCAGGATGGTCAGCAAGTGCACCCCTATTAGTCAGATAACGTAGACGAAATTGAAGAGAACAGGACATGTGGAAGTGTGGGCGCGGACATGTCCTCCACAATTACTGACGCAGGAGTCAGTGTTAGGTGCGATTTGGTCACACTTCCATATGCTCAACCGAGCGAATCCGGCACGTCTCCCGACAAATCCGACAGAGGAAAAGACAAGTATGGCATACTAAAAAAATGATACAGGACATAAGACAGGAGATTCAAAATAAAGAGCCAAGAGAGAGGAAGGCGTCGGAGGAAGAACTGTTAGTAAAGGTAGAATTTCAATTCACCTACCGAGTATAGACTGGGACGACTGTGGACCCACTGCAAGAGGGTTCGGACAGACAGTCTTGTGAAGTACTTTTCAACACGCTTTCCGAAAACTGTCTTGAGCACCTAGCTCGACAGCCCACACGCAATGGAAATATTTTAGATCTTTTAGCTATAAAGTGGTCTGACCTTATCGACGGTGTTAGTATAGAGATAGGCATTCATGATCGTGATGTCATCATACAGACGATAGTTACCAAAGTTAATTAATCAACCAAGAAGGCTAGGCGAGTATTTTCGCTGGAAAGAGCGGACAGGCAGTTGTTAGCACCCCACTTCGATAATGAAATGTCATCATTAAGTTCCAGTATGACTGACGTAGAAGAATTATGGGTAAAGTCTAAACGGACTGTAAATAGTGTTCAGGAGAGGTATGTGCCTAGCAAGTGGATTAAGGATGGAAAACACCTACTGTGGTTTAACAAAAAAAAATGGAAAATGCTCAGGAAGAAAAAACTGTCGCACTCTCGATTCAAAACGAACCGCGCAAATGACGACACGCAAAAGTTAATAGTGATTTGTGCGTCAATAAAAAGATCGATGCGTGAAACATGCAGCAAATTCCATGGTCAGACATACCTTAGCAAAAGATATTGCCGAGAACCTGAGAAAATTCTAGTCCTACGTGAAATCGCTAGGCAGATCGAAGGCTTCTGTCCACTCACGCGTCGACCAGTCTGGGGTGGCGGCAGATGATACTAAAAAGAAATCCGAAGTTTCAAATTTCGTATTCAAGAAATCGTTCACGTAGAAGAATCGTACAGACATAATGTCGTTTGACCATCCGACAGACTACCATACGGAGGACATAGTAATCGGCATCCAAGGCGTAGAGAAACAACTGAAAAAGTCGAAAACAAGTAAGTCGTCTGGTCCGGATGGTGTCTCATTTCGGTTTGATAAAGAGTTATCATGATATCCTGCGAACTATGGATGAAGGGCAACAGGCAGATTCCATATTCCTAGATTTCCGAAAAGCTTTTGATGTGGTGCCCCACTGCAGACTTAACGAAGTTACAAGCATACGCAGTAGGTTCCCAGATATGTGAGTGTCTCGGAGACTTCTTAAGTAATAGAAACTAGTACGTTGTCCTCGATCGCGAGTGTTCATCAGAGACAAGGGTACTGTCAGGAGTACCTCCGGGGAAGTGTTATGGGAACACTAATATTCTCTATAGACATAAATGATCTGACAGACAAGGTGTGCAGCTATCTGCGGTTGTTAGCTGATATTGTTGTGATGTACGGGAAGGAGTCGTAATTGAGTGACTGTAGGAAGATACAAGATGACTTAGACAACATTTGTAGTCGGTGTGATGAATGGCAGCTGGCACTAAATGTATAAATATGTAAGTTAATGCAGATGAATAGGAAAAATAATCCTGTAATGTTCGAATACAGCCTTAGTAGTGTGCAGCTTGACACAGTCATGTCGGTTAAATACACTACTGGCCATTAAAATTGCTACACCAAGAAGAAATGCAGATGATAAACGGGTATTCATTCGACAAATATATTATACTAGAACTGACATGTGATTATATTTTTACGCAATTTGGGTGCATAGATCCTGAGAAATCAGTACCCAGAACAACCACCTCTGGCCGTAATAACGGCCTTGATGCGCCTGGGCATTGAGTCAAACAGAGCTTCGAGGGCGTGTAAAGGTACAGCCACCATTGAACAGACGTTTTCAATTGGTCAGAGATGTGGAGAATGTGCTGGTCAGGGCAGCAGTCGAACATTTTCTGTATCCAGAAAGGCCAGTACAGGATCTGCAACATGCGGTCGTGCATTTTCCTGCTGAAATGTAGGGTTTCGCAGGGATCGAATGAAGGGTAGATTGGTTCAAATGGCTCTGAGCACTATGGGACTCAACTGCTGTGGTCATTAGTCCCCTAGAACTTAGAACTACTTAAACCTAACTAACCTAAGGACATCACACACATCCATGCCCGAAGCAGAATTCGAACCTGCGACCGTAGCAGTCGCACGGTTCCGGACTGCGCGCCTGGAACCGCGAGACTACTGAAGGGTAGAGCCACGGGTCGTAACACATCTGAAATGTAACGTTCACTGATCAAAGTGCCGTCAATGCGAACAAGACGTGACCGAGACGTGTAACCAATGGCACCCCATACCATCACGCCGGGTGATACGCCAGTATGACGATGACGAATACACGCTTCCGATGTGCGTTCACCGCGATGTCGCCAGACACGGATGCGACCATCATGATGCTGTAAACAGAACCTGGATTCTAATGGCCAGTAGTGTATCTAGCCATATCGGTGCCAAGCCACATGAAATGAAACGAGTGTGAAACGATTGTAGTATGAAAGGAAGTGATCGTATGGCATTACTGGCCAGGATGTCCCATTCGGGTTCTGCCGCCAAGATCAAGTCTTATTTTAGTAGGCGCCGCATTGGGCGACTTTCCGTCGATGATGAGGGTAATACAACACCCAGGCCATGAGCGGAGAAAATCTCCAACCCGGCCGGGAATCGAACCCGGGTCCAGTGCATGGGAAGCAAGCACGCTACCATCCAGCTAAGCAGGTGGACACGATTCTAGTGAAGAAGGCGAAAGATCGATTTCGATTTATTGCGAAAATTTTAGACTAGTGTAATTCATCTGTATAGGGGACTGCATATGCAACACCAGTGCGACCCAGTCTTGAGTACCACTCGAGTGTTTGGGATCCGTAACAGGCCGGATTAAAGGAAGACACCGAAGCAACTCAGAGGCAGAGTGCTACAATTTTTACCGGTGGGTACTAACAACACGCAAGTATTAGAGAGATGCTTCGTGAACTCAGATTGGAATCCTTGGAGGGAAGGCAACATTCTTTTCGAGGAACACTAGCGAGAAAACCTAGAGACCCAGCATTTGTAGCTAACTGCAGAACGAGTCTTCTGCCACCAACGTACATTTCGCATAAGCACTATGAAGATAATACACTCCTGGAAATGGAAAAAAAGAACACATTGACACCGGTGTGTCAGACCCACCATACTTGCTCCGGACACTGCGAGAGGGCTGTACAAGCAATGATCACACGCACGGCACAGCGGACACACCAGGAACCGCGGTGTTGGCCGTCGAATGGCGCTAGCTGCGCAGCATTTGTGCACCGCCGCCGTCAGTGTCAGTCAGTTTGCCGTGGCATACGAATCTCCATCGCAGTCTTTAACACTGGTAGCATGCCGCGACAGCGTGGACGTGAACCGTATGTGCAGTTGACGTATTTTGAGCGAGGGCGTATAGTGGGCATGCGGGAGGCCGGTGGACGTACCGCCGAATTGCTCAACATGTGGGGCGTGAGGTCTCCACAGTACATCGATGTTGTCGCCAGTGGTCGGCGGAAGGTGCACGTGCCCGTCGACCTGGGATCGGAGAGCAGCGACGCACGGATGCACGCCAAGACCGTAGGATCCTACGCAGTGCCGTAGGGGACCGCACCGCCACTTCCCAGCAAATTAGGGACACTGTTGCTCCTGGGGTATCGGCGAGGACCATTCGCAACCGTCTCCATGAAGCTGGGCTACGGTCCCGCACACCGTTAGGCCGTCTTCCGCTCACGCCCCAACATCGTGCAGCCCGCCTCCAGTGGTGTCGCGACAGGCGTGAATGGAGGGACGAATGGAGACGTGTCGTCTTCAGCGATGAGAGTCGCTTCTGCCTTGGTGCCAATGATGGTCATATGCGTGTTTGGCGCCGTGCAGGTGAGCGCCACAATCAGGAATGCATATGACCAAGGCACACAGGGCCAACACCCGGCATCATGGAGTGGGGAGCGATCTCCTACACTGGCCGTACACCTCTGGTGATCGTCGAGGGGACACTGAATAGTGCACGGTACATCCAAACCGTCATCGAACCCATCGTTCTACCATTCCTAGACCGGCAAGGGAACTTGCTGTTCCAACAGGACAATGCACGTCCGCATGTATCCCGTGCCACCCAACGTGCTCTAGAAGGTGTAAGTCAACTACCCTGGCCAGCAAGATCTCCGGAACTGTCCCCCATTGGGACTGGATGAAGCGTCGTCTCACGCGGTCTGCACGTCCAGCACGAACGCTGGTCCAACTGAGGCGCCAGGTGGAAATGGCATGGCAAGCCGTTCCACAGGACTACATCCATCATCTCTACGATCGTCTCCATGGGAGAATAGCAGCCTGCATTGCCGCGAAAGGTGGATATACACTGTACTAGTGCCGACATTGTGCATGCTCTGTTGCCTGTGTCTATGTGCCTGTGGTTCTGTCAGTGTGATCATGTGATGTATCTGACTCCAGGAATGTGTCAATAAAGTTTCCCCTTCCTGGGACAATGAATTCACGGTGTTCTTATTTCAATTTCCAGGAGTGTATAAGGAAAATTAGGGGTAATACGGAGGCATGTAGACAGTCGTTTCTCCCTCGCTCTACTTGCGAGTGTAACTGAAAAGGAAATGACTAGTAGTGGTACAAGGTACACTCTGCCACGCACCATACAGTGGCTTGCGGATTATGTATGTAGATGTAGATGAATGAATTCCACAGATTCAGTAACAAATTGATGTGGCAGGGCTTGTAGAAGTTGCACGAGAAAGCTGCATAGAGAAAATAGGGAAGTGGATACCGGAGGTTTGGAAAGTCCAGTGAAATTGAATGGCGCTTTATAAATGATGGAGTGCAGCAATCAGTTGTCCTTTTTTTATGCAGGTTTTATTACGCAAATCCAGATTTCGGCTAGTGCCTACCCATTATCAATGCATTATTTTTCAGTCTCGGCGCATGCTAGTTTCCTGTTGTTCGGGCGTCAGTACTACTGTTCAGTAGTATTCAAAGAACTGTGACTGACGCCCGAAAACAGGGAACTAACATGCGTTGAGACTAAAAAATAGTTCATTGATAATGGCTGGGCACTAGCCGAAATCTGGATTTTCGTAATAACACCTGCAAAAAAAAAAAAAAGACTACTGATTACTGCGCTGTATCATTCATAAATTACATAACAGTCGCTGAGTGCACCTGATGAATGGCGTTTGTGTAAAGTCATAGGACAGTTGTAGATCAGCAGTCAAGAAATGGTTCAATGAGAAGTCAGGAAGATGGGGTGGACTGATATGGGGTGGACTGACATGGGTTTATGCAGGGAACAAAAGGTTCCGCTCTTGTTACTGACAGATGAGACTTTCGATTATGAGCATTTGGGTTTATGCAGGGAACAAAAGGTTCCGCTCTTGTTACTGACAGATGAGACTTTCGATTATGAGCATTACATATCCGTGTTACATGATCATTAGATATAACGGTAGAAAATGACATCCCAAGACCTAGATTGGGAAGTTTGATCAATCCTTCGCTCCTACATGGCCAGTTAGGCCAAGTTTGGATTTTATGAATGACTATCTCAATCTCGATGCTGTAACAAAATGCGATTGACGAGATTATCCTGTGCGTCATACGAGAGGTTTTAGGAGTGCGGTTTTGACCTGTTATTGGCCCAAAGAAAAGCAGGGAAGGACAAAATAGAAATACTTGCCATACGCAACATAGGAGAATCTGGATTCTGTAGTCCAGTAAGGTTTTTGGAAGAAATAGTACATGAAAATCAGTTCCTCGATGCCTCCTTTTGTCTCTTTGGTATCATAAGTATATGCTATTAGAAACTATCCATAAATTAGAAGCGAGATGTTGTGGGTCACTGCAAGGATAGCCTCAAGGAATTTAGGAAAATAGAGCAATAATTATGATGTACAAAGTGCATGGAAGAAAATAGGAGTGGTATGAGCAGTAATCATCCTCACTATTTAGGATGAAGGCAACAAGGGGAAAGAAAGCACAATTTCGAGAGAACCACGGCGTGCATGGGACGATATGGTAATAACGGATGAGGACATCAGGGGAAAGGTAAGCCTTAAGCCCTGTTGCTACGTAAGTTGATATACTGGTGTTGGAAGTAGTGGGTGTAAATGTCTGGTGATCTATGTACATATAAGTGCGCTTGAGGTTTTCGTAATCTGTAGAGAAGTTTAGTAAATACGATGAAATGTTTGGTTATTGTCATAACTTTGTGCATTTCCTTTATTTCTCTTCTTCAGTTCCTCGGAATAAATTTTTCTTCCGTCTCCTTAGCTGTAAGGTGCATTTGCTTGATTGGAAGGCTGTGCTTGGAACGAGTAGTCTGTATCGGAGATAAGTGTTCATTGGGTTATTGGATGCTTTTGTTTTCCTCTGTAGAAAAAGGGAGTTGTGAGGTATTTAATGTCCATGCCAAATGAGAGATAGGGCCTTTTTATAATGAGTGGGACGTCGAACGTCGATAGTAGTGTGGATCATGTTTTGAGAATGGCAAAGTAAGGATAGTAATGTTTTGTCGAGGAATTCCGTTCTCCTTTTTATTGTTTTGAAAGTATATGTAGTGGAGTAGGTGTCGCAAGGAAGTAAACGTATGGGTGAAGTTGTGGTTATGACACATTCGTGACGGATGAGGAATTATTAAATAGAGAATCTCACGAAATATGCGAAGATTCATTGTAGTGTGTGACAGAAACTTGTGATGAAAAGATGAGAAGGAAGATAGAGCACTAGACAGATAGTTATGGGTAAGGGACAAATTTTCGTTTGCACGAAGGAGTTTTGGTTCTAGGACCTTATTCTGTGGGCCCGAAGGAGCACGAAGAGATATAATCAGCAAACAAGTTCCTTGCCTTGAAAATTAGTAGATGGGGATCGCGTACAGGAGAGAAGCGCACTGGAACGAAAGAGTGAAGTGACCAGCAACCGGAAACGGAACACATTAAGATAACATGACGTCTATACGAGCTTAATACAGATGTTCGATGTTTCTTCTTGTTGAGTAGATCATGGAGAGTGCCACCATACTAAGGAGAACGAGACTAGATACGAAATAAATTATAAAGTTTGGGTGAAAGTGTTGTACTAAAAGAGGGAGAGAGATAGAGAAAGAGAGAATGAGAGAGAGAGAGAGAGAGAGAGAGAGAGAGAGAGAGAGAGAGAGAGAAAGGGGGGGGGCAATCCTACGATGTTCAGAAACTGACAAACACAAGCATTTTGCAGGTTAAAAATAACATGTAAATGAAGGAAAAGACGATTGTACCAAGGAAAATCTATAAGAATAAAGGAGAAACTCAGTATGATATAAAGTAAAAATTGGAGCACGATTGGGATACAGATTAATGGAAGCATGAGGAAAGCGATTTTATGGGTATCCGTAGCTCTTAGGAGCTTGTAATTAGTTGTAATTACGCATGTAGCATATTAGACTGTACGAGATCGTTAAGGAAATAATACAAACAAAGAGTGAGGATCTAACACATTTTATAACCACTAATGACAATAATCAAATAATTTTAAACTTGGGAATAAAAAAAGAGCCTTTTTTGGAGTGAGCTTGATGCTAATAGAGCATGAGCATGCTAATAGAGCATGAGGGAACATGTATAAAATAATTTGAATACTCATTTTACAAAATGTAAATATGGAAAATAAATGAGAATGTTATGGTTAGATTAAGAAATTGTTAGTTTTCATGTTTTTCGTTATGAGTATTGAATTAATTAATTGACTAGTTAGAGGGTACTACTCTTGTACATAAACAAATAGGGCAAAGAAGAATGTAACCATCGTTGTTAAAATTAAAGAGGTGGGTAATTTTCTCTTAAGTTTCAAGTATGTTTTTATTTAGATGTATCCAATTTTTACTTTCGATAATCTAGAGATGTGATAGGAAGTGTTACGATAAGACCCGTGCAGGCAAGACACTCGTGTGTAGCAGCCACTAGAGCAGCAGACAACCAGATGACAGAGGGAGCTAAAAGGGCCAGCCTCGCCACGGTGAGCGTCCCGAGGGGGCCAGAGAGGTGCTTTGGGTGGAGGCGATAGTGTCCGAGCAGGGAGCAGAAGGTCACTGAATGGACTACGACCCCACCCTTGTGCCTTCTAGGAAAGGGCTACACATGCAGACGTCATGCGATCTGCGGTGGCTGACCTCGAGACTTGAGTGGGCCAGAGGCGCTCTCCCGAGCGTTGTCACAGCAAACCTCAGCAATGGCAGATATAGCGGAGAGCGCAGGAAGGCCACCGCCGTACTGAGCACCAACACAAAGGGCGGCTGTTTGTAACCACACGTGAGCACAAAATATGAACTGAGGCTATCTCTGCATGGTACCTCTATGACATCTGTGAGGTGTCAGCCATCACTACAACGTACCATTTTTTCTGACAAGGACGCTTTGGCCGTCTACCGCACTTGGTAGGACTGTGCCGGAGACAGTAACAAAAAAATGGCTCTGAGCACCATGCGACTTAACTTCTAAGGTCATCAGTCCCCTAGAACATAGAACTACTTAAACCTAACTAACCTAAGGATATCACACACGTCCATACCCGAGGTAGGATTCAAACCCGCGACCGTAGCGATCGCGCGGTTCCAGACTGTAGCGCCTAAAGCCGCTCGGCCACTCCGGCCAGTGGAGACAGTAACATTTCTTTTCTTCTCTATATGAAAAGCACCTAGGCAACTATATTCTCAGCCGTAACTAAAGGGTCAGAGACACCCTGACTTTTGCCATAACGTATTGACAGAATACCACACTTAGTAATCCTGTTAATTGCTTACTATGCTTCATGTGAGTAAAACTAGCATATCATTGTTGACAATGCGACAATGCAGTTTGAGAAGTAGCTCCATACCAATTGATGTAAGCACCGGGCCTATCACTAAAGTAGGATCGTGAAGCGTAAAATTTCTTTCTGTGGAGAGACATCTACCTTCACAAAAAAATAAAAATAAAGAGAGAGAGAGAGAGAGAGAGAGAGAGAGAGAGAGAGAGAGAGAGAGAGAATTGTGCAAAATGGAGACTTATGTCCCGCGTGAATCACGATGTCCATGTGACCCTGCTACAAACATGAAAGGGAATAACGAGTTATCAGATTCCACAACCTTACGAGAGAGAGAGGACTGTGCAAGAGAAACTGAACTTTTTGACGGAGACCTCCCGAGGTAAGGGAAGAGGCCATTAGCGACGAACGACGACTGTTAATTCCACCGTATGAATTGATCTACTTCACTTACGTACCCGGTGGGTTTGTGTCTGTAAGCGTCATGCGTGCGTCAGACTAAGGCATGTAATAATGCAATGTAAATAGGTCTAAAACAAAATTGGTCAAAGTGTAACACAATGTTTATTTTGCTGTGGTATATCTATTATTATATTTTTCAGCAAACATTCAATAACAAAGGCAATGGATCGACTGATTTTGTCATTTTCCAATAAAACGTATTTTACTGATTCTGTGTTTTCATTAGTGTCATTAAATTTCGTGCTATTTTTATATGTACGGTTAGATTGTCAGTCAGGTGGGCATTGAACAATACATTGAAGTATTTGGTGTGGGGAGATGTTTAGAATTAGGTGGGACTGAAGTGATGTCATTAAATACAAACAATCACAAAAAAATTGACTATTTTTGGGTTATTCCACATTTCCCATTTTTACACTCAAGGCCAAAATTCTTCTTTGTGTAAACAATTGTGTTTTCTCAAAGATTATGATTATTTTTCCTATATTCTAAAATATCGAAAATATAAATATTTATTATGTGTCATGCCATATGTGTTGTTGCATTGTGTAACCTAGATGTCAAGCGATGTTTCTAACTGTACATAATATTTTGTGATGTGACTTTGGATGAATGTGTGAAGGAATGAATGTCAAATATTGTAAAGGTCAAGAAATAAGTGTAATTGGATTACAGGTGACCCAACAGTAGATTCAGTAGATGAGTGTTTTTGACATGTAAGGGTGAGCATTTGTTGCTTCCCCAGAGTGAGAGAGATTTAAGATAGGGATCATTGTGACAGAATTTTGGCTGTATAAGTGAATGAAATAGCAGTTGGTTTTGCATTTTGAAATTTTTATATAAAAATGTTATTTAGTTACGCAAGCATGCAGAATGAATAAGCATAATGGTTCCATATTAGTGTGGATGCTTTTTGCTAAAATACAAATCAAGAAATAAGCCAATCGGCAAATAACGACTTCCCCTACTTGCCTCCCCCCCTTTCTAATTAAGGGTACAGGAATTAAATTATAAAACTCGTTTGATGAGTGCCACACTATGATCTACCTAAACTGATGAAACAAAACATTGTGACCATCTGCTTAATACCTTATGTGACTGTCTTTGGAACAAAATAGTCACTGATTCTGCGTATCAGGGATCCGACAGTTTGTTCGTAGGTCTGTGGAGGTATGCGGCATTAGAGGTCATGCAATTCGCGAAAATAAAGGGGCGCTGATTTGCGTACGCGGTGATGGTGCCACATAGAGACCCAGATGGGTTCAATAGGACGTGAGATCAACGTGAGTTCACTATAATGCTCCTCAAACCACTGCAGCACGGTTCTGGCTCCGAGACACAGACAATTGTACTGCCACAAGATGACATCGCCGTCGTGGAAGACATAAAGCTGGTTCGCAGCTGTCAGCGTGTCTTCGATTACTACCACAGGTCCCATGCAGTCGCAGGGGAATATACCCCAAAGCATAGTACTGCTTCCACCAGCCCGCGTGCGTTGTGCACTGCATTTATCGAGCTGCCGTTCACCTAGATGACGACGTTTATGGAGACGACCATTGACCTACTTAAACCTAACTAACCTAAGGACATCACACACATCCATATTTTACGTTTTAATTGCCTTTTATTTCCGATCACCCGGAATTAATGTTATGATATTGTCAGACGATGTGTTTGTCCTTCTTTGAGTTTATGACTCTAATAAATTTGGATTACTCTGGACCACTCTTTAATTTCAGTAGCTAGATGAACCCCACTATACCCCCTTATTACTACTGACTGTTGTAAGGGCTATTAACTATCCAACGTTGCCGTTGCGTGCAACCTTTCACTTCACATTTGAGTCTTTGGGGAGCTTCTGCACCTCGGTAGAGTTCTGCCGATACAAATCAGAGTGGCACCTACTAACAGGCCACGAGATCAATGGGACCTTACAAGATCTGCCGTACTTTGACTGAGAGTATCTCATAGGTCTTCAGTTGGATTCAGTTCAGGATGCAAACTGGCAATTCTACAGGGGTGATGCCCTAGTTTTGTTGGTATTCATTCACCAAAACTGTATGGTCGGATGTTAGTATACATCAAGAGGAACTCAGGTTCATACACACCACGAAAAAGGTGCAGACACCTTTGCAGTCTGTCACCTGCTAGAGGTCAAATCCATCACAGGATTCCTAGGAAATACATGCAGTTTTATATGTTCTTAGAAAACGATGCCGCCCCAGACAGAAACACTGATACCACCTTACTGGTCTCTTTCCAAAATAATGGCAAGGATGTAAAGTGTTTTAAAGGCATACTAGATGAACAGACGGAAAGAACAGTCTGCAAACTAAACAGCCGCTCATCTGTGAACAGGATACTATCCCACTATTCCTGAATCCATTCACTGTGCGCCGGTCACCATATCCGTGTGGTAAAAATGCGTCTGGCAGGCCAATGATTCTGCAGAGGTAGATAATACACAATCTGATTGGTAGCGTGTGACATGCTGGTTGGTGAAAAGTCTCTAGGTAGGTCAGGTGCATTGTTGGTTTGACGTATTTGGGTTGTAATGTAAGATAACGACCCTAGCACTGGATTATAGTACGTGACTGATCTTATCGTTGGTGCCGTTGTATGTTTTCTCCCTTCTAAAATTTTATTCACAGATTGGAAATGATGCTATGAGCACATATCTCGCTGACTGTGGGCAACCTGCAAATGCCAGCGATCCGGCGAGGTGTAGTGTCATTTTTGCGTATTCGCTGTGCCATCCTGCTTCCACACGACTCGAATGCTGTGTGCCACTTGCCACAACACACACGCAGAATCACCATATCCCAGGTTTTAAGCACACGGACAATTGTAGGCACAGTAATAGTTCTCGTCTTGGAATGATACGTATGTCGTGTGTTTCCATGTTGTTCAGTGTAATCTACATGATGCAATATTTTTTCGTGGCTCTCCAAGATAACTTAACTATCGAACATGACTGTAAATGTATATCTGGGCTTACCTGTCATCATTATTTATCATGAAACTCAAGGACCCCTCTCTAGAAACTTGCCTTCCCATCTTCAGGACATTCAAACAGTCTCTTGAGTACTGGGCTACGCTACAGGAACCCTCATCAGTGTATGCAATGCGGACAACACATCTTCCTCAAATCCTATTGTGGACATCTGCCCAATAGGATCTACAAAGTTCAGGCAAAGACACGGCACCACAGTGCTATGTCCCACAGCCTCCTTCCTGCAGTCAGTGTTTTATCAGTCATCAGCGATCCCAGTGCCCTTACAGGCGAGCAAAGTGCACCTCTTATGGGAAACATAGACACAGGGCCGAAGTGTCTCACTCAATTTTGAAAATGTCAGTGGACTGCACCCATCTGGATCCCTCAGACATGGGGGCGGACAACCTGGATGAACTGTGCCCATACATAGAATTTATTCAAACGGTGTTACTACACTCTGCAGAAAGCCTCTCTTTAAGTTTGAAAATGAATAATGCGCCCATATTCGTGCACATCAATACGAGGAGTACGCCACAATCATTATTGATTGGGAATCATATTATAGTGTCGGATCCCCTTCCCTCCATCCCTTTGATACCCCAATGCAAAGTTGGGGCAATAACCTTCTAAAAAATAATGGACAATTCACGGTCAAGTACACCATCAGTCACATACCATCACAACCAGGGGGTTGGTGGTGGATACCCCGAGAGCTGTCGGCCTCTTAGGCATGGACCTTTTCAATGCAGAGAGGTCAGAAATTCATGTCTCTGTTCCCCAACGTAGACCCTCTGGGTACAAACCTGTACCTCAAAGTCTTTTTCTTTCTTTTTTTTTTAAAAAAAATTCAGCTCTGTATTTTCACAACCCTCTTTGGGTGTTAGAGACTTAAAAATCCACCTGGCCCTCCTTGCATCGGCAACGCCGCAGTTTTTCAAGGCTATAAATGTTCCTTTTGTGCTCAGGGATAAGCTTCGGGCGAATAACGGCGCCTAAAAGATAAGAGCATCCTCACTTCATCTCAAACAGCTAATGGTCTACGTCCATTGACATTGTTGTAAAACCAAATAGTGCCTTACACGCTTCTGGAGACTTCAAGACGACCATCAACGCCGAATCAGTCATACGTACCCAATACCTAAAGTGGAGGACATCATGACCCATTTAGCAGGCACCAACGTTTTCACAAAAACTGACCAGAGGGAATCATATCTTGACTTCTACTGGACGAAGAATTCCAATCCAGCCTAGATCCACACTAGTCATCAATACTCTTCCAGTTGTTATAGTACAACAGATTTCCTTTGGTATAGCCTGTGTACCATCGATATTTCAAAATTAGCTCGAGTATCTTGCTCGTGGTGTACTGGGGACAGCAAATTACTTAGACAACATTCTCATCATTGCAAAGATGCCAAGGACGTGGCCAACAACTTGGACGCTCTATTCACGGTCATCCAGCTAGCCAATCTAAAATAAAAGAAGGGCAAGTGTTATTTTTTATTCTTATGTTGAATATCTGGGACACATTTTCAGTGCTTTTCACATCCACTCAGTGCCTCAGTACTTTGGGGCTCCTATCAATACCAACCAGTTGAAATCAGCATTGGGACAATTGAATTACTACCGACAGTTTATTCCACGTGCAATCGCCATTGCCAAAACAGTATTGGCAATGGACCTCAGTGTGTGATAAAGCTTTCAGAGATTGTAGCAGGCTCTTCTCCATTCCTTGTGCCGCACAGCATACGACACTGCCAAACCTATTATCCTGGTAGCATATGCATCAGACTATGGGTTGGGGGAAGTCCTGTCCCACTGACAGAGGGATGGAAAGCGAAATCGCTATTATGTCCATCACCACTGCTTAGTGAACTTATAGCCAGATAGAGAAAGACGCATTAGCCATCATTTTTGACCTTCAAAAGTTCCATGATTATGTGTATGGTAAGCATTTCACATTATTCACTGACCATAAACTTTTGGTTCCTCTTTTAAGGCTACATCCAGGATTTCCACCAAAACAGCACGCCGCCTTCAGTGGTGGGCCCCATTCCTGACAAGTTATAAATATGACATTCAGCATTGCTCTGCCATACAACATGTAAATGCTGATCTCCTTTCCTGCCCACCCCTGGGTCATGAACGTTAGTTCACAGGGATCCCCCACTGAACACATGCCACACCACGGAGGACCCAACCATCAGTGAGATCCTCTGCCTACTATGCCATGGTTCGCTGGTAGATCGCAAACACATTCGGCAGCCAGATATCCAGGCCTACTGGCACCGCCAGAACAAGCTCTCAACACTATGTGATGTGCTGCTGCTCCAAGGAGAAAATGGCTGCGTCCAGGTGGCCATCCCTGCATCTCTCCAGCAGCGCATTTTGTCACTTCTCCATGTCAGGCACTGGAACATGGTGTCCACTAAACGTCTGGCCCACCACAATATCTATTGGAATGGAATGGTCACTGTTGTTACTGAAATGGTATAATCTTGCATCACCTGCTAGAGCAAACACGCCACCCCTCCACACTGTTTTTCCTTTGGCCAGACCCTTCCAGTTCTTGGCCCAGGTTGCATTTGGATTTTATGGGATCTTTCTTAAGCCATAGTTGACTCATTGCAACAGACGCAAGAGCAGGTTCTTATGTGTTTCAACATACCTGCCACATCAACTGGTCAAACTATTTAAACCTTATCTCACATGTTTTCCATCGAAGAGCTTCCTGACGCCATTGTCACAGACAATGTTCCCCAATCTGCATATGCAGAATTTTCTACTTTCTGTGACAGAAATGGCGTCGCGTTAGTTCACATAGCTTCCTTCCACCCTGCCTCAAATGCTCTAGTGGAATATTTCCTCTGCACTTTTAAAAGCCAAATGTCTGAACTTCACTGTCATCATCCTCTGGACGACGCTCTCACTTTTTTTCTGGCATCTTTCAGGTCACCCTAACAGGACGGATCGCCTCCTCCCGAGAAACTTCGTGGCGAGTCTCATCGATCCCGGGTTTCTATCCTTCACCCCATACCTACTGGGTGATCTAGCTGCCACCCATTTTAATTTAGAGATCCAGTGTGAGCCCACGCTCATCATTGGAAAATCTCTTTCCCCCAGATGTTCTTTTGGCTTGCCGATAGCCTGGACTTCCTCGTTTGTGGACGATGTTTATGGCCATCCTTCCAGATCAGCATCATCCACGTATGAGTGGCCTTGGTCACTTTGTAGGCATCATTTCACCACGGCTGTCTGCGATGTTACGTTTAGTCGAGATACCGCCAGAATTTCAAGGTGAATCTGTAAACAATTTGGACGTTTTTACTACAAGAAACGTACTGTCCCGATTATCTTTCCAAGTACGTTTCCAATTGCCGTGCCATTTCTCTCCTACACTGTGATGCACATGTTATCCATACCCTAGCAATAGTGTGTTTCCAGGAATCCTGGAACAAGTAGTCTCTTTTGACAATGCGCCACTCCTGTTGCGCAGTGATTTTATCTTGGGACGACATGTGGAACTTACTTTCTGTAATACACTCCTGGAAATTGAAATATGAACACCGTAAATTCATTGTCCCAGGAAGGGGAAACTTTATTGACACATTCCTGGGGTCAGATACATCACACGATCACACTGACAGAACCACAGGCACATAGACACAGGCAACAGAGCATGCACAATGTCGGCACTAGTGCAGTGTATATCCACCTTTCGCAGCAATGCAGGCTGCTATTCTCCCATGGAGACGATCGTAGAGATGCTGGATGTAGTCCTGTGGAACGGCCTGCAATGCCATTTCCACCTGGCGCCTCAGTTGGACCAGCGTTCGTGCTGGACGTGCAGACCGCGTGAGACGACGCTTCTTCCAGTCCCAAACATGCTCAATGGGGGACAGATCCGGAGATCTTGCTGGCCAGGGTAGTTGACTTAC
The DNA here is from genome assembly GCF_023897955.1 of Schistocerca gregaria. Taxonomy (NCBI): domain Eukaryota; kingdom Metazoa; phylum Arthropoda; class Insecta; order Orthoptera; family Acrididae; genus Schistocerca; species Schistocerca gregaria. Next base: position 763,528,707 of record NC_064931.1, read on the forward strand.
ACCTTGTAGAGCACGTTGGGTGGCACGGGATACATGCGGACGTGCATTGTCCTGTTGGAACAGCAAGTTCCCTTGCCGGTCTAGGAATGATAGAACGATGGGTTCGATGACGGTTTGGATGTACCGTGCACTATTCAATGTCCCCTCGACGATCACCAGAGGTGTACGGCCAGTGTAGGAGATCGCTCCCCACACCATGATGCCGGGTGTTGGCCCTGTGTGCCTCGGTCGTATGCAGTCCTGATTGTGGCGCTCACCTGCACGGCACCAAACACGCATACGACCATCATTGGCACCAAGGCAGAATCGACTCTCATCGCTGAAGACAACACGTCTCCATTCGTCCCTCCATTCACGCCTGTCGCGACACCACTGGAGGCGGGCTGCACGATGTTGGGGCGTGAGCGGAAGACGGCAAAACGGTGTGCGGGACCGTAGCCCAGCTTCATGGAGACGGTTGCGAATGGTCCTCTCCGATACCCCAGAAGCAACAGTGTCCCTAATTTGCTGGGAAGTGGCGGTGCAGTCCCCTACGGCACTGCGTAGGATCCTACGGTCTTGGCGTGCGTCCGTGCGTCGCTGCAGTCCGGTCCCAGGTCGACGGGCACGTGCACCTTCCGCCGACCACTGGCGACAACATCGATGTACTGTGGAGACCTCACGCCCCACGTGTTGAGCAATTCGGCGGTACGTCCACCCGGCTTCCCACATGCCCACTATACGTCCTCGCTCAAAGTCCGTCAACTGCACATACGGTTCACGTCCACGCTGTCGCGGCATGCTACCAGTGTTAAAGACTGCGATGGAGCTCCGTATGCCACGGCAAACTGGCTGACACTGACGGCGGCGATGCACAAATGCTGCGCAGCTAGCGCCATTCGACGGCCAACACCGCGGTTCCTGGTGTGTCCGCTGTGCCGTGCGTGTGATCATTGCTTGTACAGCCCTCTCGCAGTGTCCGAAGCAAGTATGGTGGGTCTGACACACCGGTGTCAATGTGTTCTTTGTTCCATTTCCAGGAGTGTACTTACGTGAAAAAGACTGAATATCACATGTCGGAAAGCTTTTCATCTCTAAGCAACCTTACATAATGGTATCTTCAAGGTAGAGTAATGTCAGTTAATTAATCGGTTAGGAATGGTGTCGTTAATTTTCACTGTATTCTGAAAAACTCTGGCATTGTTTCGGACGTTCTCGTAATTTTGTGACGCCTGTATCAAAAGCTAAGCTATCTTTTTTTTAACATGGACGAACGTCTTCCAAGTCAGTATTCTGTGATTCTAAAGCATAGTCTTGTAGTTTAGAAGCAAGCAAAGGAGATTAGGGTTTAACATCCCGTCAGCGACTGAATCATTACAGAAGAACCACAATCTTATATTCGGGAGGATGGGGAAACAAATCGGCTGTGTCCAAGGCAGTTTAGGAAAACCACGGAAAACCAAAATCTGGATGGCTGGAAGGAGATTTTAATCACCGTACTTCCGAATGTGATCCGATGTCTCCTGAGTATATGTGAAGTACAACATTATGAAATAACGTGTGTAGTGTGTGCAGCGACTTAGAGTGAGAAATGAATGAAGAGAGTGTAGCATTAGCCTTTTACGCTATTGAATAATTTCTTTGCAAAAGACGATTGCACTATATGGATAAAAGAATGAGATAGCACAGTTTTTAACAGGCTGGCCTTCTTTTCGAGAGGGTGGAGGTTCATTCTTTATCCGACCATCCTGTTTTAGTTTTTCCGTGGCTCCCCTAAATTCCTTCAAGCAAATGCCAGGATAGTTTCCACTTTAAGGCCACGGCCCTGTCATCGGTATGTGCAAACGTATACCGCTACTTATCAGTACATGTGACATTTTACCATGTTTCGAGCGATCAGTGACAGTATCCCCTCATGATACTCTTCCTTCCCCCTTGACATGTATCTAGAGATTTAAGTCTGTTTTGGCAACTTCTGATTTCCAGAGGCAGGTGATTCTACGTGATGTGACTTTTCATAGATTCTACCTGTTCCATATTGTTCTGCACTGTGGTCCGCCAACAGGCCAGTTAAAATTTTCAGTATCTACGACTATCTCTGACATCAATATGTTGTTGCTCACGGCGCTTCATTCTTGTGGAGTAAGTTTCGCTAGTATCGAGACACTCATGGTACTCTCTTATTTGTCGGGATGTGAAAACCCTAGTGCCTGCAAGACATTGGTGACAGAGTGCTCCATGAGCCGGTTATCCACGGCCTGGATGCGACCAAATATGTTGCTATTGCGTGTCTTGGCCATCTTGTAGATGAATGTCAAGACGATGGTTAATATAATGTTTGATTACATTCCAGTTACGCGACACACCAAATTTCGCCATTTCAATTCCAACAAAGTAGGTGTGTACAATTCACTTGTTCACGAGTGGATGAAATGTAAATCTCGTTTTGCTAGGGCTCCCCGTCGGGTAGACCGTTCGCCTGGTGCAAGTCTTTCGATTTGCCGCCACTTCGGCGACTTGCGCGTTGGTGGGAATGAAATGATGATGATTAGGACAACACAACACCCAGTCTCTGAGCGGAGAAAATCTCCGACCCAGCCGGGAATCGAACACAGGCCCTTGGCGTTGACATGCTATCGCGCTGGCCATTTAGCTACCGGAGGCGGAGCATGAGTGGATTATTTTCATTCACATATTGTGATGATCACTATTCACCGCGGGACAGTACGCCTCCTGGTGATGTTGAGGGTGCCTGATGCAGTAAAGAATGTGTATAAGAGGGGAAGGAAAGAAGGGCAGGTTTTTAAAGCATGTATAAAATGGGAAACTGGTCAGCTGTTTGTGTGCTACTGTCGTCAGCATCATTGGTTAGTGGTTGAGGGATAGTGCAACTGCGAGTAGGTGTTTCACATACACATCTCATCATAGAACGTGGAGGTCAGAGCTTGCTCTGTCTATAAAACAAGATAGGCGGTGATCAGTGGCAGATCTGACAACAGTGTGAAATGCTGATCGGGGCACAAGTGTTTTGGAGGACACTGTTCAGAACTAATTTTGAAAACGTATTTGTAATTGCGAATATGGACAACTATCAGCTCTAGAATGGAATGATGGCTATGAAAATTGGTGCCAGATCGGGACTCGAACCCGGATTTCCAGCTTATCGCCAGCGGTCGCCTTACCATCTGGGTATCCATGCACGACTCACAGCCAAACCCAAACTTCCATGCGTCGTCAAACATGAGTCTACAACCTGTAATCGTACACTCAATACGTGTGTTCATGCACGTATGCATGTCCAAATGGACTTTTCATTGTAATTCAGAATAATACAGGCACTGTAATATCGAATTTTGAAAATGGTGCTCCGCTGCAGACAACCCTTACATACAAGGTGCGACAATAAAGTAATGAGACTGATTTTCTTTGCAAGATGTGGCAACCCTGCAGGCTTGCGTAGGCACAATATCTTTGACTTTGGTCTATAAGCTGTTCTAGTCCAAGCGGCACATCGATGCAACTGCTCAGTCGTGAGTTGTGCTGTAGTAAGTTAACACGTGTTTGTGTCTCTCGTCACGGATATGGAACCGCATAATATTGCGCAAGGGTATGTCATTTTCGTTTTGCGTGAAATTGGGTGAAAACACGACGACAACTTACGGTAAGCTTCAGACGGCTTTTGGAGAGGAGGTTATGTTAAGAACTCAAGTTTTTCATTGGCATAAAATGTTTAGTGAAGGCAGAACAAATGTTGAAGATGAAGACCGCAGTGGACGACCATCAACCTCACGGACGGATGTCAACTTGGCCAGGGTGCGTGAACTCGTACGATCTGATCGAAGATTATCCGTGAAAATGATTGCAGAAGAACTGAACATCAATCGAGAAACGGTTCGTCTAATAATAACTGAAGGTTCTGCATCACGATAATGCGCCATCTCAACTGCTCTGTCAGTACAGCAATTGTTAACCCCAAAACAAATTTCAGTACTATCACAGCCACCTTATTCACCAGATATCGCTCCACGCGAGTTTTTTCTATTTCCAAGAGTCAAAACGGCGGTCAAGGGACACCATTTTCAAACAACACATGATGTCCAAAAAGCTGTGACGACGGTCTTGGAGGATATTACACAAGATGAGTTCCAGAAATGTTACCATCAATGGCAGAAGCGCTGGAAAAAGTGTGTGCAACCAGAAGGGAACTACTTTGAAGGAGACAACGCTAAACTTGACTAAAACGGTAAGCAACATTTTTTTTTCACATCAGTCTCATTACTTTATTGTCACATCACGTATTGCCATGTTGACCCAGTGACATCATCAGTTACGGTTGCAGTGGCCACAGTATCATAGAGATTCGACTGTGGGTCAGTGGAAGCGTGCCGCCTGTTTGGGTGAAACACCTTTCTTATTACACCAAGTCGATGGTAACTTCTGAATAAGCCGTCATCCAGGCGAACGGCTTCCAGACATACACCGCCCCACGGACACAAGTAAATGGGGGTACTTTTATGCTATGGAGAATATTCATCTGGGCTCCCATGTGAGCTGTTGCACTAACCAAAGACACAATGACGTCTGTGGACTGCGTAAGCATTTTTTGCGGATCACCTGCAATCCTTCACACTTGGCGTCTTCCGGTAGGACACCTATCCCGGTCATAGTGGTATGTGGGACATGATAGTGAACTTACCGCTGGTGTCTTCGCCTGACCTGAACACGATGCAACACATCTGGGACGCTATCGGGCGCCAGTTTCACGCACACGAGCCAGCAGCCGATACTTTACACGAATTCCGTGACATGTGTGCGGACATGTGGTGTCACATACCTACGGAAAAACGAAGAACTTGGCCGGCCGCGGTGGCCGAGCGGTTCTGGGCGCTTCAGTCCGGAACCGCGCGACTGCTACGGTCGCAGGTTAGAATACTGCCTCGGACATGGATATGTGTTAGTTAGGTTTAAGTAGTTCTAAGTTATAGGGGACTGATGACCTCAGTCCCGTAGTGCTCAGAGCCATTTGAACCATTTGAACGAAGAACTTGTCAAATACAAGCAACTCAGAAGGGCTGCTGTAGTGCGGTCAAAAGTGAACCATTAAGAAGGTGTCAATGTTTTGGCTTATCGGTGTACCTCTCGCTTAATGACGATAAGAGAATGAAGACGCGTTGACAGTTGTTGTTCTCTCATATCAGCCATTAGTTGATTACTCAGATGAAGAGGGCGTGGTTATATTAACATACTATGTATTATCTACTACACACGGTGCGGTGGCTTGTCTAATACTTATGTAAATGGGAATCTGTAAAAGTGTTTGGCCTTTGTTAGAAATTTTTATAAAAAAGGGCTGCGCGGAGTTGTCGCGAGGTTTGAGGCGCCATGTCATGGACTGCTCTGGCCCTCCCGCCGGAGGTTCGAGTCCTCCCTGGGGCATGGGTGTGTGTGTTGTTCTTAGTATAACTTAAGTTTAAGTTAGTTTAAGTAGTGTGTAAGTCTAGGGACCGATGACCTCAGCAGTTTGGTCGCTTAGGAATTCACATACATTTGAGCATTTTATAAACAAGGAAGGAGGAATTAGGGTAGCTATAAATTACACCGTAAGACAAAAGACAACGCACCAAGAAGGAATTATGTCAATTGGACGGAAATCTGTAGATGTGATGTACATGTACAGATAAACAAATGATTACAATTTCAGAAAAATTGGGTGATTTAATCAGTAGAAAGAGTTTCATAAATTGAGCAAGTCAATAACGTGTTGGTCCACCTCTGGTCCTTAATGCAAGCAATTATTCGGCTTGGCATTAAATGACAGAGGATGTTGGATGTTCTCCTGATAAATAACGTGCCAAATTCTGTCCAGTTGATGCATTAGATCGTCAAAGTCCCGAGCTGGTTGGAGGGCCATACCTACAATGCTCCAAATGTAGTCAACTGGGCAGAGATCCGGCAACCTTGCTGACCAGAGTAGAATTGGGCAAGCACAGACACGAGCAGTAGAAACACTCGTAGTGTGCGGGCGGGCATTATCTTGCTGAAATGTAGGCCGAGGATGGCATGCCAAGAATGGCAACAAAATGGAGCATAGAATATCGTCAACGTATCGTTGTGCCGTAAGGCTGCGGCCGATGACAGCCAAAGGGGTCCTGATAAGAAAAGGAATGGCACCCCAGACCATCACTCCTGGTTGCGAGGCCATATAGAGAGCGATAGTCAGGTTGGCATCCCATTGCTATCCGGGCCATCTCCAGACACGTCTTCGCTGGTCATTTGGGACTCAATTCGAAGCGGGACTCATCACTGAAGACAATTATACCGTAGTCAATGATTCCAGGCCGAAGACGCTTCTCTATATACATCACATCTACCGATTTCCGTCCCATTCGGATAATTTCTTCATGGTGGGTCTTTTTTTTGGGGGAGGGGGGGGGGGGTAGCTCACAGTCAAGTGGAACTGCTTCGCTTTGAGCTACTGAGCTACTGCGGCGGGTTGCACGTCAGTGTCGCCTCTTGTTAACCCAAGCAGTATCTCCTGTTGCTCCAACAGGTTTGGTCATTCCGGTGGCTGACCTCTTTATCCCAGGAAAATCTGGAATGTCATTGGGTTCCGAGCACGAGACCCTCTCTTCATAAGCAAGAAACAGTAGCCACTAGCTGGCGGAAGCGATTATTGATCCTGGCACTAAAAAATACCAAAGAAATTACAGAATGAATTTTCACTCTGAAGCGACGTTTGTGCTAATTTGAAACTATCTGATTGGTTAAAACTGTGTGTCAGACGAGACTCGAATTCGAGACGTTTGCCTTTCCCAGGCAAATGCAATATCGACTTTTTTAAATTCTAATTTTATTTTTTAATTTAATCTAACTTTTTAATTTTTTGGTCATTTGCATATCGAATAAAGAAAATAAAAAAAGGGAATAAGCAGCCAGCGCATTACTAAGTGAGTGCTTTACCGCTACGCCACCTTCCTTTTTTTAAAGATTTTCTTTTACAGGTTTGCAGCTGTATAAAATAAGGCCCTAGAATGCAGTTTTCCACAGTGCGACTAGAAGTGACAACTCACACTACGCTTGAATCACAAGACATGTGCCGATGAGCTTTTCGTCGGCGCTGGCATATAGACCATAATTTCCCGAATTATCACTCCAAGAGAAAGAAAATTCGACGCGAAGCAATGTCACATTTTTTTCCATGTATGTATCAAAATGTGTAACCAAACTGAAGTAATAAACTGAGGTGAAATAAATAGCAGACTCCCACTTCCAAAAATGTTCAAATGTGTGTCAAATCTAATGGGACTTAACTGTTGTCATCAGTCCGTAAGCTTACACACTACTTAACCTAAATTATCCTAAGGACAAACACACACACACACACACACCCATGCCCGAGGGAGGACTCGAACCTCCGCTGGGTCCAGCCGCACAGTCCATGACTGCAGCGTCTGAGACCGCTCGGCTAATCCCGCGCGGTTAATCCCACTCGACTCCCACTTCCAACGGTGAAAGCTCTTCCTATTGATATAACTCAAAACAGTCAAAATACTGGGCATAATTTCTCGAACTATTACTCGTACGGCAAATAAAATTCAACGCTAGGCACTGCACATGTTTGTTACGATATATGCCTTAAGGTGTAAAACCAAAGTGAATCAGTAAATTGAGGTGAACTAAATAACAGATTGTAACTTCCAACGGCGAAAGTTCTTCCTATTGACATAACTCAGGACAGTCACAATAGTTAGGAATAAAATTATTAAACAAGTATTCATTCGAAAACATTTTCACAACTTAAGGTATTATACATTGGATGAAATGTGACGCCTGTAAAGTAGCTATAAGCTATATTTCTTTCGTCAAATAAAACAAAATTCGTCACCGAAGGAGTTTACCATAGTAGAGCAGATTTCGTTTTCGTACCAACACAACAGGGTTTCTTGAGCAATAACGGAAGAGAAAAGAACAGGAATTGTGGTTACTGCTTATGGTAGCCGACACAAGGCAACACACAAAAATTTTGAAACCAACCCTTATCTTTGTAATTTTTCTGCAACTTACAATGCTCGTCTGCAATATAAAACATGTACTCTGCTAAGTTCGACGTTTTGTTTGTTAGCACGTAAAACACAAACTGTGCCACGAATAACTGTTATTCTTTGTGGACTGGTCATACTTCATGTCGGGTTGTAAAACTTCAGTTATTGGTGTATGACTTTCTGTGGTTCTATTTGTTAGCGATAATTTCTTCCTAGTCCAATCCCAAATTCTGATTTTATTTTCGCATAGGATCATATGCGCTACTGTTTCTACAAGCTGGTATTTTTCGCATTATGATGATGGTCTCAACTTGATTTTATATAAGCGTTCCACTTTTGGTATGGTTTTGTTTACGACATCATACCATGCAGCGCTGACTCTAGTTGGTAGAATTTTATTATTCATATTTTTCCAAATATTCATCCAGTTCCTCGTAGGATATTGTATCTCTGTTGGGTTGGGAGTATGATTGCTCGTAACAAAATCATAGACGGTTCTCGTGGTGGTTTGTGCCGGAGGAAGTTCTGCATAGTAACTTCAACGTAATCTAGGCCGGCATCTATATATGATACATTAATGGGAGCTGTCCTCAGGATCTAAGGAGACGCACAGAAGTTTCCTAATGCCCACTTTGTGGGCATGTGTTAGTTTGGTAGCACGAGTTAAAAACCGTGTGTCACGTTTTGATGTAGCATCTTTAATTCAAAGCCCCCCATTTATGTCTCAGCAAAGTCACCGTATGGGAGGATACTTTGAAGATATTTTGTTTCCACGCATACCAATACGCTTCAGCTAGTATTTTTCGCGGGATGATATGAGGTAACGGTAAGACTGCTGCCACATGATATTTTGTTAAGTGTATACGTATTTATATACTGGGCTTTCTGTAAACGCCGGCCGGAGTGGCCGTGCATTTCTAGACGCTACAGTCTGGAGTCGAGCGACCGCTACTGGCGCAGGTTCGGATCCTGCCTCGGGCATGGATGTGTGTGATGTCTTCAGGTTAGTTAGGTTTAATTAGTTCTAAGTTCTAGGCGAATGATGACCTCAGACGTTAAGTCGCATAGTGCTCAGAGCCATTTGAACCATTTTTTTCTGTAAACGGACTAAGCATCGCAAATCATGTTCCTTCAGCAAGGCTCTGATGACATTAAGTTTCCGCTCCCACGTGTTCCTGGCCATCAGCCTGGGACTCGCCCTTAAAAACAATCCTGGCTGGATTTGCTCTCCAGTCACATCTAATCAATGAGCACCTATCGTGTTATTGTAAGGACAGAGAGACATTATTTTGGCTAACTAAAGATTTAGTATTGTACCACAGGATCGCGGATACCTGTGTACCAATACGTAGCACTTCATCAACCTCACTATTCCAATTTACAATGACGCTTAAGTCGTCAGCATTACAGCGACAGACTGTCTTAATTCTGACAATCTGTAGCCCTCTCAGTTTTCGATGCAGTGTCGAAAGCAAGTGTTTCCCCAAGGACGCATATAATGTCGTAGACGGAGGGCATCCTAGGCGTACCGATTTTTGAACTGAAAATATTTAAGTCTATTGTCCATTGACTTTAACCATTGGGCCGGCCGCGGTGGTCTCGCGGTTCTAGGCGCGCACTCCGGAACCGTACGACTGCTACGGTCGCAGGTTCGAATCCTGCCTCGGGCATGGATGTGTGTGATGTCCTTAGGTTAGTTAGGTTTAAGTAGTTCTAAGTTCTAGGGGACTAATGACCACAGCAGTTGAGTCCCATAGTGCTCAGAGCCATTTGAACCATTTTTTTAACCATTGAAAAAACACCACTTATGCATTTACGTATGGCGTTTATGAAGCGGTTGAAACACGTTTTCTGCATGGTGCTGAGTAAGAATCCGTGATTGATCGTATCGAACGCCTTATCAGAGTCTAAAAACACTAATGAAAAACTGCTGTCACTTATCGAGGTAATATGTATGATGTCCCTCTAATCGCATAAGGTATCAAACATTGACCTCCTTTTTCTTGCACTCATTTGGTAAAGGCCTATTACATTATTCAGGAATCCGCCTGCTTAGCTGAGTGGTATCGTGTTTGCCTACTGTGCAGGGGGCCCAGCTTCGATTCCCGGCCGGGTTGGAGATTTTCTCCGCTATGGACTGAGTGTTGTGTCGATCTCATCATCACCGACACGCCAGCCCCCCAATGTGACGTCGCCTGAAATAAGAAACTTTCCAGGATGGGGCCTCCCAGCCGACAATGCCACACGATCATTTTTAATTTATCAGGAATCGCTTCATTGTACTATTCAGCCTACGGGTGAGAATTTTAATGTCAGCGTTGAGTAGAGTGAATGGTCTTAAAACATCAATCCTCTTGCTGCTCGGTTTTTTGATCCTCTTGCTACTCGGTTTTTTAGGAATGCGTAAAACCATTCCTTCTGTGAATTTGGAGGGGGCGATAACGCCTGATTGGTTAAATATCATTATATTTCTCGATGAGTTAATTCCCTATATGTCCCACATACAGACATGAAATTCCACCGCGTGCCCGTCAGGACAAGCTGACTTTTCCTCGGAGCGTCTTTAGTTATGGTTTTTATTTCGTCATGAGCAACGTTTTCGATTAGATTGACATTGTTCTTCTGACGTATTCCCTTTGTAACATGTGCTAAAAGTTATTCACCGTCCCCCAGCCCGTTTATTAGTCTCTGTTTCACTTTGCGTGTCTCCCTTAACGACGTATGTTCCTGCGTAAGATCGTCCTTGCCTCGGACTCGCGTACGCACCCCGTCCGGACGCTGTCGAACTAGAGCGGTTATTTTCCACTTAAAGCGTTTTAGCTTGATTGTGTTAGCCGACAGGTCATCTGCTTGTTTATAAAGGTCTCGCAAGCAGGGGAGTAATATTCCGCTGTTTGTTTGCGCCAGCCTGCCTGGGCCTCTGCATACTGTATAACGCATTTACGAATTAAAGGTTCGGTTCTGCGTGTTCGGTCCACCAAATCATTCGCTCCCGCTACTTGGTTTGTGAGCGTAGGCATTTGAGCCAAGTTTGCCTCATCTGATGCTTGAGTTCAGCTTCCTGCAATAACGAGTCGTTAAGTTTCCACACCCAATGCCCGAGAAAAGCTTTTTGTTGGATGTGTGTGAATGAGATTATGCAAAATGATCGGAGAAGTTTACAGGCCATATCTCACAATCATCGACATTGCGAATTAATTCTTCAGTAACATAGATTCTAACACGCTTGCTGACGTGCTGCTAAAGTAAGTATAGCCGCTAAGGTCCAGGTGTCTTGCAGTTCTAATCCATTCACCAATGTTGTAGCTCTTGACAATAATTAAAATTAGGTGTCTGACCTTCATAGCGTAACATAGTTAAAATCTCCGGCAAGTATGACGGCCCTAACGTTCGTTATCAATTCAACTATCCCTTTCCGATAAAAGTTACTTCTATGTCATCTTTGAGGAAAAGAAGGAAGATTTGGTTTAACTTCCCGTCGACATCGAGGTCATTAGAGACGGGGCACAAGCTCGGATTGTGACAAGGATGGGGAAGGAAGTCGGCCGTGCCCTTTGAAAGGAACCATCCCTTGGAGTGATTAAGGGAAATCATGGGAAACCTAAATGTGGATGGTCGGAGACGGGTTTGAACCGTCGTCTGTATCTACATCGATACTCTGCAAATCACATGTACGTGCCTGGTAGAGGGTTCATCGAACCACCTTCACAATTCTCTATTCCAATCTCGTATAGCGAGTGGAAAGAACGAACACCTATATCTTTCCGTACTGGAATTTTCTGAGAAGATTCCGTCGCAACTAAAAACGCCTTTCTTTTAATGATGTCCAGCTGAAACCCTGTATCATTTCAGTGAACTCTCTCCCATATTTCGCGATAATACAAAACGTGCTGCCCTTTTTTGAACTTTTTCGATGTACTGCGTCAGTCCTGTCTGTTAAGGATCCCTCACTGCGCAGTAGTATTCTAAAAGAGGACCAACAGGCGTAGTGTAGGCAGTCTCCTTAGTAGATCTGTTACATTTTCTAAGTGTCCTGCCAATAAAACACAGTCTTTGGTTAGCCTTCCCCACAACATTTTCTGTGTGTTCTTTCCAATTTAAGTTGTTCGTAATTGTAATTCCTAGGTATTTAGTTAAATGTACGGCCTTTACATTTCACTGATTTATCGCGTAACCGACTTTTAACGGATTCCTTTTAGCACTCATGAGGATGACCTCACACTTTTCGTTATTTAGGGTCAACTACCAATTTTAGCACCATTCAGATATCTTTTCTAAATCGTTTTGCAGTTTATTTTGACTTTATTAGTCGTTAAACGACAGCGTCATCTGCGAACAACCTAAGACGGCTGCTCAGATTGTCTCCCAAATCGTTTATATACATAAGGAACAGCAAAGGCCTATAACACTACCTTCCCAAACGCCAGAAATCACTTCTGTTTACCTCGATGAATCTCCGTCAATTACTACGAACTGTGATCTCTCTGACAGGAAGTCACAAATTCAGTCACATAACTGAGACGATATTCCATAAGCACGCAATTTCACTACGAGCCGCTTGTGTGATACAGTGTCAAAAGCCTTCTGGTAATCCAGAAATACAGAATAGATCTGAAATCCCTTGTCAATAGCACTCAACACTTCATGCGAATAAAGAGTTAGTTGTGTTTCACAAGAACGACGTTTTCTAAACCCATGTTAACTGTGTGTCAACAGACCATTTTCATCGAGGTAATTCATAATGTTCGAACACAATATATGTTACAGAATCCTGATGCATATCGACGATAATGATATGAGCCTGTAATTACGTGGATTACTCCTACTACCTTTCTTGAATATTGGTGTGACCTGTGCAACTTTTAAGTCTTTGAGTACGGATCTCTCGTCTAGCGAATGGTTGTATACGATTGTCAAGTATGGAGCTAATGCATCAGCGTACTCTGAAAGGAATCTAACTGGTATACAGTCTGGACCAGAAGACTTACTTTTATTAAGTGATTTAAGTTGTTCACTACTCCGAGGATATTTACTTCTACGTTACTCATGTTGGCAGCTTTTCTTGGTTCGAATTATGGACTATTTACGTCGTCTTCCTTTGTAAAGGCGTTTAGGAAGGCTGTGTTTAGTAACTCTGCTTTGGCAGCACTGTCTTCGATAATATCTCCATTGCTATCACGCAGAGAAGGCATTGATTTTTTCTTGCAGCTAACATACTTCACTTACGACCAGAATCTCTTTGAATTTTCTGCCAGGTTTCGAGACAAAGTTTCGTTGTGGAAACTGTTATACGCATTTTGCATTGAAGACCGCGCTAAATTTCGAGCGTCTATAAAAGATCTCCAATCTTGGGGATTTTGCGTCTGTTTAAATTTGGCATGTTTGATTCGTTGTTTCTGCAACGTATTCAATCTCGCTACGACAACCCTGTGTTCACTAATGCCTGTATCCGTTTTGATGCTCGTTATTAACTCAGGATTATCTGTTTCTAAGAGGTCAAGTGTGTTTTCATAACCGTTTGCTATTCGAGTGGGCTCATGAACTAACTGGTCGAAATACTTTTCAGAGAATGCGTTTAGCACAATTTCGGATGATGTTTTATGAGTAACTCCGGAATTAAACGTGTATTTTCGCCAACATATAGAGGGTAAATTAAAGTCACCACCAACTATAATCGAATGAGTCGGGTAAGTGTTTGAAATCAAACTCAAGTTTTCTTTGAACCTTTCAGCAACTGTATCATTCGAATTGGAAGGTCGGTAAAAGGATCCAATTATTTATTCCGGTTGCCAACAATGACCTTTACCCATACTAACTCACAGGAACTATCTACTTCAATTTCGCAACAAGATAAAATACTTTAACAGCAACAAACACGCCACCGCCAACCGTGTTTAGCCTATCCTTTCGGAACACCTTAGGTTCTTCCCAGAAATTTCGGCTGAGCTTATCTCCGGCTTTAGTCAGCTTTCAGTGTCTATAACGATTTGAGGATCAGCGCTTTCTGTTAGCGCTTGGAGCTCTGGTACTTTCCCAACACAGCTACGACAATTTACAACTGTTATACCGATGGATCCTGTATCTACGTTCTCCCTATGTTCGGCCTGCACCTTTTGTGGCTGAAGCCCTTACTGCGTTTTCCCGAGACCCTCTATCCTAAAAAATCACCAAGCCAACGCCACACAGCCCCTGCTACACGTGTAGCCGCCTCCTGCGTATAGTGCACACCTGATCTGTTCAGCGGAACCCGAAACCCAACCACCCTTTGGCGCAAGTCGAGGAATCTGCAGCCTACACGGTCTCAGAACGGTCTGAGCCTCTGATTAAGACCCTCCACCCGGCTCTGTACCAGAGGTCCGCAATCGTTCCTGTCGATTATGCTGCAAATGGTCAGCTCTGCTTTCATCTTGCAAGCAAGGCCGGCGGCCTTTACCATTTCTGTTAGCCTTTCGAAACCAGAGAGAATCTTTTCTGATCCAAATTGACACATATCATTGGTACCGACGTGAGCAACCACCTGCAGTTGGCTGCACCCTATGCTCTCCATGGCATCTGCAAGGACCCGTTCCACATCTGGAATGACTCGGCCCGGTATGCACACGGAGTACACATTGGATTTCTTTCCTTTCTTGGCAGCCATGTCCCAAAGGGGCCCCATAACAAGCCTAACGTTGGAGCTCCCAACTACCAATAGTCCCACCCTCTTCGATTGCCTGGACGTTGCAGGGTGAGTGGTTTCCTCTGAAACAGGACAGGCTCAGCGACAGCGTCAGCCACAGACAGCACCTGGAACCTGTTTGTCAGACAAACCGGGGAGGCCTTACGTGCGGTCGCCTGGGAAGTCTTTCGCCGCCTGCTTCGCCCCGGGGCGACCTCCCACTCGCCCACAGGTGAGGTCAACCTCAGCGCGAGCAGTAACTTGGCTGTCCAATGGTGAGGACCTATCGGAGGACTCGGGCGTGCTGGACGTCCGTTGGATCCCACGGCCGGTCCACAACAGTGGCGCCCATCCACTGCAGCCTCGCCGGTCGCGGTGGTCTCGCGGTTCTAGGCGCTCAGTCCGGAACCGAGCGACTGCTACGGTCGCAGGTTCGAATCCTGCCTCGGGCATGGATGTGTGTGATGTCTTTAGGTTAGTTAGGTTTAAGTAGTTCTAAGTTCTAGGGGACTGATGACCTAAGATGTTAAGTCCCATAGTGCTCAGAACCATTTGAACCACTGCAGCCTCAAGTTGTTTAACCGAAGCCATCACAGCCTGAAGCTGAGAGCGAAGTGTCACCAACTCGGCTCGCATGCGCACACAACAATTGCAGTCCCAGTCCATACCAAAGACCGTGGAAAACTAAACTATGCAGATACGCGGACTATCGGAACTTGTTGCGCAACTCTAATGTAGACCTTGACGAAAACGCACGAACTGTGTCTTAGTAGTACGCAGATATTCAAGAACCTAACTGCTGAAGCACCCAGGTGTAACTAAATAATTTGCCCCTGATAAGGAACTTGCAATATGTCACAAAATCGATTTACTTTCCGACGCAAACGGAAACGCGAGAACTGTGGCTACTCGTTTTTAAATAAACACGCAGAAACACAATAAACTGAACTATTAAAGCACACAATGATATTATAAAACTCGCTCCTAGTTAGGAACTCGTAAAAGTCACAAAATCGGTTACTTCCCTGTTGCTGCTTGTGTCGCGGACGGCTACTGCTGCATTCGGAAGGAATGCGAGTCCAGTGTGCTAACCACTGCGCCACTTCGCTCGGTTCATGACGTCTTTAGTTAGTCCCTGACGGCGCATATACGTTATCAAAATGAGGTCATGCAGTTCGACAGTTGTACCTCTACCCGTATCTAGAATAGCTTGAGCTCGACATGGGGTAACCTCTTTCAATAAAACTGCTGTTCCTTCTTCGTTTGCGATGTTGACTAAGGCATCATAACCTGTTATGTCCGCTGCTTTAGTTGTTACAACCTCTTGTAACATAGCGACATCTATATCAGCAGCATAAAGATAGTCTTTCAAACATTGTAACTTTACCGCCGAACTTATCCAAGGGAAGTTTACCGCAGCCAGCTTGTAAGTCTGCATATAAATGTTTACTTTTGCTCAGTATCTTCCGACCAAAGCATGTTCGTATCCGGAGTAGACGAGGAAGATGTTACCATGTTTGCGTTTGTCTGATTGTCTAGGTCCATACGGACATCCTCATTCTGAATGCGAGCCATTACCCGATTTACATCATCTACTGCCTTTTCACCAGTCTGAGAGTTCTTACAGATTTCTTTCAAAATGGTTCAAATGGCTCTTAGCACTATGGAACTTAACATCTAAGGTCATCAGTCCCCTATAACTTAGAACTACTTAAACCTAACTAACCTAAGCACATCACACACATCCATGCCCGAGGCAGGATTCGCACCTGCGACCGTAGCGGTCGCGCGGTTCTAGAACCGCTCGGCCACACCGGCCGGAAAAGATTTCTTTGGTGCGTGTTCTTTCTCTTTCTTATTCCTGTCTCTTCCTAACTTTTTATGCTAATGAGTTGTTTCGTTTGTTTATATGACTTTTTTAAAAATGTCTCTACTTGATACTGAATGTTCGACCCTGTCGTTTAATGTTTTTTTTTTTTTTGTCCTCGTCAATTAGCAAGTCGCTGCCTACTGGTAACTTTGGAACATAATCTAGATTGCAGGCTTGTGGTAACTCGGGACGTTTAACAAACATATTAGTTTCAAAATATCCACGGGTGTACTGCCGGTCTATAGTGTCCAACGGGCACAATATTTCGGCGATCAAACATGTAGCCATCATCAGGTGAACTGACGGACTTAGCTCCTGTGAACGCGCCGGCACGGAGATCCGTACGCTATGGCTGCTCAGGGGGAACTGGGTTCGGTCTGCTGTCACTCTAGTTTCTTCCTTTGTCCTCAGAGGTTGTTGTTGCGAAGGTTATTGTCCTATTCGGACATTTCTTTCAATTATTGTTTTTTGGTTTTTTTTTGGATGTGCTTGTCTTTTGTATGTTCTTTTCTTTAGAGTGTTGCGGTTTCTTTTCTGTCACTTTAGTAGTAACGGTTTCTTGTTTTTATTTTATTTATATATATTTTTTATTTTTTATTTCTTTTTTTAAATTTTTAATCGAAGAGTAGTGCCTTTGGTCTTTTGTACCGGTCCGGCACGTTGTTGTACCGACCCAGTGAGTTTATGAGATCGTTTTGCGATCTATCCGCGTTGGCGTAAAACTGCTCCGCCAGGGTACGGAATCGCGTGTTTAATGTATCGATGTCAGCCGCTATGTGGAGGTCTTCCGTCGGGTACCGCGGCGGTGTGTGTAGAGCTCTTCTGAGCGCTCTGTTCTGAATCTTTTGTAGCCGTTCTACCGTCGATCTAGCTGCGTAACCCCATACGGGGCACGCATACTCTAGTATCGGTCTAATTAGACGTCGATAGACGGCTACTCCTGTGGTCGGGTCAAGGGAACTCGTACTGTTCAGTATTGGGTATAGGATCTGCATCCTGCCTAGGGCCTTTTTGCGAACCTCCACGATGTGGCACTTCCAAGTCAGGCGCTTGTCTAGTGTCACACCGAGGTACCTCACAGTGTTTCTCCAGGGGAGGTTTTGGCCCTGCAGGTGCAGCATTTGGTAGGGTCTTCTGGGGGGGGGGGGGGGGCGGCGTTTACCGAGACGTCTAGTCATCAGCATGGCTTGGGTCTTCTCAGAGTTTAGTGAGATTCGCCATTGTTTGGCCCATTCGTCTGTCTTGTTTAGGGCGGTTTGAAGACGTCTCGTGACCAGGTTCCTGTTTGTTGAGCAGGAGAAGAATGCCGTGTCGTCAGCATACTGTGCTGTTTGTAAGTATTGAGTGGTTGGTATGTCTGCGGTGTAGAGACTGTACAGGGTTGGTCCAAGAACCGAACCCTGTGGTACCCCTGCGTGTATTCTTCTCCTGCTTGACAGTGATGTTTCTACTTTCACGGAGAATGTCCTACCGGAGAGATAGCTTTTCATAAGTTTCACAATCTTTCCGGGGAAGCCCTGGGTGTACATTTTGTGGAGTAGCCCGGTGTGCCAAACCGAATCAAAGGCTTTTGCCACGTCTAGTAGGACGATTCCGCAGTAGCCCTTGCGGTTGAAGCTTTCAGTGGTTGCTTCAACCACCCTCATTATTTGTTGGGGGGCCGAATGTTGTGGGCGAAACCCAAACTGGAAATTGGGCAGGATTTGCTCTCTTCTGATGTGATCCTGTATCGGTACTAAGAGGAGGCGCTCGTATAGTTTACTGAGGGTAGGCTGTAGACTAATTGGTCTGTAGTGTTGCGGGAACACCGGGTCTTTTCCAGGTTTTGCGATCGAGACTACTTCAGCGTGTTTCCACTGTGTCGGGAATTTTAGCGATCGTGTAATTTCGTTTAAGATATCTGCTAAGTGTGTTTTTGCCATGGGCGGGATATGTTTTAATTGTTCGTTGGTGAGCTGGTCGTGGCCTGGTGCCTTTTTTGTTGGCAGCGATTTGATGACACTCGCCACGTCTTCGGAACTGAAGAGCGGCGTGTATTCATCGTCGTCGTCTGCCTCTAAAAAGGTGGCCAGTTGTCTGCGAACTGTTGCGACGTGTTCTCTGTCCTGTACCTCCGCTGGCGTAAATTGTTTTTCGAACACGTCTGCTAGCGCATTTGCTTTAGCTTCAGTGCTGAATTGCAGTCCACGTTCGCCATGCAGAGGGGGCATTTTTGAGCGTCTTCTCGTGAACTGCTTTGTGGCTTGCCACAAGCTGTGGTCATCTAGTTTAAGAGTTGATAGTCGTTCTGACCATTGCTGGTTGCGATACTCAGTGAGTGCAACTTTCAACTCTCCTTGTAGTCTGTTGAGCAGCCTCCTTGTGTTTTTGTTCCAAGTAAGTTTCCATTCTTTGGCGATCCTGTTTTTGTGTCTGATTTGGGCAAGCAAGTGCAGGGGGAGCTGCATGGAGCGGGGGGGGGGGGGGGGGGGGGGGTCCCGCTGCGGCGCAGGTGTTGCTTCCTCAGCTGCTTGCAGGATCGCTTTGGTGAAGTCTTCCAGCGCTTGTTCAGCAGTCTCTGCTGTTGGAGGCGGGGCTTGGGCTAGTTCAGCAGCTATTCCGTTGCTGAACTGTTCCCAGTTTGTTCTTTTGTATGTTGTGGTGCGCTGTGGGAGCGAGAGCCATTCTCCCATGTCGACCTCTAGGATAGCTGGATTGTGGTCCGACGACAACCTGTTAATCGAACTGGCAGACACGAAACCCGTAACGTGCTTCGAGAGTGCGATGTCGAGGACGTCCGCCCTGTTCCCGTTGTTTGGGAAGTGGGTGGGCTCGTCAGGGCCCCATATCTGAAACTGGTGGATACGCGCGAGTCGTCGCGGCGGCGGCCGATTTAAATACCCTCCGCCCGCGGCGCGCTCCCTCCGCCGTCCGCGCCCCGGTAGCGCGGTGGAACAGATTGCGACGGCGTCTGAGATGACGTCGGTGTGATGGCTCTGTCCGCCGTGGTCGTCACAACTATGCGTTTGCTCGATTTACTCTCGATATCAAGAAGTCGACTGTGCTCGCAGATCGCAACCCTAAACCGGCGTTGTTGATCACAATTGAACTAGATTCATCACTGGAATGAAGTAAGTTCGCGGAACCGCCTGTTTGTGTGTCATTATCCGGGTACATGTGTCAACGTCTCGCACTTGAAACATACACTGCATTACCAAGAAAATCACACTGATACTAAAAGAAACTTCGTGGAAGATTGAAATTCTATGCCGGACTGCGACTCGAACTCGGGATCATTCGCCTTTCGCTGGCAAGTGCTCTACCGACTGGGCTACCCAAGGACGACTCACGACCGCTCCTCAAAGCTATATTTCCAGGAGTACCCTATCTCCCACCCTCCAGACTTCACAGAAGGTGTCTTGCGTACCTTACGGGACTAGCACTCCTGGAAGAAAGGATATTGCAGAGCCATGTCTTAGCCACGACCTAAGGGATGTTCCCAGAGTGAAATGAAGTTTCCAAGGCAGGAGATGAGGCACTGGTGGAAGTAAAACTCTGAGGAGAAATCGTAAGTCGTGCTTGGATAGCTCAGACGGTAGAGTACTTGCTCGCGAAAATCAAAGGTGTGAGTTTCGAGTCGCGGTTTGGCCCACAGTTTTAATCTGAGAGGAAGTTACTAAACCGACGGTTGAAAATTTGATAGATGGTCTTTACATTTGCCTCGGAAGGAACATGTGCACAAAAGACAAGGTTAAGGGTCTTTATTTTTGCTCCCTTTCTATGTATTAAAGAAGTGACACACACAGAAAAATCAACTGTTATATTTGTAGTCGTGTTTCAAATTACCAGAAGTACACAAATAATCTTTCCATCAATTGTATGCTAAATTTAGGCTGCAACGACCGTACTGAGAATGTCCATTAGGATGGTTTAGAAGGGCTGAGCATTTGGTGAGGCTCCCACAATATGATCTCACTCACTTGCGCTTCGCGGGTTTTTAGTGGATTACACGTGGCTATCGTTAACATGTGAAAACCGTTGAGCTCTAAAGCGTAATTCATCATTAGCTTTACACTTATTTTCACTGTTTTAGGCAAGCTTCTTTCTAATCGAGGAATCTCAAGGATGGTCCTGAAATACTGCTTTTTGTGTTACTTCTCTAAAAAGTATTCTGTTATGTGTTACATACATTCTAATTCCTGTGTTTTTCATTCCGGTGAGCTATATGGGCTTATATTTGTAGCTGTTTAGTAAATTGAAGACCTGCTTGAGAAGTCTGTTACTATCCATTCGGTATTCAAGATCTAGAGAATCTTGGTGCTCGCAGATCAGAGATAGAAAAGATTAATATGATTTTAGTAAATTGCAGGATCATTCAAGGGAATGTCACAGAATTAGTATCGTTTATTGAAGGTTATAATGCACAGATAGTATTGGGAACAGAAAGACGGTTGAAACCAAACGTCAATGACAACGAAATCCTCAGTTCAGATTGGAATGTTTATTGTAAGGATAAGTTAGTCGCCAATGGTGGCGGCGTATTCGTTGCAGTGAAAAATTCGATAAAATCTAGCGAGGTTATCAAGGATTCCGAATGTGAATTAATCTGGGTGAAACCGAGTATGAAAGAACGGTCAAAAATGGTGATCGGATGCTTTTATAGGCCACCTGGGTCAGGATCTGTAGTTGCAGAGTGCTTCAGACAGAACTTGCAGAATATCATTAGTAATTTTCCTGATCATGCCGTTGAAATAGTGGGTGACTTCAACTTTCCATGTATAGATTGGGAGTGTCATGCCATCAAAACTGGTGCCTGAGACAGGGATTCTATGGAATTGTTCTGGATGTCTTGTCCGAAAATAACCGTGGGCAGATAGTTAGAGAACCAACTCGTGAATCGAACCTTGTGGCCGAGAGGTTCTAGGCGCTTCAGTGTGGAACCGTGCGACCGCTACGATCGCAGGGTCGAATCCTGCCTCGGGCATGGATGTATGTGACGTCCTTAGGTTAGTTAGGTTTAAGCAGTTCTAAGTTTTAGGGGACTGATGACATCAGCAGTTAAGTCCCATAGTGCTCAGAGCCATTTGAACCATTTTTTAAGGAATGGGGAAGTCCACTGTGGTTTAATAGCCGTTTTAAAAAAAGCGCTACGTAAACAAAGAGCACTTCATCTCAGATTCAACAGAAGTGAAACCTAGCTGACAAAAAAAAGTGAAGTATGGCATTGTCGGCCGGGAGTCCCTACTCGGGGAAGTTCGGGCGCCATATTGCAAGTCCTTTTTAGGTGACGCCACATTGGCGACTTGCGAGTCAATGATGACGTAAGACACCCAACACCTAGTCCCCTCCCGGGAAACGAACCCGGCCCCCCTGCGTGGTAGGTGGTAACGCTACCGCTACGCTATTTTTTTTTTTTGCTCAACCAACCTTTTTTTTTGTATTATGTTCGTTGTCGATCGTTGTGTTTGGTCGTTGTGGACGTCACGTGACATCCGTTCAAGTTCGTTTGTTGATCCTTCCACTCAGTTTTTTTTAATTATAGAGGCCAACGTCGTACTGCGGTGGTGTAATGGTTAGCATTTCTGCCTAGCAAGCTAGGATACGGAGGCGGACAGCTGACAAACAAAAGCTGAACGAAGTGAAAATGAGCGCAAGGAGAGCAATGAGAAAAGCGTTCAATGATTTTGACAGTAACACGTTGTCAACCGACCTGTGTAGAGCCCCTAAAAGATTCTCGTCGTATGTAAAATCAGTAAGTGGGTCAAAACCATCTGTTTATTCTCTCAGCGACCACACCAAAACCGAAACGGAAGGTAACAGAGAGAAGGCCGAAATATTGAATTCGGTCTTCCGAAGTTCTTTTTAAGCTGAAGATCGTAACACTGTCCCTCCTTTCAATCGTCGTACGAACATCGAAATGGCAGATATTGAGATAATCGATCGCGGAAGTGAAAAGCAGGTACAATCGCTTTGTAGGGGAAAGTCGTCAGGACCGAATGACATACCTATTAGATTCTATAAAGATTATGCGAAATAGCTTGCTACCTATCTAGCAGTAATTTATCGTAGATCGCTTGAGCAACGAAAGGTACCTAACGATTGGAAATAATCGCAGCTCATTTCCCTTTTTAAGAAAGACCTTACGACAGATCCACACACGTATAGACCTATATCGTTGACGGCAATCTGTTGTAGAATTATGGAACATGTTTTATGCTCAGGAATTACGACGTTTTTGGAAAATGAACATCTCCTCTTCATCAAAATGGATTCCGCAAATAGAGATCCTGCGAAACTCAGCTAGCTCTGTTCTCCTCTGTTCCTCCATAAGATCGTCAGCGCAGTGAACAACGGCGTTCAGGTTGATGCCGTGTTCCTTAATTTCAGTAAGGCGTTTGACACCGTCCCGCACTGCCGTTTAATGAAAAAAATACGAGCTTACGGAGTGTCAGAGCAGACTTGCGATTGGATTCAAGACTTTCTTGCAGATAGAACTCAACAGTCGGTCTTAACGGAACAAAATCGATCGTGTGATGCAGTTGTCTGTACCAATGTAGCAACACCAGAAGATAGTAAGGATTTGCAGAACGACCTGCAGAGAATTATGAATGGCGCAGGCTCTGGCAGTTGACCCTGAACGTAAATAAATGTAACATATTGCGCATACATAGGAAAAGAAATCTACTACTGTACAGGTACACTTTTTATGCAGCTCGAGACAGCGTCTACTGTAAAATATTTAGGCGTAACTATCCAGAGCGACCTTAAGTGGAATGACCACATAAAACATAGGGAAAAGCAGACACCAGACTCAGATTCATGGGAAGAATCTTAAGGAAATGTAACTGTTCCACGAAAAAAGTGACTTGTTCGCCCGATTCTTGAGTATTGTTCATCTATCAGGTAGAT
This sequence comes from Schistocerca gregaria, assembly GCF_023897955.1. Classification (NCBI taxonomy): domain Eukaryota; kingdom Metazoa; phylum Arthropoda; class Insecta; order Orthoptera; family Acrididae; genus Schistocerca; species Schistocerca gregaria. Next base: position 763,552,144 of record NC_064931.1, read on the forward strand.
TGACAGAGGGGAGAGAGAAGATCCAACGAAGAGCACCGAGCGAGGTGGCGCAGTGCTTAGCACACTGGACTCGCATTCGGGAGGACGACGGTTCAATCCCGTCTCCAGCCATCCTGATTTGTTTTCCGTGATTTCCCTTAATCGTTTCAGGGGAATGCCGGGATGGTTCCTTTGAAAGGGCGCGGCCGATTTCCTTCCCAATCATTCCCTGACCCGAGATTGCACTCGGTCTCTAATGACCTCGCTGTCAACGGGGCGTTAAACACTAACCACCACCACCAACAACAACAACGAAGAGCGGCGCGTTTCGTCACGGGATCGTTTAGCTGGCGAGAGAGCGTTACAGAGACGCTAAACGAACTCCACTGGCAGACGTTACAACAGAGGCGTTGTGTATCACGAAGAGATTTACTATTGAAATTTCGGGACAGCGCTTTCAGGAGGAAACGGACAACGTATTACTCTACCCCCCCCCCCCCCCCCCCCCCCCCCAAACACACAAATACGTCTCTCGTAGTGACCATGAGAAGAAAATTCGAGAAATTAGAGCCAATACAGAGGCTTACCGACACTCATTCTTCCCACCCTCTATTCGCGAGTGGAACGGGGTTGGAGGGATCAGATAGTGGTAGCAAAAGTACCCTCCGCCACACACCAGGAGGTGGCTTACGGAGTGTGATGTAGATGTGTGTCCATGAAACAGTAGTCTTCTTGTCCTCGTTGTATCAGTTAGCTTTTCCAGTTTCAAACAGAGTTCTTTGTTTGATCTTAATTTGTATTTAACATTATTATTACCTGTAGGTCCCAGTATATTCCTTAGAATTCTTCTTTCAACTTTTTCCAGTGTTTCAAGACCTCCAAATCTTGTTAGTTTAAGCGTTTCTGCTGCTTGCAGTGTTTCAGGCCTTATCACTGTATGATGGTGTCTTAGTTTTGTGTTCTAGGACAAAGTTTTTCTATTATACTTAGTTTGTCATTTGGAAAGGCCTTTCCATTTTATGTACTCTATTTTCTGTGGCTATCTTTTGTTTTGTGTTGCTTGTTATTCATTATCCTAGGTATTTAGATAGCATTTTCATTTGAATTTTACGGTTTGGAAGTGCATCAACACGTGTGTCATGAAATATGTTTTTTCAAATGATATTCTTAGCCCTATTTTATCTACTTCATTTGGTAGTTCTGTGATTTGTTCTTTGGCACTATGAAAGCTAGACGATCTATGACGATTTTATTTCGTTTTCTTTATAGTTCAACATCCTTAGTGTCGACGGATTTTCTCCATTTTCTCACTACCTTCTCTAAAGCGCAGTTAAAAAGTAGGGGGTGATAAACCATCTCCGTGTCTTATTCCTGATTTTGCATCCCGAGGTTTTGACAGTTCCTCACAAATTTTATTTTTGATGTTGTGTCTGGTAAAGTTCCTTTAATTATTTCTGTTGATTTCTTGTCGAGTCCGAATTATTTTAAAATGTTGATCAATGCATTTCTAGTAGTTGAGTCAAATGCTTTTTTCAAAATCTACAAAAGTTGACACATTTTTCAGGTTTCTGATTTTCCTCATTTCTGTTATGTTCTTTAGATTTAGTATTTGCTCTGGACAAAACCTGCCCTTCTTAAATCCTGGTTGATACTCTCCTAATTGTGGGTCGAGTATTCCTTCAGATCTCTTTAAAAGTGCCATGGACAAGATCTTACGTGTCACTGGTAAGAGGGAGATCCCTCTATATTTGTTAGAATCCGTTTTATTTCCTTTTTTTATGTAGTGAATGTATTAATGCCGATGTCCATTCTGATGGTAAGATTTCATTAACGATTTCTTTTAGACGTAGAATAATGTTGTCACTAGAGTGTTCCCATAATTCAGCAACTATGTTGTCTTCCCTTCATGCTTTGTTATTTCTAAATTGTTTTATGATTTCTTTGATTTCCTCAGTTGTTAGTGGCTTTGAGTCTGGGTGTATTTGGAATACATTATCAAAATAATATTCTTCTTTTCGTGGATCGCAGTAGTGTAATTCTTTGAAGTAGTCTGCAGTTATTCTGCAATTCTCTGTGTTATTATGTACACTTTTGTATTTTTGGATCTATAAACTGTAAAACTACTGGTGTATACTTCTTTAAACTATTTTCGAATGTTTTACAAAAGTTCCTTGTGCTGTACTGCTGAAAGAGTGTCTCGATTGACTTTAATTGACCTTTTATATGTTGTACTCTGATCTTTTTGTGACCGTTTGATGCATGTTTCCTTGCTTCTATGAAATTTTTCCTGTTCTTATCATTTTAATTTGCGTTCAAAATGGTCGAAGCTCGTTGTTTCTTTATAATTAACTCATCACAATCATCATTCCACCAGGCACGTTTCCATTTCTTTTTAAGAGGGACAGTTTCTTCTGCAGTCTTAATAATATCTTTTTGAAGTTGTTTCCAGCATTTAGGTATTCTTTTGTCCAGCTGCTTTTTGTAATCATTTTCTCTAGGTAACTTCCGTTTGTCAAACTTTTTGGGTTGGTTTTGGTTCTTTTCTCCAAATATTAGCCTAACCTTGAATTTAATGACAGATAGGTAATGATCTGAATGTAAACCGGCGCTCTTGGTAGCTGTTAGATTGAGTACCTCCGTTGCAGTGTGTCTGCTTACAGCAACGTGATCGAGTTGTTTTTCACCACAAATCAGGTTTCGTGATACCCATGTATTTGTTTCCTAGGAAGTTTTTTTAAGAACTTAAATTTCAGTACTATGTCATGCTGCCTGCATAGGTTTAAGAGTCTTTCTCCGTTTGCGTTGGAATTTTCCTAGCTGTTGATCCGTACTGATGCTCTTTGCCAATTTGTACATTAAAGCTTCCAAGTAGAACACTGTGTTTTTTGATGGAATGTGATCTAGGGTGTCTGACACAGTGTGCTAAAAAATTTCCGTTTGCTCTTTCTGTGTTCTGTTTTTCTCATTTGATGCTGCATGTGAATTTAAAATAATGTAAACTTTGTTTGATCATTTAAATGTTAGCGTGGAAAGTCTTTCAGTAATTGATTTAAATTCTGTTATTGAGTTTAATATGTTTTCGTTTACAATGAAATCTGTTCCAATTTGCGGTACGTTTTTGATAACTCTTTTTACAGGTTTTCCCTTAAATATCCTGGAGCCTTCTGAATCTAAAGGTTGTTCATCAGTAAATCTTGTTTCTTGCAGTGCTGTTATCATTATAACTTTTTCATTTGGAAAGATTATTAAAGTTTTAAGTTTTCCTGTTTTTAAGAGAGAATTTACATTAGAGTGGTGAGCTAATTTATGTTTTTTTGTTTGATTTTATGTGTTTGTTGTTTAAAGCAGTTTTCAGAATGCTCCGACTCATCCTTTGTACAATGTTATAGGCCCCAGAATCCGAATGCCTACTTTTCATTTCCTTGGAAATGGGAGATTGGGTGCTCCCTGGAGTAAAGTCGCTTACAAAATGCATCTTCATTGTTAGCTGCTTGTTGAGTTAGGGGAACAAGCCCCCTAAAGCTACTACTCAGGGTTGGTAGCTCTGAGGAACTTCTTTCAAATATATTTTGAATAAATTGCAGCATCCGTCGTTAATACTGAAACCCTTTATTTCCCAGACCGATTTCGATCACTGTGTGACGATCTTTGGTGCTAAAAATACATTGCCATTGTAGCAGCAGGAACCGATCTAACAACTGCGCCAGACATTTATTGTCTTCTATAGACGTTGCCGACCGTAGCGCCACATTCTGCCTGTTTACATATCTCTGTATTTGAATACGCGAGCCTACACCAGTTCCCCTGGCGCTTCAGTGTATATGTGGTGTCTGTTCTTTCGGACGTGTGAAGTGGTTTTAGGTGGCTTAATCGTGTAGGTATGTTAAAAAATTTGAAGAGGGAAATGGGGAGGATGAAGTTGAATATAATGGGGCTAGTGAGAATGGTGGTAGGAACAACAAGCCTTCTGGTAAGGCCAGTACAGGGTTATCACACAAAGTCAAGTAGGGGTAACACATTAGTTCGTCTAACAATGAATAAGAAAACACGAGTACGGATAACTTCCCACCACAGTAGTATGAGTTTATATGCCAGTTAGCTGCGCAGATGATAAGGAGAATGAAAGGACCTATGAGAAGGTAAAGGAAATTATTCAGGTAGTTAAGATATATGAAAATTTAATTGTTATGTTTGGCTGGAATTCAGTAGTAGAAAAGGGACGAGAAAGAAAAATCGTACGAGAACATGGACTAGGGAAAAAGAATGATGGCGAAAGTCGACTGGCAGAATTTTGCCTAGAACAAAATTTAATCATCGCTGTTAAGGCTCATGAAAGAATTATGTATACATGGAAGAGGCCTGGAGACACTGGAAGCTTTCAGATTCACTATTTAATGTTAAGACAGACGTGGATTCTGTCCAAAATTTATTGGCTATGAACTGTAGATTAAAACTGAAGAAATTGTAAAAAGTTAGGAAATTAAGGAGATGGGACCTGGATAAATTGAAGGAATCAGAGGTTTTTGAGAGTGTCAGAGGGACTATGAGGCAATCTTAGATTGAATCAGGGGGAAGAAATACAACAGAAGAAGAACGCGTAGCTTTGAGAGATGAAATAGTGAAGGCAGCAGATGACCACATAGGTTAAAAGGACAAGGCCCAATAGAAACCCCTGGATAATACAGAAGATACTGAATTTAATGACGAAAGGAGAAAATATAAAAATGCCGTAAATGAAGTTGGGTAAAAGGAAAACAGACACATAAAAGATGAAATTGACGGAAAGTGCAAATCGGTTACGCAGGAATGACTGGAGGACAACTGCAAGGCTGTACAAACATACATAATCAGGAGGAAGATATATAGCGCCTATAGCAAAACTAAGGTGACCTAAGGAGAAGAGAGAAGCTCTTGCATAAATATCAAGAGCTCAGATGACAAGCCAGTACTAACAGAAGGATAAGCTGAAATTAGGAAGGAATATATAGAGAATCTATATAAAGGCAATACATTTGAGGACAATAGTATGGAAGGAGAAGTAGATGAAGAGGAGGTGGGAGATATGACACCGCGAGAGGAATTCGACAGAACTCAAAGAGATCCCGGCTAAATGAAGGCCCCTGGAGTAGCGATATTCCCTCAGAATTACCGAGTTCCTTGGGAGAGTCAGCCATGACAAAGTTATTCCACCTCGTGTGCAGGACGTATGAGACATGTGAAATATCCTTAGGATAAGAAAGAATGTAGTATGATTCCAAAGGGGGCATGTGCTGACACATGAGAATACTACCAGATCTTCAATTTAATTAGTCATGGTTGGAAAATATTGACACGAATTGCCTTCAGAAGAATTGGAAAAAAACTGGTAGAAGCCGACCTGCATAAAGATAAGTTTGGGTTTCGGAGAAACATGGCCTCTACTGACGCTACGACTTATCCTAGAAGATGGTTGAAGAAAGATAGACTACTTTGTAGCATTTGTAGACTGAGAGAAAGGTTTTGACAATGTTGACTCGACTACACACTTTGAAACTTTGAAGGTATCAGAGATAAAATACAACGAGCGAAGCTTATTTACAACTTGTACAGAAACCAGACATCAACTGTAAGTGTCAAAGGACATTGAGATAAGCCATGGTGGACAAGGGAATGAGGCAGACTGTAGCTTATCTCCATTGTTATTCAATCCAAGCAAGCGATAAAGGAAACCAAGGAGGAAATTTGTAGAGGCAATTAAAATTCAGGAGGAAGAAAGAAAAACTTTGAGATTTGACAATGATACTGTAATTCAGTCGGATGCGACAAAGAGCTTAGAAAAGCAGTTGTATGGAATGGATAGTGCCTTGAAAAGAAATTATATGATGAACATCAACAAAAGTAAAACAAGGGTAACGGAACGTAGTCAAGATGAATCAGAGGATGCTGAGGGTATTAGATTACGAAATAACACAGTAACAGTTGTAGATGATTTTTGCTGTTCGGACAGTAGTGTAACCGATGATGGCCGAAGTCTAAAGGATATTAAATGCAGACTGGAAAGAGCAAGAAAAGCATTTCTGAAAAAGAAATCTAATACAAATTCCAGTGTTAGGAATGCTTTTTTGAACATATGTATTTGGAAAGTACCACTATATGGAACTGGCAAGAGCAAAAAAATGGTTCAAATGGCTCTGAGCACTATGAGACTTAACTTCTGAGGTCATCAGTCCTCTAGAACTTAGAACTACTTAAACCTAACTAACCTAAGGACAACACACACATCCATGCCCGAGGCAGGATTCGAACCTGCGACCGTAGCGTTTGCGCGGTTCCAGACTGTAGCGCCTAGAACCGCTCTGCCACCTCGGCCGGCGGCAAGAGCAAGAAAAGCATTTTTGAAAGAGAAGAATTTGCTGATATCTCATATAAATTCAAGTGTTAGGAGTGCTTTTTTGAGCAGATGTATCTGGAATGTACCAATATATGGAACTGGTAAGAGCAAGAAAAGCATTTCTGAAAAAAAAAATTTGTTAACGTCTCACATAAATTCAAGTGCTAGGAACGTAGTTTTGAATATATGGGTCTGGAATGTACCACTGTATTGAACTAAAACACGGAGAAGAATTACTTCAGGTCAGGAGAGAAAAAAAGCTTTTGAAATGTGGTGCTACATTGTGACTAATATGGAGATACTGAATCAAACTGGAGAAAAATGGAATTTGTTGCCCAACCATCGGTTGATAGGACACATCATAATGCATGAAGAAACTGCTAGTGTGATAAGGAAGAGTAGTAGGAGGTGGAGGTAAACTGTAAAAGGAACTGTAAGAAACTGTAAAGGGAAAACAATTATTCGATGATGAAGAAGCTTGCACAGGCAACATGTAGAGCTGCACCAGACCAGTCTTCGAACTGAGGTCCGCAACAACAACGTGGTAATATAGGTAAATCCTAATGTTTAAGGAGAGTTGTACTGAAATAAAATGATAATTTGCCAGGTACAGTAATTCAAAAATTTTGCAGGATCAACTTCTGATTATGTTAATAATAATTATTGTGCAATAAATTATTACGAAATTAATAAGCTGATATGTAAATGTACATCCAGACTTTTTTGTCATTAGGAAAGAGGTATACGTCCCATGTAGGATATTAAAGAAATATTACGACAAAAATACAAATTACAGTTTTTTTAAGCATTGCAGAAGCTAATTTCCTCAACGATAGTGAAGGCGGAAAGAATGGACCTTGCTGAAACGACGGAACTAACAGAAGAAGCAACACAAGAGAAAAATCCACAATGCGTCTGACTTGCAACAAGCGGCAAAGTGGTCAGCGTCTGTTCGCCAGAGGTGCGGCTGGAAACATGTTCTTGATGTCTAATTCCACTGGGAGCCGTATGCCCCACGACCGTATTATTGTCAATATATTTTTGATAAATGGCAGCATCGGTCGTTAACATTGAAAACCTTTATTTTACAGATCGATTTGAGTCACTGTGTGACGATATTCAGTGCTGAAAATACACAAGAACCAACAGATATGAGGATATTAACACAAATGTGGCCCTGTTTATAGGCACCATAAAAAAATACAGAAATAGAAAAATATATACAAACACACAGATTCTCGTACATACCAAATTATTAAAACCTTGTAGGCCCATATCATGATATCTCAACAGTTTCTATGAGGTACTGTGATGATTACTTCCAACAGATATCTTCACTATTACTGCATACAATAATTTTTAAATTTACAGGAGGGCTTATCTTATAAACTTAGCAGTTAACCTTAGCATTTGTTGATCCAATGTATAGTGAGCTTGTAGCTTACGCAGCCAACCAGATAAACTCAGTATTGCAAAAATAACCATCATAGTGCCCTGTACATTCCAAATCATACAGCGCGCAGCTATCAAACTCTACAAATACCTTTAATATAAAAACAAAAGCTTGCATAAAAATAACGTTTAAAGTAACATGTCGACTTTTTCCCGTCAGACGTCATAGCAAAACTTTGAAAAACGTAGTACAGGTATAATAAAAAAGTAAAAGTAAAGTACAAGATAAAATTTTGTAGGAATATAACTATCGTTAACCCACACACTTCTGAAATAGTGCTCATTTCCATTATCCTCATTATTCACTGCACTCCGGCAATTCCCGTAAGAGTTCAAGTGTGGTGTGCATTGGCGCTGAAGTGATCACTCACCGTCACTGTCCACTGAAGAGCCAAAGAAACTGGCACACCTGCCTAATATCGCGTAGAACCCCCACGAACACGCAGAAGTGCCGCAACACGACGTGACATGGACTCGACTAATGTCTGAAGTAGTGCTAGAGGGAACTGACACCATGAATCCCGCAGGGCTGTCTATAAATGCGGAAGAGTACGAGGGGGTGGAGATCTCTTCTGAATAGGATGTTGAAAGGCATTCCAGATATGCTCAATAGTGTTCATGTCTGGGGAATTTGGTGGCCAGCGGAAGTGTTTAAACTCAGAAGATTGTTCCTGGAGCCACTCTGTATCAATTATGGACGTGTGGGGTGTCGCATTGTCTTTCTGCAATTGCCCAAGTCCGTCGGAATGCACAATGGACACGAATGGATGCAGGTGATCAGACAGGATGCTTACGTATGTGTCACCTGTCAGAGTCGTATCTGGATGTATCAGGAGTTCCACATCACTCCAAATGCACACTCGCCACACCATTACACAGCCTCCATCAGATTGAACATTCCCATGCTGACATGCAGAGGCCATGGATTCATGACGTTGTCTCTATACCGGTACGCGTCCATTCGCTCGATACAATTTGAAACGAGATTCGTCCTCAGGGCAACATGTTTCCGTCCATCAACCGTCCAATGTCGGTGTTGACGGTCCCAGGCGAGGCGTAAGGCTTCGTGTCGTGCAGTCATCAAGAGTACGTGAGTGGGCCTTCGGCTATGAAGGCCCATATCGATGATGTTTCGTTGAATGGTTCGCACGCTGACACTTGTTGATGGTCCAGCATTAAAATCTGCATCAATTTCCGGAAGGGTTGCACTTCTGTCACGATGAATAATTTTCTTCAATCGTCGTTGGTCCGGTTCTAGCAGGATCTTTTTCCGGCGGCAGCGATGTCGGAGATTTGATGTTTTACGGATTCCTGATGTTCACGGTAACTCGTGAAATGGTCGTACGGGAAAATCTCCACTTCATCTCTAACTAGGAGATGCTGGGTCCCATCGCTTGTGCGCCGACTATAACATCACGTTCAAACTCACCTAAATCTTGCTAACCTGCCGTTGTAGCAGCAGTAAACGATCTAACAGCTGCGCCACAGACGTGTTACGTGTTGTCTTATATAGGCGTTGTCGACCGCAGCGCGTATTCTGGCTGTTTACATATCGCTGTATTTGAATCCGCAGTTCCTTTGGCGCTTCAGTGTATAAATGAATGTACAAGAGAGAAATTGGGAGCCGACGACATCTTTTTGACATTTGCTTGTTTTGCACATATTCAGAAACGCACATCGTTCAGTGTTGGTCCATTGTGTATTCTACATTCATAATAAATATGACCTCCCCCCATGAACCATGGACCTTGCCGTTGGTGGGGGGGGGGGGGGGTGCTTGCGTGCCTAAGCGATACTGATAGCCGTACCGTAGGTGCAACCACAACGGAGGGGTATCTGTTGAGAGGCCAGACAAACGTGTGGTTCCTGAAGAGGGGCAGCAGCCTTTTCAGTAGTTGCAGGGGCAACAGTCTGTATGATTGACTGATCTGGCCTTGTAACAATAACCAAAACGGCCTTGCTGTGCTGGTACAGCGAACGGCTGAAAGCAAGGGGAATCTACGGCCGTAATTTTTCCCGAGGGCATGCAGCTTACCTGTATGATTAAATGATGATGGCGTCCTCTTGGGTAAAATATTCCGGAGGTAAAATAGTCCCCCATTCGGATCTCCGGGCGGGGACTACTCAAGAGGACGTCGTTATCAGGAGAAAGGAAACTGGCATTCTACGGATCGGGGCGTCGAATGTCAGATCCTTTAATTGAGCAGGTAGGCTAGAAAATTTAAAATGGGAAATGGATAGGTTAAAGTTAGATATAGTGGGAATTAGTGAAGTTCGGTGGCAGGAGGAAGAAGACTTCTGGTCAGGTGAATATAGGGTTATAAACACAAAATCAAATAGGGGTAATGCAGGAGTAGGTTTAATAATGAATAGGAAAATAGGAATACGGGTAAGCTACTACAAACAGCATAGTGAACGCATTATTGTGGCCAAGATAGATACGAAGCCCACACCTACTACAGTAGTACAAGTTTATATGCCAACTAGCTCTGCAGATGACGAAGAAATTGAAGAAATGTATGATCAAATAAAAGAAATTATTCAGATAGTGAAAGGAGATGAAAATTTAATAGTCATGGGTGACTGGAATTCGGTAGTAGGAAAAGGGAGAGAAGGAAACATAGTAGGTGAATATGGATTGGGGCAAAGAAATGAAAGAGGAAGCCGCCTGGTAGAATTTTGCACAGAGCACAACTTAATCATAGGTAACACTTGGTTCAAGAATCATAAAAGAAGGTTGCATACATGGAAGAAGCCTGGAGATACTAAAAGGTATCAGATAGATTATATAATGGTAAGACAGAGATTTAGGAATCAGGTTTTAAATTGTTAGACATTTCCAGGGGCAGATGTGGACTCTGACCACAATCTATTGGTTATGACCTGTAGATTAAAACTGAAGAAACTGCAAAAAGGTGGAAATTTAAGGAGATGGGACATGGATAAACTAAAAGAACCAGACGTTGTACAGAGTTTCAGGGAGAACATAAAGGAGCAATTGACAGGAATGGGGGAAAGAAATACAGTAGAAGAAGAACGGGTAGCTTTGACGGATGAAGTATCGAAGGCAGCAGAAGATCAAGTAGGTAAAACGACAAGGGCTAGTAGAAATCCTTGGGTAACAGAAGAAATATTGAATTTAACTGATGAAAGGAGAAAATATAAAAATGCAGTAAATGAAGCAAGCAAAAAGGAATACAGACGTCTCAAAAATGAGATCGACAGGAAGTGCAAAATGGCCAAGCAGGGATGGCTAGAGGACAAATGTAAGGATGTAGAGGCTTATCTCACTAGGGGTAAGATAGAGACTGCCTACAGGAAAATTAAAGAGACCTTTGGAGATAAGAGAACCACTTGTATGAATATCAAGAGCTCAGATGGAAACCCAGTTCTAAGCAAAGAAGAAAAAGCAGAAAGGTGGAAGGAGTATATTGAGGGTCTATACAAGGGCGATGTACTTGAGGACAATATTATGGAAATGGAAGAGGATGTAGATGAAGATGAAATGGGAAATACGATACTGCGTGTAGAGTTTGACGGAGCACTGAAAGACCTAAGTCGAAACAAGGCCCCCGGAGTAGACAACATTCCATTGGAACTACTGACGGCCTTGGGAGAGCCAACCCAGGCAAAACTCTACCATCTTGTGAGCAAGATGTATGAGACAGGCGAAATTCCCTCAGACTTCAAGAAGAATATAATAATTCCAATCCCAAAGAAAGCAGGTGTTGACAGATGTGAAAATTACCGAACTATCAGTTTAATAAGTCACAGCTGCAAAATACTAACACGAATTCTTTACAGACGAATGGAATAACTAGTAGAAGCCAACCTCGGGGAAGATCAGTTTGGATTCCGTAGAAACACTGGAACACGTGAGGCAATACTGACCCTACGACTTATCTTAGAAGCTAGATTAAGGAAAGGCAAACCTCCGTTTCTAGCATTTGTAGACTTAGAGAAAGCTTTTGACAATGTTGACTGGAATACTCTCTTTCAAATTCTGAAGGTGGCAGGGGTAAAATACAGGGAGCGAAAGGCTATTTACAATTTGTACAGAAACCAGATGGCAGTTATAAGAGTCGAGGGACATGAAAGGGAAGCAGTGGTTGGGAAGGGAGTAAGACAGGGTTGTAGTCTCTCCCCGATGTTATTCAATCTGTATATTGAGCAAGCAGTAAAGGAAACAAAAGAAAAAATTGGAGTAGGTATTAAAATCCATGGAGAAGAAATAAAAACTTTGAGGTTCGCCGATGACATTGTAATTCTGTCAGAGACAGCAAAGGACTTGGAAGAGCAGTTGAACGGAATGGAAAGTGTCTTGAAAGGAGGATATAAGATGAACATCAACAAAAGCAAAATGAGGATAATGGAATGTAGTCGAATGAAGTCGGGTGATGCTGAAGGAATTAGGTTAGGAAATGAGACAATTAAAGTAGTAAAGGAGTTTTGCTATTTGGGGAGCAAAATAACTAATGATGGTCAAAGTAGAGAGGATATAAAATGTAGACTGGCAATGGCAAGGAAAGCGTTTCTGAAGAAGAGTAATTTGTTAACATCGAGTATAGATTTAAGTGTCAGGAAGTCATTACTGAAAGTATTTGTATGGAGTGGAGCCATGTATGGAAGTGAATCATGGACGATAAATAGTTTGGACAAGAAGAGCATAGAAGTTTTCGAAATGTGGTGCTACAGAAGAATGCCGAATATTAGATGGGTAGATCACATAACTAATGAGGAAGTATTGAATAGGATTGGGAGGAAGAGAAGTTTGTGGCACAACTTGACCAGAAGAAGGGATCGGTTGGTAGGACATGTTCTGAGGCATCAAGGGATCACCAATTTAGTATTGGAGGGCAGCGTAGAGGGTAAAAATCGTAGAGGGAGACCAAGAGATGACTACACTAAGCAGATTCAGAAGAATGTGGGTTGCAGTGGGTACTGGGAGATGAAGAAGCTTGCACAGGATAGAGTAGCATGGAGAGCTGCATCAAACCAGTCTTAGGACTGAAGACCACAACAACGACACATAATATGATTTGGGTTTTATAGGTAATAAAAATTAATCGATCTCTTATCTTCTGCTCTTTTATGTAACTTAAATAGTTACTTTTGATGCAAATACAATTTACATGCACAAACGTAGATAGCTATACAATTATGGTTGTTATTTTGTACTCAGTAGAACGTTCTTTAACACGATCTAAGGCAAGAGTTTCCTTTTATTATCGAGAAGTGCGATGCCTGATACGTTTTTGGCTTGTGTTATCTTTAATTTTACCTTTTTTTTTCTTTTTTAGCAAACTGCGTTTTCTAGCGCTGTATGATAAATCTATATTGTTTTACTACAACATATGTCTGTTTCACGTTACAAATCACAAGTTTAGAACAAAAGATGAATTAAACATTGACAATTTCAATTTTGCTATAAATACTGTTTATTTTTAAGTAACAGACAGGAGGCCAACATTGTAGAACAAATATTTTCTGTAGGTTACATTGCCCTTTATATGTCCTCATTCAGTTTGTAAATGGTTCACCGCTTCCAGTTTCTGGGGGTATCTAGTAAGACATTGATCGCAAACGCAAACAGACCGATCGAATTAAGGTAACGCCCGATATGTATGCAACACACCTAACGTACAGGTAAGACGTTTACGATATTAACTGGCCAAGGAAAGTAGCAAAACAACCGTATGTTGTCAAGAGTAGCCTACGGCAGTTTTACAACTCGGTTAAACCCTACAGCTCCCTTCCTTCCGCAGAAGCGCGTTATCGGATGCACGAAGAATGAATGCCAAGGGTCTCTGCGCCAGCTGTCGTACCGGCGCGCGCCACACACGCGGAGCTTACGTGCTGTGAGTACTGTCATGGCGGGCAACTGCGCAGCCGTTGGGCCAGGTGGCAGACGCCACACCCGCGGCTGCGCCACGCGATGGAACGCGTGCCCCGTTACCCAAACAGCGTCCTCTGCCAACGCAGCGAACCTCGCTGCCTCGGCTTGCTAATGACGGGGCCGACTAAGCCGGATTTGAAACTGTGCCGACCGTACCTCAACCCCCCAGGTCGGCAAATGGTCACATTAAAGACATGAGTGGTGTCTGTTTTGCCCGACATGTCCTTACAGGTGCGTCCTTGTAGACATGTCCGACAGAACGGAAACCATCAATATCTATAATTCTAAGGGCGCGACGCCTGTTTGATGAAAGTTTTAGAGAGAATGTACAGCCAACGTCCGAACTCCAACTGAAATGAGAAATCTCCGAGTAGAGCGATAATGGGTGGGGTTGTTGCGGTGCGACGAGCTGAAGTTGGGAATTTGGGTGTGAGGGGTAGCGTGCACGGTTGGCTGAGGCGTGTTGCCGGCGCGGTGGCTCAGTGTGTTCTACAAATAAAAAAAGTGAATGAAGTTCAAACATGGTTCAAATGGCTCTGAGCACTATGGAACTCAACTGCTGTGGTCATCAGCCCCCTAGAACTTAGAACTACTTAAACCTAACTAACCTAAGAACATCACACACATCCATGCCCGAGGCAGGATTCGAACCTACGACCGTAACAGTGTGAATGAAGTATTCAACCGTGAACTCGAAGAGGTGTCATGTGATTTCCGCCCAGACCAAAACTCAGAGAAAGGAGGCGGTTAAGGCAACCGTTCAAGAGAAGTATCCGACCTGGAGTCCGGCACCAATTTTAGAACTCTCGCCTTTGCATTGCCGCAATTTTTTCCTTCCTATCTCTTTCCCATCCCGTTTTCTTTCCATTACTTTCATCCCAATTATTCACATAAATGGTCACATGCCATAGTACCATACACCAGCAACAAGATTATTTTTCTTCTGTCGCTTATAGGCATGTAGCAACGGCCTTGCCGCAGTGGATACACCGGTTCCCGTGAGATCATCGAAGTTAAGCGCTGTCGGGCGTGGCCGGCACTTGTATGGGTGACCATCCAGCTGCCATGCGCTGTTGCCATTTTTCTGGTTGCACTCAGCCACGTGATGCCAAATGAGGAGCTACTTGACCGAATAGTAGCGGCTTCGGTCAAAGAAAACGATCATAACGACCTGGAGAGCAGTGAGCTGGCCACATGCCCCTCCTATCTGCATCCTCAACTGAGAATGACACGGCGGTCGGATGGGCCACTTGTGGCCTGAAGATGGAGGGCTTTTATAGGCATGTCATTGCAATTCCGTTACCAATGTGAGACGTGCCCCTGCTTTTGGCACCACTAGTTATACCGGGTGTATCATAATCAACAGTGAGGAGCTACTTGACCGATATTACGATATTAAAAGCAAAAATAACAAGTCTCTTGTGGTAGCCATTTTCGTAGCGGTTGTATATAAGTTTCATTAGTTTAAAGAAAACGCTTTTGCATACGGCACATTAAGTTTTTTTTTATTTAACTTGCGCACACAGACACGTTTCACCTTTTTTACAAGCCATCTTCAGTGTGCCTCCTGCAGTATTACACTATTTTTTCGTTTGCACGCATAGGTTATGGTTTGCACATACATGTTATAGATTTAAAGCAGTTGATTGAAGTTTTTATAATAAAATGGGAAGTTACTTACAGATCAGCATCTAATTCATTATATGTAAGCCAAACGGCTTTCTCTCGCGTAACAAACAGGTTGAAAGCTTCCAATTTTTATTGTGGTCACTGTTTTCGAAACATAGCATTGTAACTGCTATTTTCTGTGCAGTGTGTCATTCGTTTCTCTAACTGTTGCAACTCTCTCAGGTTTAGCTGTTTACACTGACTGTTCATATAACAGACAGAAATTTCAAATAGATGATCACAAATCCTATTTCTCTCCTAAGTGAATAAATGAAAAATAAAATAATAATAATAATAATAATAATAATAGAAAAATGAATAAATAACTAAAATAATAACAAATAAAGTGAGTACATACTCACACATATAGTCAAATAAAAAAACAACTGAAAGGGAGACCTGAGGAGGTTGACAACACTAAAAGAAACGAATGACACTCTAGACAGAAAGTGGCAGTTTCAGTGCAATGGCTGACAATATTTGAATCGTGTAAGGCTCACCCCCGGGTACGTAGTAAGTGGGTCTCTGTATCCAACAGTGGTTGTCAACTCATTTTTTTGCACGTAACACGAAGAAAATCTCTATGACGTTTAGAAATAACTGTGAACGTAAGCTTCTGCAACAAAAATGGACTGTAGATGTCTTCAGTTTTACCATCGCGGTCACTACGGCAGTTATGCGCATATCTTTCGAATTGGTACACGGGCTCTCGGAGTTTGGAGAATCAGATTCTGTATGCTGTGAAACGCCTTTCTCGTATAACCGAGCCAGGTGGCATAGTGGAAAGGCACTGCGCTCGTTTTCTGGAGGACGGTGGTTCCAAGCACCGTCCGTCCATGCAGATTTAGGTTTTCCACGATCTCCCTAAATAACGTAAGGCAAATGCCTTGATGGTTCCTTGGAAAGGGTATGGCCGATTTCCTTCTCTGTCATTCTCCAGTCCGAGTTTGCGGTCCGTCTCTAATGATCTCATCGTCGACGGACGTTAAACCTAATCTTCCCATCCTCCATCTGTCTCCCATTCTGATACTTTTTGACCACATGTGTCACAAAACTTACTGTGTAAAGATTTTAGAAGCTATCTCTTTTGCCTGTGTGTGTCACTATGTAAGGTTTATTCCGCTAAATTTTTCTGACATCCTCCTTTATGGCTTGATTTATTTGTTTACTTAGATATTTATTCATCGTGGCAAAATTTGGGCGATATGTCTTACACGTATCCAAGCATGCATCAGTCTAGAGTTTTCTGAAAAGTAGTGCTGCCAATGTTTTATGTGAAAACTCTTCGATTTTTAAATTAAAACAAATGTTATTAACGTTTTCCATCTTCATTCTTCATGTCTTCATGTCTTCATATATGCCGCTGGAGGGCTCCGAATTGTAATGCGTAATGAAGTAGCGTAACGTAACTGTGTCGCTGAATGGGGAACAGCGTTCTGTAATTGAGTTTCGAATTCGAAGAGTTCTTCCACACATGGGGCATCCTCTCCTTCAACATGACAATGACAGACCACACATGAGCGCTGCGACGTCTGTAACAATCCGATGTCTTGGGTTCACTCTCATCAATCATCCTCCATACAGTCCCGACTTGGTCCCATCCGATTTTCATCTGTTTCCGAACTTAAAGAACAACTTTTAGGACTTCACCTTCATAGTGATGAAGTGATGCAAGCAGAGGTGCGGTTGTGGTTCTGTCACCAACGTCAAAAATTTTACTGTGAAGGTATCATCAAATTGGTCTCATGTTGGGAGCAACGTTTTCGTCGCCAGGGTGACTATTTTGAGAAATAAACATATAGGGATGAAGAATAAAGATATAGAATGGTAATAACGTTTTTTATTTGAAAATCTTTAAGAGTTTTCACATAAAAAATTCGGGGGCTTACCTTTCAGCACACCCCCGGAATTTGACTTTATGTACATTATGATATCTACTTTAAAATTGGTTTGTAGCATCTAGAAATAGTACTGTCAGAAATAGGAAACAATAATAACAGCTATGACAGAAGAAAATCAAAGTTTATATTTGCTTGTCAAGCATACAATCATATACTCGTAGAAAATTTGCAGATATAAGGGCACTCAGTAAGTAATGCAGCACATTTTTTTCTGAAGACAGGTTGGTTACTCCCCATTCGTTTTGCTACAAAACCCTATTTTTCAACATTCATTGGGTCAAATAGATGGAAGTGTGAATGTGCGTACCCGGGGTGAAGGGTGGATGAGAAAGAGAAGTCCAATGCAGTTTTGTGGGCTCCTCTCGGGTGCGCAGACTTGTGTGAGGTCTTGCGTTGTCATGGATAAGGAGACGTACGTTTGCATTTGTGTGGCGCCGAACACGCTGTAATCGTTTCTTCAATATCTTGAGGGTAGCACAATATACTTAAGAGTCGATCGTTGCTCTATGAGGACAGACATCAGGCAGAATAAACCCCTTCAGAATTCCAGAAGGTCGTCACCGTGACTGTACCTACTGAGGGTGCGGGTTTGGACAATTTCTTCGTAGGAAAGGTGGTGTGGCGCCACTCCATGCATTGTCATTTCGTTTCCGGTTCGACGTGAAGAACCCATGTTTCATCACCTGTAACTAGGTTCGGCAAACATTTTTCTTGAGCAGCCTCGACGTTCAAACAACTGTGCACAAATGGGCCTTCGTTGTTCTTCTGTTAGGCGAGGAGGAACCCGGCGGGAACACATCTTTGAATACCCCAACTGGTGGACGAGTGTGTCAGCACTACCAACAGAGACGTCCAGTTGTGCATTGCAAGAGTCACAGCTGTGTGCGGCCAGCCGGCACGTCGAAGATCGGGCAGGTTTGTGCGACTTGTTTCGATGATGACAAACGTCTCGACCAACGACTCACCGTTCTTTTTTTCACTGCCAGGTCTCCGTAGACCATGTGAAAGTGCCCATGAATATCTGCGATACTCTGGTTTTCCGCCAAATCAAATTCAATGACAGCTCTCTGCCTGGAACACAAGTCAGTTACAGACGCATTTTGAAGGCTACGCATAGGGCCGCCACGGGAATGAAGCGGGAATATTGCACGATATCCCACAACAAATTCTGCATTTTTCAACCGAAACTGGCCGAGAAATAAAGTGTTGCACCACTTACTGAACGCCCCTCGTAGATTTATACAGATTGTTGAGTGTCGCAGAAATAAACCCGAGGAAAGCATGGGACACGGGGATATAGACGAACGTGAGGAGGTGGTGGAATACTGGCTATGAAGAGAGTTTATTGAAGCAAGGTGATGTAAGTGACTGAAAAATCGTATTGCAAGAAAAAATGAGAGTTTGCTTCCATCTCATAACAGAAAATTTCTTGGGATAGGATTTGCCACAGGAAGTCTTTCAACTTTTTCTGGAATGCAACAGGGTAACAAATATTATGTAGAGTTTCGTGTAGCGTATTCCGGAACCGGACAACAACAATGGAAGGGAAGTGTGAGAACATTTTCATTTTTAGATGAGTGCAGTCAGGATACTATTGATGTCTGAGACGAAGTACTGAGGGACGTGCAAAATGAGACACCGGATAAATAGATACAAAGTGTGGATGTCACATAACTATCCTACCCTATGTGTGCTTCAAGGCCACTGACATGATAAACCAAGATATTTCAGACCTAACGCACATAGGACTTTACAGTTATATCCACCACGTAGAGTTTTTTTCTAATCGTCTTCTGTTGGATTTACGTTGACGTTCTCAAAAAATCGCTCCGTATAGATACGTGTAGATATTTGCCGGTTGTAACTTTCTTCTGTGACAGATCAGCGATCGTCTTCTACTACATTTATGTTGATTCGTCAGATGGGATGGCTAAAAATGCATCATATCTTAGTGTTTTTCGAGAGAATTAAGCCATGTACAGCCCCGAGATATCACTCTTTCTTTCCTGAGTGTACTTCCACAACTGAGACAGCATACAAACGCCAAAGGAAGACAACGGAAAACCAAGTAAACGAAGATCTTGTTCAGGGTGACTGTGCAGGTTTCTCCCTTTGTCGTCACCTCGTTTTGGTTATGAAAGGATTCCACTTATATCTTTTTAAAAATACACTGTCTGACCAAGTGAAGCACCGAGAAGACACGGTCGGATGTCGGTGTAACTTACTATACGTACACACCATTGACGCATACGTGAATAATTAGAACTGCAGTTCTCTACTGAGGGTAGACGCCTACCAGAGTGCATTAGTGTAGTGCCTGTTCATTGTTGTTACCAAGACTGATAGGCTATATAATAGGTGTGAACAGCATCAGACGTTGAGTGATAGGACACCGAGAAACCTCGTAGTCTTATGAGACAGCGTTATCAATACCTGGCAGAGATTGAAAAAGGGCCTCATTGTGGCTCTCCATTTGGCCAGTTGGTCGAATCGTGCAATATCCAGATTTGTGAGGCATTCGGATGTGACAGTGGCAAGCTGTTGGACTGTATGGGAACATGAGGGCTGACATACTCATCGTAAAGGTTCCGCTCCAACACGTTTGACCACCACAAGGGTGCATCAAGACCTGCGTCTGCTGTCCGTGATGAAGTCCCTGTAACATTCTGCCTCATCCCACATCATATAGATTAGTGTATAACCGTTCAATGTATAGGCTGCTTTTAACACCACAACACAAACAGCTTCGTTTGAAGTAGTGTCGTGACATAGAAGCACGACTGCTGACGAATGCGTTGCATTGTGTTCCGCGATGAATCACGGTGCTGTCCTATACCGGACGACCATCTTCGGAGAGTATGGAGGCGACGTGGGGAGAGGTCTTGGTCTTCGATGCTTTGGAGAAGCGCAGCGGAAGTACTCCTGGTAACATGATGTAGGAAGCCATTAGGTATGATTTCAGTTCACGCCTGGCAGTGACTGAGGGAACTTTGACGGCGCGACGGTATATCACGGACATTTTGCTTCCTCATGTGTTCTCTCTCATGAGACAGTATCGTGGTGTCATTTTCCAACAGGATAGTGCTAGTCCACACATGGCATGTGTGTCTATGAATAGCCTGTATGACGTTGAGGCTCTCCCATGGCCAGCAGGACGGTCATATCTGTACCCGACAGAGCATATGTGGGGCGATCTCAGACTTCAACTCCCTTCAATGTAAAAAAAAAAAAATGGTTAAAATGGCTCTGAGCACTATGGGACTTAACATCTTTGGTCATTAGTCCCCTAGAACTTAGAACTACGTAAACCTAACTAACGTAAGGACATCACACAACACCCAGCCATCACGAGGCAGAGAAAATCCCTGACCCCGCCGGGAATCGAACCCGGGAACCCGGGCGTGGGAAGCGAGAACGCTACCGCACGACCACGAGCTGCGGGCTTCAATGTCAGTTCCCAGGATATCAAGGACCAGTTGTGGATCGAGCTGGCTCAGGAGAGGATAGAACGGCTTTAGGGCACCCTTCAAAACGGAATCATTGTATGCATCCTGTCCAGAGGAGATTCAACACCATACTGATAAATAGACTCGTAATGCCAAGTTCTCTGTAAATTTGACTCGATTTTGTATTCACTGGAATAATGTCATATAGTCATATACTCTCTCAACTCAGCTCACATCTTCTGCATGCCTCATTTTTTTGTCGCGCAGTGTATCTACACTCCTGGAAATGGAAAAAAGAACACATTGACACCGGTGTGTCAGACCCACCATACTTGCTCCGGACACTGCGAGAGGGCTGTACAAGCAATGATCACACGCACGGCACAGCGGACACACCAGGAACCGCGGTGTTGGCCGTCGAATGGCGCTAGCTGCGCAGCATTTGTGCACCGCCGCCGTCAGTGTCAGCCAGTTTGCCGTGGCATACGGAGCTCCATCGCAGTCTTTAACACTGGTAGCATGCCGCAACAGCGTGGACGTGAACCGTATGTGCAGTTGACGGACTTTGAGCGAGGGCGTATAGTGGGCATGCGGGAGGCCGGGTGGACGTACCGTCGAATTGCTCAACACGTGGGGCGTGAGGTCTCCACAGTACATCGATGTTGTCGCCAGTGGTCGGCGGAAGGTGCACGTGCCCGTCGACCTGGGACCGGACCGCAGCGACGCACGGATGCACGCCAAGACCGTAGGGTCCTACGCAGTGCCGTAGGGGACCGCACCGCCACTTCCCAGCAAATTAGGGACACTTTTGCTCCTGGGGTATCGGCGAGGATCATTCGCAACCGTCTCCATGAAGCTGGGCTACGGTCCCGCACACCGTTAGGCCGTCTTCCGCTCACGCCCCAACATCGTGCAGCCCGCCTCCAGTGGTGTCGCAACAGGCGTGAATGGAGGGACGAATGGAGACGTGTCGTCTTCAGCGATGAGAGTCGCTTCTGCCTTGGTGCCAATGATGGTCGTATGCGTGTTTGGCGCCGTGCAGGTGAGCGCCACAATCAGGACTGCACACGACCGAGGCACACAGGGCCAACACCCGGCATCATGGTGTGGGGAGCGATCTCCTACACTGGCCGTACACCTCTGGTGATCATCGAGGGGACAGTGAATAGTGCACGGTACATCCAAACCGTCATCGAACCCATCGTTCTACCATTCCTAGACCGGCAAGGGAACTTGCTGTTCCAACAGGACAATGCACGTTCGCATGTATCCCGTGCCACCCAACGTGCTCTAGAAGATGTAAGTCAACTACCCTGGCCAGCAAGATCTCCGGATCTGTCCCCCATTGAGCATGTTTGGGACTGGATGAAGCGTCGTCTCACGCGGTCTGCACGTCCAGCACGAACGCTGGTCCAACTGAGGCGCCAGGTGGAAATGGCATGGCAAGCCGTTCCACAGGACTACATCCAGCATCTCTACGATCGTCTCCATGGGAGAATAGCAGCCTGCATTGCTGCGAAAGGTGGATATACACTGTACTAGTGCCGACATTGTGCATGCTCTGTTGCCTGTGTCTATGTGCCTGTGGTTCTGTCAGTGTGATCATGTGATGTATCTGACCTCAGGAATGTGTCAGTAAAGTTTCCCCTTCCTGGGACAAAGAATTCACGGTGTTCTTATTTCAATTTCCAGGAGTGTACTTCGTTATTCACATAACTCACGTAACGTTCCAGCGTTACGTTGGTTACTTACATAGCACTATAATTTGAGTGTTGCATCTTAACTACTAGAGCTTTCGATGTCCGTACAGGAAAGTCGAAACACTTTCAGGCATTTGGGCGTGGTTGTCGTACACGCGAGAGCAGGCGAGCGCCTAAGGCTGCACGCGAGGACTTGCATTTCCGTGACGACCACTGGGCGGCCACCAAGGAAGTTTGTTTACCTCAGGCGATACGCCGCCTGTCACGCCCTTCTGGGCCTCCGTGAGCATATATACGAGAGTGCACACGTGCAGCGGATATACGAGTCTCCGTTTATAGTCTGACCTCTCGTCGACTCTGGCGAGCTACTCGGTTGACCGCGTGCGTTGGGTACTCCATTTCCGGAGCGGGAAAATGTATCTCGGCTCCACTGTTGCATCTAACGTAAATGTTCAGAGGCGATCCATTAGTGTCACCAATAGATACCTCGTCTTTTCTTCTCGGCCCGTCTCACGTCCTCTCTTCATATACATAATATACACTAATACAGACTTGACGGCAACTATAATTACAACAAGATTTCGCTGATACCTTTCACATTTTCTCCAATGCCATATTAAACAAAAGCGAATCCCAAGTAGACACACAGCTAGGACAATACCAGGAAGGATTTAGTAAAGGACACTCCTACACCGAAGAAATACTCAACTTGAAGTCAGCGCTACAACAAGAGAAAATGGCTGGTAAGAAGTATGTCGTCGTCGCTGTTGATTTTGAGAAAGCGTATGTATCGATTTACGAAACTACTCATATGAAGATGCTGTACTAGACAGTAGTGGACCAGAAGACCCATAATATTATACAGCCGACATTAAACACCGCAAGATCACGAGTAAAGTTCAGAGGAACACATACAAGAAGTTTAGAAATGAAGGCAGGAGTAAAGTTGAGAGTGGTCTCTTCCCTCTCGTTTTTAACTGTGCGTTGGAAAAGGTAGTAAGAGAGTGACTAAATGAGTTAGCTAGACAGGAACATCGAAATGGTAGCTTTCTGGAGAATAAGTGCAGTGGGCCGAATGTTGATTGTGTGGCATTTGTCGACGACCTGGCATTTCCATCTAATTCAACTTAAAACTGACAACAAGCAGCAAAGGTGGAGGTAAATCTGTCGCTTGAAACAACGCAATACATCATGAACATGAGAGCACTTTGCACTTGTAGCAGTGAGAAATTAAGAAAACCAACAAAATGGCTGGAACCCAATCTTTTCGAAAGGGCAACATTATAAACTCTAGTAATCAAGCTGAAAGTGGCATAGCAACCGACCAAAAGCACCTTTAACATAAAGGGCCTCCCCCGTAACACAAAAATGAAGCAGTGTCAGACATCAATCCGGTATGAACCCTATATGCTTCAGAGGGTCTAGTACTCAACAAGAAGCGTCTCACAGACAAATTTGGAATCCCGGAGAGAAAGATAATGAGGAACATACTGCGACCAGTCAAGGAAGGTAATGAATATTAAAGACGAGAAAACCAGTAGCTCTACAAATAATGTGAAAAATCCCGGTCGTGGCTAGGAAGGGACGTCAAGCCTTGTGTGGACATGTCTACAGGATCCAATCTAGCTGGCTGACCACTCAGGTTCTCGCATACTGACAAAAGAGGATGGCCGAATCAGCATGGTTTATGGAAGTTAAGAAAGATCAGTGGGAAGTGCGAGGTATAGAAGGAGGGGAACAAAGATTGTACCTTGAGATGGACGTGTTCAGCCAAAATGATCACATAATCCTTGGAAACAACACGATCTTGCAGAGTAACCATAGGGCCCATGGAATACTACGATATGACTGCCCAAATCGTCGCCGAACCTACGTCATGTTTCATTCTTTGGACGTCGACCAGAAGTTGGAAACGGTGTGAATCAAGACTCATCCGACCAACCGATTTTCTTCCACAACGCTATAGTTCAAGTTTCATATCTTCGGCAGCACGTTTTCTTGTTACGTGCATTTGCAGCACTGATGAGTAGCTTTTGGAGTTTCAGCTCGTCCTGCAATTCCCTGACTGTGGAGCTCTCATTGTGTTATTTCGGTGCTGACAAGGATCGGAGTGGGAAATTGCGTTCCACAGTGACTTTTGCAAATGTCGTCTTCTTATTTTTCGTCCTAAGCCTCTTCAATGATCATCTGTCAAGATTACTCAACCCACTCTTTCATCCGCGTTGTGACTTAATGAATGATGTCATTCCCCTTCCCTCTATACGGTATCAAACCTTCGATACGGCGCCTCTTGAACAATCAAACACTTCGGCTGCCTTGGTTACGGAAGTACGCACCAGGCGAACACCAACAGTTTGTCCACGTTCGAATTCATTTAACACCGATATAATTAACTCCCTGTTCTGACCAAGACTGACACTTGCAACGTACAGAGGACGCTGCACAGGTGTCGTTCGTGGTCAAATATAAAAGTGCAACCTCCAGGCCTGGCTAGCAGCTGCATTTTACACTACAGGCCATTAAAATTGCTACACCACGAAAATGACGTGCTACAGGGGCGAAATTTAACCCACAGGAAGAAGATGCTGTGATTTGCAAATGATTAGCTTTTCAGAGCATTCATACAAGGTTGGCACCGGTGGCGACACCTACAACGTGCTGACGAGAGGAAAGTTTCCAACCGATTTCTCATACACAAACAGCAGTTGACCGGCGTTGCCTGGTGAAACGTTGTTGTGATACCTCGTGCAAGGAGGAGAAATTCGTACCATCACGTTTCCGACTTTGATAAAGGTCGGATTGTAGACTATCGCGATTGCAATTTACCGTATCGCGACATTGCTGATCGCGTTGGTCGAGATCCAATGACTGTTAGCAGAATATGGAATCGGTGGGTTCAGGAGGGTGATACGGAACGCCGTTCTGGATCCCAATGGCCTTGTATCACTAGCAGTCTAGAAGACAGGCATCTTATCCGCATGGCTGTAACGGATCGCCGGCCGATGTAGCCTAGCGGTTCTAGTAGCTTCCGTCCGGAACCGCGCGACAGATACGGTCGCAGGTTCGAATCCTGCCTCGGGCATGAATGTGTGTGATGTCCTTAGGCTAGTTAGGTTTAAGTAGTTCTAAGTTATCAGTGCCATTTGAACCATTTTTTGTAACTGGTCGTGCATCCACGTCTCGATCCCTGAGTCAACAGGTGGGGACGTTTGCAAGACAACAACCATATGCACGAACAGTTCGACGACTTTTGCAGCAGCATGGACTATCAGCTTGGAGACCATGGGTGCGGTTACCCCTGACGCTGCATCACAGACAGGAGCGCCTGCGATGGTGTACTCAACGACGAACCTGGGTGCACGAATAGCAAAACGTCATTTTTTCGGATGAATCCAGGTTCTGTTTACAGCATCAAGATGGTCGCATCTGTGTTTGGCCACATCGCGGTGAACGCACATTGGAAGCGTGTATTCGTTATCGCCATACTAGCGTATCATCCGGCGTGATGGTATGAGGTGCCATTGGTTACACCTCTTGTTCGCGTTGACGGCACTTTGAACAGTGGACAGTACATTTCAGATGTGTTACGACCCGTGTCTCTACCCTTCATTCGATCCCTGCAAAACCATACATTTCAGCAGGATAATGGACGACCGCGTGTTGCAGGTCCTGTACGGGCCTTTCTGGATACAGAAAATATTCGACTGCTGCTCTGGCCAGCACATTCTCCAGATCTCTCACCAATTGAAAACGTCTGGTCAATGGTGGTCTAGCAACTGGCTCGCCACAATACGCCAGTCACTACCATTGATGAATTGTGGTATCGTCTGCTGTACCTGTACACGCCATCCAAGATCTGTTGACTCAATGCCCAGGCGTATCTAGGCCGTTATTACGGCCAAAGGTGGTTGTTCTGGGTACTGATTTCTCAGGATCTATGCACCCAAATTGCGTGAAAATGTAATCACATGTCAGCTCTAGTATAATATATTTGTCCAATGAATACCCGTTAATCATTTGCATTTCTTCTTGGTGTAGCACTTTTAATGGCCAGTAGTGTATTTTCAAGCGTAAATTTCTCGTGGCATTTCCAACACCTGTATAAGTAACTGAGAGAACCACAATTTTGATTCCACCAATTCAATTGGCCTCATTATTTCTCCTTCGAATGATGTCCTGTTAGTCATTAACCTCCTGTTTTCCTTTGCACTAGGTCATCGGAATGCGCAAAATACCTGATATGTGAGTGAGTCATCGCGGTGTGTGGGTCGTGAAGCGACAGAGACTTAAGTGGCGTCGCATGCTCGAACGCCCAGCTCTTTGTGATATTCACAATAGCATCATATGACAGACATATTTTAAGAAACAACGTATGTACTTAAAAGGTGATCCTATGGACATTTCTCAACAGTTTTCTAGGTAAAGCTGTTTGAAACCATCAGGAATGGGAACGATAAATTGACAGTAAATTAGCATTTAGATCATTATTTTGGTTTACTGTCAGTGTCCATTAGTAATTCATATCAAAAATGCCACCACCAATTTCAATACATTTTGCGGACCGCTAAGTCAAATTCTGTATTGCTAATCGGTACTAGCGTTTTTATTCACATTTAACGTGTACCAAACGTTAAGAAAGAGAGCAAGGAAGTCCTATTTCACGTTTTTCAATCCTTAACCAACTTTACTAACAATAATCCAGTGAAGAAAACCAGTATGATATGGGAGGCCATGTATCAACACTATCGCGATAAGCACGTTTAAGCACGAGGGCAAGGTAAAAAGTTTTCGGTCTGGCACGGAGATTGAACTGTTATCGATAAATCTATCGAATTAGATAAGATGAAATGAAAGACTTAAAGTATATTCACTATGCTATCTTTAAAGGTTTGTTTATGATATAATAGAAAGTCTTGTACAATAAAGCATATCACTGTTCGTTTGCTCTGTGGAATGGCTATTTTCTATATTGATTTTTAAAGTTGTATTGTGTATACCTCATTAGATAAACTGGAATGATTTGCCGTCGTAAAATACTATATCTCGGACGGTTTATCGTCAACAGGATTACAGAAACAATTTCTGACGTTTATAAGGAGTCTTGTCCTTCATTGCCAACAACCAAGAAATAGGCAGCTGATCTGAAATGTAGCGGCACCTCTCATGAAGGACGTCTCAAAACTGATGACGTTAAGTAAGTGTAAACTGCGGTTTAGAACAATTTTGGGTCTACATCTACATTGATATTCTGCAAGCAACTGTGAAAGGTGTCGTAGAGGGTACTTCCTATTGTTCCAAATATTAATGTTTCTTTCTGTTCAGCGCACGTACAGAGGCCGGGAAGAAACAGTGTATAAGTGCCTCCGTGCCTGCTGCAATTAATCTCGTATTGTCCTCACGATCCTTACGGGAGCGATACTTAGTGTGTCGCAGTATATTCCTAGAATCATCACTTAAAGCCGGGTCTTGAAACTTTGTACGTAGGCTTCCTCGGCGTAGTTTGCGTCTATCTTCAAGAGTTTGCCACTTCAGTTTCTTTAGGATTTCCGTAACGCTCTCCTTGGGTCAAACTAACCAGTGAAGTTCCGTGATGGCCTTCTTTGTATAGTTAAATATCCCTTGTTGGTACTATTTGGTATGGATCCCATACACTTGTTCTATGGCTCGCACTAGTGTTTCCTGCTGATGCTGAGAGTTTAAGAGTTTAAGGAGACCAAACAGATGAGGCCACCAGTCTCCTATTCGACTCAGGACAGAAGCAATGTGCCCAATTTGTTCGCGTATACAAGGTGTTTCCGTAAGAGCGTGAAAAATGTAAGACTGAACAATCTGAGGTAGGAAACCTGGGGTCGGAGAAGCCAGCTTAAGTAGGTATGGAAGTAGTCTTATCTACTGCTTTGTCCAGCATTACTGCTTTCCAGCTTATTTACAACTAACATGCCTACAAGTTTACAGGTTCTGTGCTGTTTACGTATACATTCCCTGTCTCCTGCAAGGTGACTATTGTATCGTATTCACATTGTACCATGACAGAACATGCTATGAATCAACGACAGACCCATACATTACTGAGTGCTGTTCAGAGACGTACAGAGTAATACAGAGCGGTACCGGTACAGTTTTGTAGAAGAACGTTCGTTGCAATTCTCTCCCTGCTGAAAGGCTGTACAGGGAATGATTTTCTAACAGGCATCATCCGTCACGACGAGTTTTTATTTCTCTCGATCGACGAATGCGGGAGACTGGTTCATTGGAAAGAAGAAACGAGAGACATGACAACATGAGGACCACTCGCACGCCAGATTTTGAAGAGGAGGTGCTGAAACGTGTTGCAGCGGACCCCACAACAAGTACGCCGTATTGCACGCGAAATGGGTGCTGCACATACTAGCGTGTGGTGGGTACTCCACGAACAATAACACTGATATCACTCACAACGAGTCCATGCAATGCTTGTGACTGAGTTTGCACCAAGGGTTGCATTGTGTCAGTGTCTAACAACCCTACCACAGCAAAGGTCAAAATTTAATAATGATTGTGGTGTTGCTCACGCTGTTAAATAATGCATTTTCGGGCAACAAGAAAGTTATTATGTGGCAGGTGTCATTAGAGCACAGTTATTAAAGTCATTTCATGTAATAATGAATAAAATAGGCACTCATATTTTCGTGTTTCCCACGCTGGTCTCGTTGTAAAATCATGGCTCAATCGTCGAAAATCTAGGTGGTGATGATTACAAGCTCGGATGCAAAGAGGCCTAGGATTTATTCTGCTATATTCAAAAGTTTTCTAGATGCGCTTCACAAACCATTCTTGAAGATTAAACCTTTCAAAGTTAGTACAATGGTAATGTAAAAAAATAATCAGCACTCCGAATTTAAGTTACACTTCCTTTTTATTGCTTTTGTTGCAATATCCCGTAACACACAAAACATCACTTCACAATACAAAACATACTTGAAACATCTTCCTCACTGTTAAAGTTCATATTTTATAAGCTGACTGCAATATGCGTCTTTCCAACATGACGTCCAAGGCTTGACTTTCAAGGTCCGACTCTCTAACTACTAACTAATAATCGCTTACGCGTCCAAAAATCAGAGTTACAAGTACGTCAAAGACCATAGTGACAAAAGAAATAACACGCATAAGAAAAATACCATTGCAATATAAACATATCGATGTATCGAAGTACTTCTACATTAATGAAATAAAATCTGAATGTTGTCTCAGAAATATGTCAACTACTTTACAGAAACACAGTAGAGTATTGCTGATATCGAGAGGTTCAGGTGAGCTGCCATAATGGTTACGTAATTCAAGTACCATTACATGTGGTTGCTCCAACAATGGACTGATCGACCACATTTCCTCCAAATCGTGCTGCTTACTGACGAGGCCTCACTTGATTGCGATGGTATTTCGAAAAGCAGGAACAGACATGTGTGGAATGAGGAAAACCCTCACGCTGTAGTTGAGTCACACAATCAAGTAGGTTTTTTCTGTGAATATCTGGGCCAGCATTATAAGCGACAATCTAATTGGGTCATATCTTCTACCAGGCCGTCTGAATGGCTACCTATTCTTGAGCTTCGTGCAAAGAGTTCTACCTGAGTTGTTGGAGAACGTATCCTGTTCGTGAGAGGATGTGGATACAACATATTGGTGCACCGCCTCACTTCAGTGTGGATATCCACAACCATCTCAATGGTGTATTTCCTAGTTACTGGTTTGGAAGGGAAGGTCCTATTCAATGGCCTGCGAGGTCACCTGACCTGAATCCCCTTGATTATTTCCCATGGCAATATCTAAAGTCACTTGTGTATCAAACCCCAGTGGATACGGAAATGGAATTAGTTACCAGAAATGTAGCTGCCTGTGATATGATTCGAAACACACCGGCTGGTCCCGGCGGGGGTTCGAGTTCTCCCTCGGGCATGGGTGTGTGTGTTTGTCCTTAGGATAATTTAGGATAAGTGGTGTGTAAGCTTAGGGACTGATGACCTTAGCAGTTAAGTCCCATAAGATTTCACACACATTTGAACATTTTTTTGAAACACACCAGTGATATTTGTTAGGGTGCGTCAGAATCTTGTTTGCCGATGTCATGCTTACACTGAGGTTCATGGCCGTCAGTTACAGCACATTTTGTAAGATACAGTACAAATGGTACGTTCATTGTGTCAGTGATGGTATTTTTACTTAACTGCAACTAATGTAAATACGAAACTACACAGTAATGTGGTATTATTCCTGTTATCTCCTTAAGCTGGCTTCTCCGACCCCAGGCTCCCTATCTCAAATTGTTCAATGGAGCGTCCTCTATGTCTTGTTAAATTTTTGCACGCTCTTACAGAAACACCCTGTAGATCAAATTCTTTGTGCAAATGTGAGAAAGTGTTTTAAATGTTTGCTGGTTGGTTGTTTGGGGAAGGAGACCAGACAGCCAGGTCATCGGTCTCATCGGGTTAGAGAAGGACGGGGAAGGAAGTCGGCCGTGCCCTTTGAAAGGAACCATCCCGGCATTTGCCTGGAGCGATTTAGGGAAATCACGGAAAACCTAAATCAGGATGGCCGGACGCGGGGATGAACCGTCGTCCTCCCGAATGCGAGTCCAGTGTCTAACCACTGCGCCACCTCGCTCGGTTTTAAATGTTTGCGTAGCCTCAGAAGGCGGAATACGGGAACGAGCCCGGTATTCACCTAGTGGAATGTGGGAAACTGCCTAAAAACCACACTCAGGCTTGCCAGTTCACCGACCCATCGTCGTTAATCTGCCGGGTGGGATTCGATCCGGGGGCAGTATACCTCTTCATCCCAACCGTGGCAGCGTTAAAGGTTACACGGGCGGGAATAGTATTTTGTAACCAATCTCGTTTGTAGACTCATTGCATTATCTCAGTATCCCACAATGACCCGAAGTCCACCACCTGTTTTAGCTACGATGAGGTCTATGTGCTCGTTACAGTCTATGTTCCCAGCACTTGTTATATTCAGTTATTTGTATAAGTTAAATGATCCTATTGTGACAAGCTGACACTGTAGCCATAGGACACGATACTTTTACGTTTTACGAAGAGTAAAAACTTACATTTCTGAATATTTAAAGCAAGCTGGCAATCTTTGCACCACTCTGAAATCTTATCAAGCTTTGACTGAATATTGACGCAAGTATTAAAGGCGTATTAATGGTTCAAATGGCTTTGAGCACTATGGGACTTCACATCTGAGCTCATCAGTCCCCTAGAACTTAGAACTACTTAAACCTAACTAACCTAAGGACATCACACACATCCATGCCCGAGGCAGGATTCGAACCTGCGACCGTAGCAGTCGTGCGGTAAAGGCGTATTCAATAGCTGGTACCGCATACGCATCACAAGAAGGCGTACGATACTTTTTGCACGAAGAATTAACAATAATAAAGCTTTACAATGAGGCGACGAAAGTCGTGGATAGCGATATGCACATATATAGATGGCGGTAGTATCACGTACAGTTAGTGTAAAAGGCAAGTGCGTTGATGGAACTGTTACTTTTACTCAGGTGGTTCATTTGAAAAGGTTTCTGAAGTGATTATGGCCGCACGACGGAAATTAATAGACTTTGAATGGGGAATGGTAGTTGGAGCTGGATTTCGGCAATCGTTAGGAAATTCAATACTCCGAGATCCACAGGGTCAAGAGTGTGCCGAGAATACCAGATTTCGGGCATTAACTCTCACCACAGACAACGCAGTGGTGATGGCCTTCACTTAACGACCGAGAGCAGCGGCGTTAGAACAGAGTTGTCACTGCTAACAGACAAACAAAACTGCGCCAAATAACCGCAGAAATCAATGTGGGACGTACGGTGAAAGTATCCGGTAGGACAGTGCGGCGAAATTTGGCGTTAATGGGCTACGGCAGCAGACCACCGACGCGAGTGCCTATTCTAACAACACAACAACGCCTTCAGCACCCCTCCTAAGCTTGTGACCATATCGATTGGACCCTAGATGATTGGAAAACAGCGATCTGCTCAGATGACACACAATTTCAGTTGATAAGAACTGATGGTAGTGTTCGAGTGTGGAATAGAACGCCAAGAGTCCATTTATCTAGGTTGTCAAGCTGACACTGTGCAAACTTGTGGTAGCTATATAATGGTGTGGGCTCTGCTTACATCGAATGTTCTGGGCCCTGTGGTTCATCTGAACCGATCTTCGATTGGAAATGATTGCGTTCGGTTACTTGTTGAGCATTTGTTCCCAAGTGATGATGAAATTTGTATGAATGACAATGCGCCATGTCAACGGGCCACAGTTATTCGCGATTGGTTTGAAGAACATTGTGGAAAATTCGAGCGGATGATTTGACCACCCAGGTCGCCTGACATGAATCCCATCGAACAATTATGGGACATAACCGAGAGTTCATCCATGCACAAAATCCTGCACCGGCAGTTATGTACAGCTAAAGAGGCAGCTTGGCTCAATATTTCTGCAGGGGACTTCCATCGACTTGTTGAGTCCGTGTCACGTTGAATTGTTGGACTACGCTGGGCAAAAGGAGGTCTGACACGAAATTATTCCTCGACTTTTGTCGCCTCAATATATGCTAAATGGGTACAACTTCGGTTTAAGACTAATCAATATGACATGTAAAAACGAATTTATCTGTACATTGTAAAGCATTTAAAAAATAATCTGCCTGATTTTGAGCGCCAATTAGCTACTGTAAACAGTATTTAGGTAAACCATTACGTATCAGAACGAAACAGTAATCAAACCACACAGTGAATCCCGACAGTGCTGTATAAAAGCGAGGAAGTGACTTGTGTACCGGAAAGATTATGGCCAGTTTTCATACGATACAAAAGAACCCCTATTTTTTTACCTTAACAAGATGAAAACCAGAAGTGGTAAACATTAAATCCCGAAAAAGCTGGATGGAAAATAAAAGTTAAAATGTGTGTGAGCTCCTAAGGGACCAAACTGCTGAGGTCATCGGCCCCTAGACTTACACACTACTTAAACTAACTTATGCTAAGAACGACACACACACACACACACACACACACACACACACACACACACACACACACACACACACACACATGCTCGGGGGAGGACTCGAATCTCCGGCGGGAGGGGCCGCGCAATCAGTGACACGGCGCCTCTAACTGCGCAGCCACTCTGAGAGGCCAGTTCGTTTATATGAGAGTTACTGAGCGTAGCAAGTAGACATACGACGATCCTCATCATTTTCGGAAACTCATTCCCAACCGGTGGGTAACCATAACGCATAAGTGATTAGGCTCTTGAATCAGTAATTTCCCTTGTTCTTTATATCATTTCTAGAGGACCAGTGGATTTACACTAAGGTGACAGAAGTCAAGGAATAGCTCCAAATATCGTGTTGGATCTATTTTTGCCAAGTGTAGTGCAACAACTCGACAGGGCACGGACTCAACAGCTCATTGGAAGTTTGCCAAAACAGACATAATGTCTTATGGGATAACAGCAATCAGTGATTTTATAATGTTACTTAAAATCCGTCTTGATTGCAAATTTTTATTCATATGACCGGTTTCGGTTCAGTCAGAACCATCTTCAGATCTGATATTTCAGTTACAGGAGTAACTCGTCCAAATCCAGCAACTTTCACATGCTAAGTCACATGTGACGGGTCACTCCTGTAACTGAAATATCAGATCTGAAAATGGTTCTGAATGAACCGAAACCTGTATGAATAAAAAATTTGCAATCAAGGCGAATTTTAAGTATCATTGGAAGTCCCCTGCAAAAATATTGAGCCATGTTGCCTCTGTAAACTAAAACTAAACTAAACTCTGTCCGAAAAGGCCCGGAAATGCTCAACAGTACCGACCGGCCGCCGTGTCATCCTCTCAGCCGAGGGGCGTCACTGGATGAGGATGAGGAGGGGCACGTGGTCAGCACACCGCTCTCCCGGCCATCGTCAGTTTTCGTGACCGCAGCCGCTACTTCTCAGCCAAGTAGCTCCTCAGTTTGCCTCACAAGGGCTGAGTGCACCCCGCTTGCCAACTGCGCTCGGCAGACCGGACGGTCACCCATCCAAGTGCTGCCCAGCCCGACAGCGCTTAGCTTTGTAACTTCGGTGATCTGACGGGAGCCGGTGTTACCACTGCGGCAAGGCAGGTGCCCATGTTGCCTCTACATCTGTCCACAATTGCGAAAGTGTTGCTGGTACAAGGTTTTGTGCACTAATGACCTCTAGATTATGTCTCATAAGTGTTCATGGGATTCATGTCGGGCGTTCTGGGTGGCCAAATCATTCGCTCGAATTGTCCAGAATGTTCTTCAAACCAATGGCGAACAAGTGTGGCCCGGTGACATGGCACACTGTCATGGGAACGTGAAGTCCATGAATCACTGCAAATGGTCTCCTAGTAACCAAACATAACCATTTCCAGTCAATGATTGGTTCATTTGGACCTGAGGACCCAGTCCATCCCATGTAAACACAGCCCACACCATTATGGAGCCACCACCAGCTTGCACGGATCCTTTTTGACTACTTGGACTCATCACTCCATACTCTAACCCTGCCATCAGCTCTTAGCAGCTAAATCAGGACTCATCTTACGCTGCCATCGTCTATTCACTAGATCAGGAGAGGCGCTGCAGGCGGTGTCATGCTGTTAGCAAAGTTACACTCTCGTCGGTCGTCTGCTGCCATAGCCCATTAACGCCAAATTTCGCCGCACTGTCCTAACGTATACTTTCGTCGTACGTCCCACATTGATTCCTGCGGTTATTTCACTCAGTGTTGCTTGTCTGTTAACAATGACAACTCTACGCAAACGCCGATGCTATCTGTCGTTAAGTGAAGGCCGTCACCACTGCGTTCAAATGGCTCTGAGCACTATGGGACTCAACTGCTGAGTTCATCATTCCCCTAGAACTTAGAAGTACTTAAACCTAACTCACCTAAGGACATCACACACATCCATGCCCGAGGCAGGATTCGAACCTGCGACCGTAGCGGTCTACATCTACATTTATACTCCGCAAGCCACCCAACGGTGTGTAGCGCGGTTCCAGACTGTAGCGTCTAGAACCGCTCGACCACCTCGGCCGGCCACCACTGCGTTGTCCGTGGCGAGAGTTAATGGTCGAAATCTGGTGTTCTCTGCATCTTCTCTACTCTCTGTGGATCTCGGAATATTTAATTTCCTAACTATTACCGAAATCTAGCTCCAACTACCATTGCCCCCTTCAAAGTCTGTTTGTTACTTTCCATCGTGCGGACATAACCACTTCGGAAACGGCTTCAACGAATCATCTGAGTACAAAAAACGGCTCCACCAACGCACTGCGCTTTGATACCTTGTGTGCGCCATACTACCGCCATGTGTATATGTGCATTTTGCTATTCGTTGACTTTGTTACTTTAGTGAACAGTAGTTAAGACTGAGGTTTAGATCACCATCTGGCCATCAAGATTTATACTTAGCTTAAAGCAAATCTGGGGGTTTGGATAGGACACTGCCGGAGTTCTTCCGTGTATTTATCCTATTTTAGCTTATGGTTCGCGTTTAATGATCTCGTCATCGAGGAGACGCTAAATCCTAGTGGCCAACCCTTTTCCCTAAACAGAGTATGTTCCTAAATTTCCCTTATAAACTCTTAAGACGTGGAGAGGGTGTGGATAATATTATATTTTGAAGAGAAACACATCGGAAACAGACCATTTCTACCTTACAGAAACAAACCAAAGAGAAATACTAATTTATTGTGATACCCGCGATTACTATATTTGTAACCAAGTAACAAGTATTGTAGTAATGCTTCTAGTAACAAAGTAACTGATATCGTAATAATCCTTCTAAGAGCTACTCTGACAGTGGAACGGTATGCTGAACATCAGCGGCGTAAGAGCACCGAGTGTGCAATTTGACACGCGAATACTCTGTTTCGTGTATACCTTAGAATCGGATATTGATGCAGGGTTAATTAGCTTGTTACCCTTTAATAATTATCAGAGTTACGCCAGCTTACTATTAGTCATTCAGTTAGCAATCACTAAAGAGCAGAACACATTGTTTTACGTGACTGTTCCCGTAACACCGAAACCGTTTATCTCACGACATGGCTTCCTTGCAGATAATTATGTACATGCACGCTCATGATCCATGCGTTCTCATGCCGATAGTAATAAGTGATCATAAACTTCAATCTGATCAAAATACTGTAGGACTCAGTCACTTGAGGCAGCTCAGTAACATGCAATTTCATCTAGCTTTTTTAAAAACAGTTAACGAGTATGATAATTCATTGGTCAAATTGGAAGTGGAGAAGAGAGTTTTCAAGTTACATGCAAATTTAAACTTATAATACTGATTACTTGCTTTACGAGCGCATACCTTAGCTGTGTTTCCCTTTGTAAGTATATGTACAGAGCCCTACGAAAATATTGCGTGTAATACAATATTTGCATAGAATATTTTTTGCAGTTAAGGCCAGTTCCCTTGTGGAGCACTCTGCACTAAAATGCCTTCTTTAACTCCAACTAACTGGTATCATACTTCCAAAATGAGTGCACTTGCCCACGAAAGATAAAGGTCCCGAGTTTGAATTTCAGTCTGGCACACAGTTTTGCTCTGGCAATAAATTCAACTGGCAACATGGTTCAGCATTTTCAGTCTTAATCTAGACTGGTAAGCATTTGGAAGGACGGCAGTTCATAATCCCGTCCAGCCTTCCAGATGTAGGTCTTTCGTTGTTACCCCTTAGTCGCTTAAAGCAAATTGCCAGATGGCTAATTTGAAAAGGGCTTCTTCGTCGTTCCCCTATCGGGGGCGGAAAAGGAAATGCCTCCATGTGCGTAGAATATTTTACATTTTCCTTGCGATGGTAGATACTGTCAGGGCGTATGAAGAAGTAAATACAGGACCGGTTTAAGAACAGCAACCACAGTCTGGAAGACACAGATTTAAACATCGTAAAGGTTTTTATTATCTCTATGAAGCCAGTATAGGACCTTTGTTTGCACATTTAACAATTTCATTACATTCATTAAAAAAATTACACTTACGTTCATTGTTGATAATTGCATTGCCCTGCCTGAACGAAGAGACTTAGCGAGGAGCAGTTGTTAGCGCGCTCTACTCGCACTCTGGAGGACGACGGTTCAAACCTGCGTCCGACCATCCAGATTTAGGTTTTCCGAGGTTTCTCTAAATCACTCCAGGCAAATGCCGGGATGGTTCCTTTGAAAGGGCACGGCCGATTACCTTCCCCATCCTTGACACAATCCGAGCTTGTGCTCCGTCTCTAATGACCTCGATGTCGACGGGACGTTAAACCCAATCTTCCTTCCTTCCTTGCTGAACGACATGTTAGAGGCAACTCTGTCAAAAACAGCCGAACATTTTCCTAGTCATTTTAAAGACGTCATGGACAAATAGGATGCTTGTTGTTCATTTTGGCGGTTCTAGGCGCTTCAGTCTGGAACCGCGCGACCGCTACGGTCACAAGTTCGAATCCTGCCTCGGGCATGGACGTGTGTGATGTCCTTAGGTTAGTTAGGTTTAAGTAGTTCTAAGTTATAGGGGACTCATGACCTCAGATGTTAAGTATCATAGTACTCAGAGCCAATTTTTTGTTCATTTTTTGCAGGAACTCAAACCATTTAACGTAAGCCTTATAAGCTGCTCCTTCCTTTTTAATTAAAAATTCTTGCAGTGATTTAGCCTTCTCAAATTCGTAAGCAATGGACTTGTCGGTTCTGACAGCATATGAGAGCGAACTTACACCCAAGGTAACATGCAGGATCATGAGAATTCCTGACCGTGAGCCTACTGACACGTGTCCTATCTATCTCTCCCTTAGAACTGTTCATTATTCCCCACCCCAATATTAGCATTAAATGTTTTTTGGAACATTACGCTTATAAAAACAGCGATTGGTAAAATTATATTAAAATTATTTCAATAAAACAGTCCTGTTCATATGTACGTTGTATATATCTCGTTTGGTGACCGGTTTCGGTCTTTTATAAGACGATAATCATACCATATTTTTACTCCTTGATGACAGTAAAAGCCGGCGGGGTGGTCGCTCTCAAGGCGTGCTGAGAACTGCGGAAATTATTTCCTTCTAGCGTAAATCGGTTCCGCATTAACACATTAGAATATCTACCAAGTTTCGCTGTCATACGGCAATTACAACCCATACTGGACCTCTATAAGTAGTTGCACTTTAATTATAACGACCCGGTGTGTGTTATTCGTATGCCAACTTTTATCTTACATGTGTCAATATTTTTACACATATGTTGTCGCTCTTCGAACTTTAATATTTGGACTCGGGCTAATAATTCGAGGGTGTTATATATGAAAAGAGATATACCGTGACAGACAGAGACCGTTATTTAATACGAATTTAAAACTATGAGGTTGGCAAAATATTTACTTTCAATTGCAGTTACCTACACATCTGCCTGGAGCCTCCTGTGAGTATACAGAGTCGCACAATGTTTTTATAGCGTTTTTGTCTTTTTTTTTAATGCTTGTGTCGTCCACCTGGAAAACATCCATTTCACGTGGAAAGTGGAATACTTCTTTCCTTTTGCTCATTGTTGTTTTCACCAACGTGCCCATTGTTTCGTTTCATACGGGAAGCGAATTAAAAGACACGAAAATTCTAGCATATGTGAGTTGGGGTATACGTATCTTGTCTTACGTTCAGTTCCTAAATTTTACAAAACGTACGCTGCAGTTGAATCAGCTTCCTTTCAGAATTTTCAGGAAGGCTTAAGAAATTCAAAACTTCGGTGATCTTGATAACAAAGTCTTCGTTTC
Source organism: Schistocerca gregaria (assembly GCF_023897955.1). Taxonomy (NCBI): domain Eukaryota; kingdom Metazoa; phylum Arthropoda; class Insecta; order Orthoptera; family Acrididae; genus Schistocerca; species Schistocerca gregaria. The sequence continues at coordinate 763,591,383 of NC_064931.1, forward strand.
CTTTTGTTTTGAGAATAGAAATTGGTCCAATATCTCGTTGCCTAAAATGAACGATTATTAAGGAAGAGAAGTAGCAACTTGTGTTCCAAATTACAATTAGAAGTCGTTTACACCATATAGTAATCCATCAAAATACAACTCATGCATGTGGCACGGCAGTCCTAATTGGATATGGAAAGTGTTAATTAAGTCTAAGATTACACCTCTCTTTTACAAGGCTATTGAACACGCTATTGTAATTTAAGAGAAACAAAAAGAAAGTAATTCATACATGCAGACATTTACAGACTAAAAGGTATCTTATGACAAGAATGGGACAGGTAGTCGATTATGGCCTTATAGTAGGAACCATCCCGGTATTTGCCCGTAATAAGTTATGGAAAACACGGGGAACCAAAATCAGGATGGCTGGATGAAGATTGGAGACTGTACCCTCCAGAATACAAGGCCACTCTGTTAAAACAGTGGGGTGGCCGAGCGGTTCTAGGCGCTACAGTCTGGAACCGCGCGACCGCTACGCTCGCAGGTTCGAATCTTGCTTCGAGCATGGATGTGTGTGATGTCCTTAGGTTAGTTAGGTTTAAGTAGTTCTAAGTTATAGGGGACTGATGACCTCAGAAGTTAAGTCCCATAGTGCTCTGAGCCATTTGAAGCATTTTTTTGTTAAAACAGTGATACCTCATCCGGTTTGGCCCTAGTGTACAATAATGTTTTAAAAATAAGTTATATAATAATAAAAAAGGTTAATACTATACAGTTCATTCATTTCTCACTCCCAGTCACTACCAACACTACATGTGCTATGCACTCATTGTTTCATAACGCTACACACCTAAAAATTAACAACAATAATAATTTACTTACAGAAACAGGAATTAATTTCTACACAGACACACAGTGTAGAGAATAAAGGGAGAGAAGTAGCGTATGAAGTAATAGTTCATAAATAAGGAATTTGCAGTCTGTGTAGCTAGCCAGTGTGCAAGACATAAGGACGAAAGGAACTTTCGCGTGATGTGTCACTACCAAGAAGCAAAGGTCAATGAAGATTGGACCATACAGAGAAAGAACTGCTACAATATAGTACAGAAGGAACCGAAAGAAATACACAATTAGACGATCAGAAATGGTATTCTTATTCACAGACAGTTATTACACCGAAGCCACCACGAATCGTGGTGGTCACCAGAACATTACAAAAGGCGGGACATGGTTCGTAATAGTGTATGTGATCCCCACAGACGACAGTACATGCTTTGCAACGTGCTCCCATGATGGCCCCCGAGGTTACTAAGGAATTCTTGTGGCAGGGCGTTCCATTCCTCCATCAGCGCAGTTGAGAACTGCTGGTGCATGTGGAAGCGCTGAAATTCGTCTCCAACGCTTTCCACACGTGCTCAATCAGATTTAAGTCGGGGAAAGGGCAGGACAGTCCATTCGCCGAATTTCTTCTCGTTCCCGAAGCTCCTCCACCTGAACTGTTCGATGCGGTCACGCATCATAAAAAAATGAAATCAGGGCCGAATTCACCCCTCAAAAGACGCATATGGGGAAGAAGGGCAGTGTCAGTATAGCGTCCACCGGTGACTGTACCGTGTTAGAAGATTTAGAGTTGAGAACGCCCATGCAACATTATGCCTCCCAGCAGCGTAACACCTGGACCATCAAAAGGATCATATTCGACAGCGGTGGACGTACCCCCATATGGAAAGAGTTGGGAGCACGTAATTCAAACAGGAATATTGTCGAACACGATCGTCCTGAAGTTTTGCACACCAGTGTGATTAGGTTCATGAATGGGTGTCGCTTATGGAATAGCGAGGCTCTTTCTTGTGAGTTACAAAGTGCATCCTTTACCTGAGTCCGTGTATACAGAAAGTCCTTGTGCCATTCTAGCTACAGTAATGAAAAGTAATCAGTATCAGGACGAACTCAATTCTGAATTGCCCTTTCCTCCAAGGAAACGAAATGACAAAGTCTGGCGACCTTTAATGGGTGACGTGGAAAAGAACAGCTGACAGAGGAAGCCTAAGGTTTTTTCAAAGCATTCCAAAAACTGCAATGAAGCAAGGTGCTTCACCAACTCGGCATGAGGTGCGAAACCGTCGTGGATGAAATGAAAGTTTAATTGGTTCTCAGACTCGATTCAAGTAATTCTCTACATTTGTAGATGCCTTGTGTCTTCATGTCGATTATGTCGAACATACTGGATAAGAAAAATCGAGGTATGTTTATTAGATGCAATTTCACTTGTACTTCCTCTGTTTATTCTCGATGAAAATGTGAGGTAAACTAAAATATAGTATCAGAAGCACAGCTTTGGAGGCAAAATGCGTAGCCAGCGCTCGGCGAAGTTCCACACGCGTCCTCCGAGTACGAAAGTGACGCGAGATTGGCGTGGGCGCCAGAACGTTCACTTTCTGTTATTGGCTGGAAAGGCACTTTTATCCTGACTATATTTACCTTAACGTATCACTTCGTGACGTCTTTTTGCACGCACGCGCGCAAGCGCAAGCGCAAGCGCGCCCACACACTCACTCACACACACAGCCGGCCGCAGTGGTCTCGCGGTTCTAGGCGCGCAGTCCGGAACCGTGCGACTGCTACGGTCGCAGGTTCGAATCCTGCCTCGGGCATGGATGTGTGTAATGTCCTTAGGTTAGTTAGGTTTAAGTAGTTCTAAGTTCTAGGGGACTGATGACCACAGCTGTTAAGTCCTATAGTGCTCAGAGCCATTTGAACCACTCACACTCACACACACACATGTAGAAGTAGACAATATTATTAACGATAACGTAATAGTATACGAGTGTCATCTTGAAAGTCATGAACAATCCGTTGTCACGTATGTTAATTTTTATTCTTTAGACAGCCCATGTGTAAAATGTTAATGTACATACTTTTAGGTCACTTTTAAGTAAATGCCTCATTTTTCACAGATTTTCCCACCTTTCTGTAAAACTGGAAATTTTCTTGCGTTAGAAGTCCATTTCGGCATCCCAAATACGCTAACAGATGTCCTGCAAGGTGTCGTAGCGTTTACATCGCAACTGATCGTTTACAGAACAAAAAAGATGGTAGAAGCAGAGTTCCAATTCGGAAGGATGTGGAAGTCTTTCTCACACAGATGTTCTAATTTTCTCTACAATGACAAGAGCAGTGTGAGGTACGCGTTATCCTGCTGTAGGATGAGCTTCTTCCTAGGACGTCTGTCGCAAAATGTACGACGGAGCTTCGAAAGTGTCGAGATGTAGCGGACATTATTTATGATATGTCCATGTTCAAGAAAAGCGTAGCAGTCGCGCGGTTCCGGACTGAACGCCTAGAACCGCTAGACCACCGCGGCCGGCAATCTCATACGAGTCACGCATCAAAATGAAGGATACTCTAGTACTTGGTGCCGAGATTCTTAGCGTAATAATGAGGGCCATACTGTACAGCACATAGTGTTACTAAACCTGGAGCTATGGTGTGGGCAGCAGTTAATTATGACTTCAGTAACTGTTGACTGTTGGATCCCAACTGGTACGTACACGAAATGCTATCAGTTCATATTTGTTATTTCTTGTACACTTCTTTTTGAATTCTCCTGCAAAATAACTTTAAAGCCGACAATTCAACCGTGGCACAACATGTTTTGTAGGTCAGTAACATATTCCACTGACCTACACATCTGCTGAGAGAAATTGGGACAACGTGTACTTCACTGGCCATGTCTAGCAATCAGGTATTGCCGTCATTTGTAGAAAAACATTCGGGAAGAATGGAGAAATGAGTTTAGGATGACTGTGGCTTCATGACGGTACAACGCATAACAAACTCCTTGCACGTATGTATACTTGTGACAGCCCACACCAAGCGCTAGAGGTTGTATTTGGGACTATTACTGTCTAGAGTTCCTTCATATCATTTACCCTTAGCGTTGCGTAGATTGTGTAATCATAGTTAACAAGGAATAAATTACTTCTGAAAAAATATTTAACTTCTTTTGTTTCATAGTATACCTGAGTCTTCGAGAAGCGAGCGAAGCATGACATACTTATTTTGGCTCAGCGGGTATTTTTCTTATTACACAGAAAAGTGACAGTTTGATCCTCTATTGTTTTTATTGGTGTTCTTCTATGTAATGGTGTTAGCAATGATGTACGAGAAGTCCAAGTGCCAGTATTTCGTTTTCAACTACAGAGGATCGCTCTGTCTGCTACATGGATTCAGACTGATACGTGATCACTCGAATAGTGATCGTCATCATCTAAATCTAAGCAGCGTCTCGTCAGATGGGTAGTTTAAACCCATTTTAAGCGTCCATTATTGAGGAAATTTAAAGCTTCATACTGAATGAGATTCTCAACAACTATACCCTTTGGGATAGCAAAAGAGACGCCCCACAGTATATTATATGTACTTAACATTCCACTGACGCAGAAAAGGTCTGCGAGATTTCACTGATGAGGCTATTGAAAGTTTAAGTGTGAAACCGAATTTCTGGCGTAAAGAAGATAGAAAACATCTTTGTCCTGCACTAGAGAAATGCTACCACTGGTACTGTAGTTAACTGGTGGCGAGGGAGGTAAAGGCGGTACGACATTCATCAACGGGGAAAACAACTTTACCCAGCTTTACATACACTCCTGGAAATGGAAAAAAGAACACATTGACACCGGTGTGTCAGGCCCACCATACTTGCTCCGGACACTGCGAGAGGGCTGTACAAGCAATGATCACACGCACGGCACAGCGGACACACCAGGAACCGCGGTGTTGGCCATCGAATGGCGCTAGCTGCACAGCATTTGTGCACCGCCGCCGTCAGTGTCAGCCAGTTTGCCGTGGCATACGGAGCTCCATCGCAGTCTTTAAAACTGGTAGCATGCCGCGACAGCGTGGACGTGAACCGTATGTGCAGTTGACGGACTTTGAGCGAGGGCGTATAGTGGGCATGCGGGAGGCCGGGTGGACGTACCGCCGAATTGCTCAACACGTGGGGCGTGAGGTCTCCACAGTACATCGATGTTGTCGCCAGTGGTCGGCGGAAGGTGCACGTGCCCGTCGACCTGGGACCGGACCGCAGCGACGCACGGATGCACGCCAAGACCGTAGGATCCTACGCAGTGCCGTAGGGGACCGCACCGCCACTTCCCAGCAAATTAGGGACACTGTTGCTCCTGGGGTATCGGCGAGGACCATTCGCAACCGTCTCCATGAAGCTGGGCTACGGTCCCGCACATCGTTAGGCCGTCTTCCACTCACGCCCCAACATCGTGCAGCCCGCCTCCAGTGGTGTCGCGACAGGCGTGAATGGAGGGACGAATGGAGACGTGTCGTCTTCAGCGATGAGAGTCGCTTCTGCCTTGGTGACAATGATGGTCTTATGCGTGTTTGGCGCCGTGCAGGTGAGCGCCACAATCAGGACTGCATACGACCGAGGCACACAGGGCCAACACCCGGCATCATGGTGTGGGGAGCGATCTCCTACACTGGCCGTACACCTCTGGTGATCGTCGAGGGGACACTGAATAGTGCACGGTACATCCAAACCGTCATCGAACCCATCGTTCTACCATTCCTAGACCGGCAAGGGAACTTGGTGTTCCAACAGGACAATGCACGTCCGCATGTATCCCGTGCCACCCAACGTGCTCTACAAGGTGTAAGTCAACTACCCTGGCCAGCAAGATCTCTGGATCTGTCCCCCATTGAGCATGTTTGGGACTGGATGAAGCGTCGTCTCACGCGGTCTGCACGTCCAGCACGAACGCTGGTCCAACTGAGGCGCCAGGTGGAAATGGAATGGCAAGCCGTTCCACAGGACTCCATCCAGCATCTCTACGATCGTCTCCATGGGAGAATAGCAGCCTGCATTGCTGCGAAAGGTGGATATACACTGTACTAGTGCCGACATTGTGCATGCTCTGTTGCCTGTGTCTATGTGCCTGTGGTTCTGTCAGTGTGATCATGTGATGTATCTGACCCCAGGAATGTGTCAATAAAGTTTCCCCTTCCTGGGACAATGAATTCACGGTGTTCTTATTTCAGTTTCCAGGAGTGTATTTACTAAGATGTCGATTAACTGCAGTGAGGCACCCTAGTTTTGTGATTTGCACTGGATTCGAAAAAAATGTATTGAATTATGTGGAGTAGCCTGATTTCACGAATTTTGTCACTGTCATACAACAATGACCAGCGAAGCATCTATCGTATCCATTCCAGTGCTAAGCAAACGAAACGTAATGGTGGTAACTGTTGTAGTCGCTCCTGGAAGTGGGTTGTGAGTACTAAAACATGGGAAAATTCCTTCAGTAAGCGACAAAAATATCAGGTTTTGAACAAGGTTTTGTGTAAACTACAGTACATTATTTTAAGTGAGCACTCTCCTGCGGCTCTATATGTTTGCGGTCCACATAAAATCCCTTGGAGAGTATTAGGGACGATCAAAAAGCTTCCATTCGAAGGCTGTGCAGTCCACAATCGCTATGCCAACTTGACAAAATCGCCGTGAGCATTGAGGGAATCATTCCGCGGACGCACTTGGTTGAAGATGCCCGTTTGGTGAAACACAGTGTCGTTCTGAGGGAGGAAGTCTGTAACTGCCCGCTGCACACCCTCGTCCGACAGGAATCGTCGGTTCTCCAAGGGCTTTTTTAAGGGACCGAAGGCGTGATAATTGCACTGGGAGAGACGAGGAATATAGGGCGACTTTTCAAGTGTCCCCCACTTGAGTTGTCATAATTTCTGTGTTGCGCCATTTACGATATGCGACGTGCATTCTCGGGAAACAGGACCCTTTTTCGCACTATTCTACAACGGTGCTTTTCCACAAACGTGCTGCCCCAAACAAATTCTTCAATCTCTGATGGATGTCTGCCAGTGTTTGTCTTTCGGCAGACACGTTGGTTGTGTTTGGTCGCAGTTGGTAACAATTTCGCCACAATTCACGTTGCCGCATTTACCGCACGCATGTCAAAAAGACACGAATGCCACACTGTTCCCTTATCTTCATGTCGGTGCTTATATACCAGCATCGGAGGAGCGCTACGTTACAAATACGCTGCCGCAACGCCCTCACACGGATACTTTTTGATCTTCACTTATAAATAGTGATGCGGAATTGGGGACTATCAAAAAAAATGGTTCAAATGGCTCTGAGCACTATGGGACTTGACATCTGAGGTCATCAGTCCCCTAGAACTTAGAACTACTTAAACCTAACTAACCTAAGGACATCACACACATCAATGCCCGAGGCAGGATTCGAACCAGACTGAAGCCCCTAGAACCGCTCGGCCACACCGGCCGGCTTGGGGACTATTCCTTGAACATTTAAGCCAATAGCGGAAACTGGCCAGAAATCACAAGCGTCGAGATCAACACTTCAACAGCTTATGAGTACAAACGGATTAACGCTGCAATTCTCCTATGTGGACTGACGCCCGTAACCGAAGTTATAAACTCACGGTAGTGCAAATAGTGCGAATCATGTTGGCGGAAGAACTTGTATCTGTCTGCATCTACACTCCTGGAAATGGAAAAAAAGAACACATTGACACCGGTGTGTCAGACCCACCATACTTGCTCCGGACACTGCGAGAGGGCTGTACAAGCAATGATCACACGCACGGCACAGTGGACACACCAGGAACCGCGGTGTTGGCCGTCGAATGGCGCTAGCTGCGCAGCATTTGTGCACCGCCGCCGTCAGTGTCAGCCAGTTTGCCGTGGCATACGGAGCTCCATCGCAGTCTTTAACACTGGTAGCATGCCGCGACAGCGTGGACGTGAACCGTATGTGCAGTTGACAGACTTTGAGCGAGGGCGTATAGTGGGCATGCGGGAGGCTAGGTGGACGTACTGCCGAAATGCTCAACACGTGGGGCGTGAGGTCTCCACAGTACATCGATGTTGTCGCCAGTGGTCGGCGGAAGGTGCACGTGCCCGTCGACCTGGGACCGGACCGCAGCGACGCACGGATGCACGCCAAGACCGTAGGATCCTACGCAGTGCCGTAGGGGACCGCACCGCCACTTCCCAGCAAATTAGGGACACTGTTGCTCCTGGGTTATTGGCGAGAACCATTCGCAACCGTCTCCATGAAGCTGGTGTAGGGTCCCGCACACCGTTAGGCCGTCTTCCGCTCACGCCCCAACATCGTGCAGCCCGCTTCCAGTGGTGTCGCGACAGGCGTGAATGGAGGGACGAATGGAGACGTGTCGTCTTCAGCGATGAGAGTCGCTTCTGCCTTGGTGCCAATCATGGTCATATGCGTGTTTGGTGCCGTGCAGGTGAGCGCCACAATCAGGACTGCATACGACCGAGGCACACAGGGCCAACACCCGGCATCATGGTGTGGGGAGCGATCTCCTACACTGGCCGTACACCTCTGGTGATCGTCGAGGGGACACTGAATAGTGCACGGTACATCCAAACCGTCATCGAATCCATCGTTCTACCATCCCTAGACCGGCAAGGGAACTTGGTGTTCCAACAGGACAATGCACGTCCGCATGTATACCGTGACACCCAACGTGCTCTGGAAGGTGTAAGTCAACTACCCTGGCCAGCAAGATCTCCGGATCTATCCCCCATTGAGCATGTTTGGGACTGGATGAAGCGTCGTCTCACGCGGTCTGCACGTCCAGCACGAACGCTGGTCCAACTGAGGCGCCAGGTGGAAATGGCATGGCAAGCCGTACCACAGGACTACATCCAGCATCTCTACGATCGTCTCCATGGGAGATTAGCAGCCTGCATTGCTGCGAAAGGTTGATATACACTGTACTAGTGCCGACATTGTGCATGCTCTGTTGCCTGTGTCTATGTGCCTGTGGTTCTGTCACTGTGATCATGTGATGTATCTGACCCCAGGAATGTGTCAATAAAGTTTCCCCTTCCTGGGACAATGAATTCACGGTTTTCTTATTTCAATTTCCAGGAGTGTATATCTACATGATTTCTTCTCAACTCACACTTAAGTGTTTTGGAGAAAGTTCGTAGAGTTTGGGCAAATGTGGGAAACAGGTGTTATTGTATAGCGCTTGATGACCAACTGTGTACCAGTGCCTCTGTTAACAATAAATTGTGTCGACATTCAGCAGCGGAGAAATGCTTGTGACACTCAGAGCTCCACTTGTCAGATGGTGACGGTAAGTTCGATGGCTCTATTGGTGTAATTGCGAACGAGTGTGCTGCATGACGGCACCAGGTTTCATCCCTCTATGAGTCAACAAAAGCTCTACACTCTACATGCCTTCACCACATTTACCAACAATAAACGTACAAAAGTGGCTGGTTGGCTAAGTCGGTGAGTGTCAGACTATAAATCCAAAGACCACGAGCGCAGTCGGGTCCAGAAAATTTTCCGTTATTTATCGCATTTTGCACTTGTGGCAATGATTTGCGTAAATGATAAATTATAAACTACACTGTGGTTCGGAGTTCATGTTTAACTCCCTTTCACAGGCAAGTCAGATCGAAATGCCAGAGAAAGAAAAGGCCATGCTCACTAAAGCACCACATTGTGTAAACTAACCAAACTAACATTTGGGTCTGACAGATCTACTTTTAAACACATTAACGTAATCCACAGCTCTCTCTATCTCTATCTCTATCACACACACACACACACACACACCAAGAAGTGAAGGTATCAGGTAAAAATTATGTTCAACTAGGCGGCAGAACGAGCTGACAAGCTTCCTCTTTCAGCTGTATAAATCAAATGCAACACTTAGGATGTGAAGCCCACCTAGTGTGACTCAGAGCACCAAAACCTCCGGATCTCCCCATCGAGCGGAGTGGTGGTGTTATTCATGATAAGCAAATACTTGTATGCTATGCGTGTGATGATAAATAACGCGTTACGGGCTCAAGGCAGTTGTGGACACTGCAGTATCTGACTGGATATGGTCCAAACGTGGATAAATAAACGAAGTGTTACAGAGGTTAAGAAAATGGAGTCACTCTCAACACAGGAGAGTTCAAATTGCCTTATGGCCTTTCTGATTTAGTTTTTCCGTTATTTCTATAAATCACTTAAGTATGGTTGCTTCAAAAAGACGACACTCGATTCCTTCTCCTGCTCTCATCCGATCGGAGTTACCAGTCCATTTTTAATAAACTCAATATTAATATAGACTCTATCTTTTCTTAACTTTAATGATACTTGTGCCAATTTGACGTTGAAATTCGTCAAGGGAAATGGAATGTGTTGAGTTAATTTTCTAAGAGACTTTAGTCTTTTGTTTAAGAACAACAGAGACACTTCGATGTAACTTGCTCAACTTGTTGTAGCGGCATTTAATATCTAGAGGGTTGAAGGAACATTAAGATTAAAGGAAGAGCAGCGCCCAGAGTCTTGCCTAGGCTTACACTGTCGTTGGCTTAGGCTTAGTTGAGAACTTAGGTGTGTTTTGTGTCACAAAACAGTTATCCCATCAACGGTATTCCCAAAGAGGTAAGAGCTAGGGCAGTGAACTCATGTGTACCTGAAACTTACTGCCACGAGAGTCATCTCTGGAGTTGCGTTTGGAGCCGTCGTGTCTTTACATGTGCTATACGTTTATAACATGCTACAGTCACGTCAGACATGCATCAAGGAAATGCAGACAGCTGGCGTAACTAATTTCCGTGTCCATGGCGCACAACTAACGAGGACGCGCAAGCTCCTCACCTTTCTATAACTCATTATTCTTCCGTTTCCAAGTTTCTGCTCCTCGTCGTATTCTTTTGAGTCATGTAAGTGATTCTTCGTACGGTTGGAAGTAAGAAGGAAGTCTAAATGCAATGTCCTGGTGACATTGTGGTCATTAGGGTCCGTGCAGCACGTCACATTGGTTAAGCATGCGGGGAGCAATCGGTCGCGACTTTATCATAGATACCATTGCACTGTTCACCACAAGTAATTTAAATTCTAGACAAATGATTCGTATTCGTAAAGAGTGTTGGCTAAAATCTTCGACACACGTCCTGATTTAGCCGTCCTGTGGTTTTCCTAAGCACTTCAGGAGAACTGGGATGATTTCTGAAAGTTCATAATCAATTCTTTCTCTGCCCTTATCCGGCTGAGTTCCTCAGACTTGACTAGAGTTTAAACTCTAGTCTTCCTTCTAAGATTCCTTGCAATGACTTAGGCAAACTACGGAAAATCTACATCAGGAAGAGCGGATGACGATTTGAACCCATCTCCTTATTCAAGCGAGTGTTATGTCTAAACCCACTGCACCACTGTGCTCCTAGATGTGTTTGTATTAAGTCCTCACTTATATGCCGTTCTTAGTTGTGTTGTTCTCATTACATTACTTATATTGTCCAACCACTGTTCCAGAATCAGAATGTACGTGGTCAGGTTTTTCAGGTATTTAACCAATCTATGGTAGCCAAATAAAAAATAGGAAACACACAATGATAGCTACTCATTAAGTTCATTATTGTCATGCTACTTCATAAAGAAAACTATTTGTGTATTGTTTCATGTGTACAAGATGTCACCTTTTTCTACATTTTTTACGTCAACGAATTTATACAATTTTTTCAGTATTGTTATTTTAAATGAGTTACTAAGCCCAAGCGAATCCACTTCGGGAACATGTAAGGTTTGAGGAAGATCTTACTTTGGTAAACATCGTTCGATTGAATCATTGATTTTTATATATTTCCCATTACCTCACTGAACACATACGAGTAAACTAAGCTCGTCATGAACGATATTTGCAACAATGATATCAATCATTAATCGACTGCCCTCTATAAAACAACTAGACCTGTGATTGCTGGACAAAGACAGCATCGAATCTATCTCAAATACTTAGTGGTTTAGACAGTAGACTAGCCTGTGGGAGGACATCGGGTCAAGTCTCTTCCGTCCATTCAGATTTAGGTTTTCCGTGGTTGCTCCAACATCCCCTGACGTAAATGCTGGATGGTTTCTTTCAATATGACACGGTCAATTTCATTTGGGACTCTGAGCGTGTTACGTCAGTAACGACCACGCCGTCGACGGGGCGTTATATACTGATCTTCCATCGTTCCTTTCGCATTTGCGTGTTTAGCAGCTATCGGAATCACATTTTTCACCGTGATAACGGTGGTTTCACGGCAATGATTGGCGAATTTTCTTCTCGGGTCATGTCACCCGTTCAAGGAGGCACGGTACTGTAAGTATATAAATACAATTTAAACATAATTCGGAATGTTACATGGGCATGTGATTACTTACAGATATTTTATAAAGTTATTGAATTCTCTTTGTTAGGAAATCATCAACACATTGCATAGAATGGAAAAATCACAATTGGAAACAAAAAGATGATGAGATAATTTATCTATGTAAAAGTTTAATGATTGTTGTTGCGACAGAATATCACACGCGATTTTGTGATGCAGAGCAGGCGACTTTTGATATACGTTTGGTATGGCACATCTTAGATGTACTGACTTTTTAAGTCACACAGCGTTAATTAGCAGTGATTTTTCTGTTCGGTTTTGTAATTTATCACTACGTGTTTCGGTCGAACGGATACGTGCATCTGATTCCGTTGTCCACAATTTACGTCACTCATTAACCTACCATGTGGTTGGTTGAGAGCAACGATTTCATAAGTGCCTACAGATATCAGCCCATTGAGATCGTCGCATTCATCACGAAAATTCTGCAAAGCGACTTCGAACAGCTTGTTTAAGGGATACAACTTGTTTAAGGGATTATTTTAGAAGAGATATAGAGTAGAAATTCCACACACGAACAAGCGGTAGCTCAGAGGAGAATGCTAGTGGTATAGCGTTAACCGCTTCGCGTTTCTATGAGTATGGTCTTTATACCACCGGAAATGCGGGAATACAAGCGAGAAATGCGAAGACTATTTAGTATTAAACCGAGTCAATGCGATTAAATTAAACACAAGACGTATTTAAAATGAACGTCTGACGTGGCTGTATTTATTGTGGTAAGTTACTATGAGACCAAACTGCTGAGTTCATCGGTCCCCAGGCTTACACACTACTTAATATAACGTAAACTAACTTACGGAAAGAACAACACACACACACCCATGCCAGGGGGAGGACTCGAACCTCCGACGGGGGGAGCAGCGCGAACCGTGGCAAGGGGCCCCAGACCGCGTGACTATCCCGCGCGGCGACGTGGTTGTTGGAAGCCTATTATTCATTTATTTTCTTGCATCAGTTTACGTCTTCAAGGGTCCATGGAATTCATTCGTTCCAAGATTTTAGATTATTCCAGCATAGTGCTAGACAATTAAAGGCACACTTCTACGATATCCAGTGTTAATCTGAAGTTGTTACGTAGCTAGTTCTCCATCGTGAGACACAGAAGAAGTCACGGTCACTGCTGCTGCTAAGTAGTTTACGATTTTACGTCCCGTCGGCTACGAGGCCGTTAGAGAAGGAACATGAGCTCTAAATGGCCGAGAATGTGTAAACAAAACGGTCGTGTCTATTAAAAGAATAATTCCGCGATTTGTTTTGGGTGATTTAAGGAAATCACATGAATCTTAAAAGTGGATGGCCGAACGATGATGCCTCGATCCTGCTTATCCCGAACGTGAGTCTAGTGATACAAGGCGACGCTACGTCGCTCGCCGATTGATACTTTGGGTATAATGAATATGTTGGAACGTCATAAGGATTTCATAGAGCACTAATGCAGTGAATAGAGATAGTGTAATATATTCATTGACAAAAGAGTCAATACATTCCTTCCCCCTCCCCCCGTCTCCCCTGCCCCGAGCCAAAAAACTACATTACTCTGAAAGGCAGTATGACAAGAAAAATGTCACAGTAGTGTAACGAGAATTAGCAACAGAAAGTCTGGCACGATGCTGATCTTAGCATGAATCAGATACGATAAAGGTGTAGTCCTTTTTTGCCTAGCTCGACGAGAAAAATAAAAAAGTGGAAGGCTTGCAACGGCGAGCTCACTGCGATGTCTCTCGGGACATGAGCTGCGGGTGGAGCAGCTGCCAGAGGAAAGTGGTGCCACTGACACACATACTCCTCGTTTATTTGTGTAAACAAGTTTTTGCTGCCCACGCCGCGCCTACTTTCAACGGAAGTAATATGCTACGATACTAAACGTGCCGAGATTTGTCTGTTATCTGCACATAACAGACATTGCGTTTTTTTTTTTGTTGCTTATTTGACTTACAATTCTTCCTGACAGCGACGTAACTACATGAAGATTAATTTAAAATTAATTTATGGATAGAAATTACACCTCGAAATACTCGTGATACTTACTAAAGATAAATTGTTTTATGTACGGGTTTCAAGGTATCTGAGTTAAGATTAGAGATTCTAGATCGAAATAAAATTAAAGCTTTATAAAGGCAGTGCTGCAGGGAAACAAGAAAGAAAGAGGAGCTAGATGTCTGCGATCCGTTGATATCAAGGTCATTACACACAAGAACACGGATGGAAATTGGCTATGACTTTGTTTGAGGATTCATACTGGTATTCGCTTCAAGTCATTTATGACAACTAGGATAACCTGTATCCGACAGTCAGGCACAATACAGAATACGACACCTTCAATATCGCAACCTATGCGCCGACTCACAAGGCTTATGACGAAAGGAATACGATTAGATTGGATCCTACGATAAAGAACGATAAAGTCACAAACACGAATTGTTATTCTTCGCAACCAATGATTGCAGATTAAGTGTCTGACCACATCCACACGAACACTAAACAAGATTATTAACCTATTTCAGTCGAATGGGTTCAAATGATGGCTCTGAGCACTATGGGACTTAACTTATGAGGTCATCAGTCCCCTAGAACTTAGAACTACTTAAATCTAACTAACCTTAGGACATCACACACATCCATGCCCAAGGCAGGATTCGAACCTGCGACCGTAGCGGTCGCGCGGTTTCAGACTGTAGCTCCTAGAACCGCTCGGCCACTCCGGCCGGCTTAATGGGTAACAGGTTCGAGTATATCTTCACGGATCTACTTATCAGTTGTTAACGGTGGCATCTGATGACTTCTTTCTAAATCTACATCCATATATATATATACTCAACAAGTAGCATTAAGGTGTGTGGCGGAGGGTACTTCGTGTACCACTGTCACTTCCCTTCATTTCCTCTTCCATTGGCGAGTAGTTAGCTGCAAGAACGATTGTTGGTAAGCATACGTACGTGCACCGGGCGCGAATCTGTCAAAATGTACCTTCATGATCTTTTCACATACTTAAGAGGAAGCATTATATTGGTTGATTCTTCTAGGAACGTACGCTCTAGGAACATTAACAGTAAATCACGCCATGATGCAGAACGCCCCTCTTGCAGCGCCTGCCACCGGAGTTTGCTCAGCAACTGCCTGACGCTTTCGTGCTTACTAAATGAAGGTGGAATATTGAAAACAGTTTTCCCTCAGAGCTGCGCCGATAGCTGATTAAACACTTATTCGTGGCAACATATGTGAACCAGAATTGAGTCTGCTCTCATTATTTTCCCTAGGCACATCGCGAGCTACAACACACTGCTTGTCTAATTCACTCGCAGAGTACACTTTCCTTCTTTGCATTTCGAATGCATCAACGCCACTTCTCATAAGATAAATTAAGGAGGAGTTTGGAGAAAACAAATACCACATCTACGATGTTACGAAAGGTAGAAGCCGATACAGCGCGGTGTTTTACGTTTTAAATTTGTTACCTGTGGTGCAACCACTTTCTACAGTTACCATTCTTTTACTTAACCGACAGGATCACTGCTGTTCTCTTCGTCCTCATCGTTCCTCATATTATGGAACTGTTCAAATCTGGTGAAGCAGTAATAAGGGCCTGTACTCATAACCAGAAGCTCAATGATTATAAACGCTCCTAAAATTACTTCAGACAAATATTATGTGGTTTTATATGCAAGCACACTGTCAGTTTCTTCACTGTTGCCCTCTGTCCCACCTGGTAATACGTTTTCACCGGCTGCATCATGCCCTAAAGACCCAAGTACATATAGGCAATGATTGTCTGAAAGTAATTTTGGTTCACATTTGACATCGTCATTACACCCTAGTTACCTTGCGAAACAACGTATTGCCTTAGACAGCTATCCTACTTGCGCGAAAAATCCAGGAAGTCTCAAACTCGCACTGCTTTCAGTTTCTTTAGTGAGGAACTGCGTGCGATCCAAGTAACAAAATCCGATTGGGTAGAGAGGAAGGAATGTCATGAGCTCAGATCAAGTGAGAAATGGAATGTAAAACGACAGATATAACCACTTTGGACAGAATTTTGTTAACAGTGAATCTAGTGTGATACAAAAGGTTGTCTGCGGTGTCAGTATTGCATAGTTGCAGAAAATCTGCTTTCGCAGTGAGACAGTGACATCTGATAAGAAACCTATTTTCTGTAACCCTTTCCTGAGTTCCTACAACGCCACAACACGCGCCAGTTCAGGGTGACACTCAAACGGAGGCTGACTGCTTAGATTTTTGGTGGTCGTAAGGATTTGTTCGTCGACATAGTGCAGACGGCTTAGGAAATATTACGGCACGCTGATTTCAGTAAGTAAACTAGGTCTCCGGGTTGCATATAGTATGTTAAAACCATTCGCAGTGTCTTATTGAGTGGCAGCCATGTTTAGTACACAAAATGCTGAGATACATATTCTGAATTCACCACTGCTATTCGACCGGGCCAAGCTACGTTTGTCTGCCACATCCTTCATGAGTGTTATTATCATCATCATACCACACGCACAACGGACAAAATGTAGTCAGTTACATACTGAATGGCTCTGAGCACTATGGGACTTAACTGCTGAGGTCATCAGTTAGTTACATACTGAAGTTGGATAAAGTTTCAAATGAATCTAAGCACTATGGGACTTAGCGTCTGAGGTCATCAGTCCCCTCGACTTAGAACTACTTAAACCTAACTAACCTAAGGACATCACACACATCCATGCCCGAAGCATGATTCGAACCTGCGACAGTAGCAGCAGCGCGGTTCCGGACAGAGGCGCCTAGAACCGCTCGGCCACAACGGCCGGCTTGGATAAAGATTCACAGATTAAATCATAAGTTAAAGCAGCACATCTTTGAACGAACAATCAAAACAATCTACTAGTCAAGAGACGCCATATCTCCGGATTACGCTTGTTCCTGTGTTCCTCTGAAGCCTCACGTGGGTGTGATTCAGTTCTGCTTATTTTAGTGACTATTAAATAACGATTATGGCCAGACATTCCGAAACAAAAGATCATATTTTGTCCGTCATGTTCCGAAGGTGGATGTGGCATCACCAATCTTATATTCCACAGCTCACACAGCTGAACGCGAACGAAGACTCTGGGGCTGAAAAGAATACTGGTTTCCAGGTTATTAGTCGTCCATCTCTTTCCTTTGGAGAGCAGACACCTGCCGTCGAACGTCTCGCGCACGAGCTACTGGGAGAAGAGCCGTGTTTTGTGGGAGCCAGAGATAAACACACACGCGGCAAGCCCACGGTGCCTACCTGCTCGCTTGTGCCGGCTGCGGACTCACCTGGCGCGAAAGGCATGTTGCGGCGGCTCGGCGGCGACTGGCGTCTGGCGCAGGCGACCATCACCTTCTCCCGGCTGACCCACTGGCCGCCACAGCGAGGCGCGCATTCCCGGAACAAGGCCGGCCCGCAGGTTCAGTGCCCGCCCTCCCTCTCTTTCTCCTACCGCTCTTGGGCCGTTGTCGATTTCCATCGGGCGCCATCGAAACCCGCTACGTGCGTCTGGGAGGGACCCACGAAAACAATCTAAGGAGATACCATTCACTAGTCTTATGGAGGAATGGGGTTCAAATCGCCGTCTGAATACACTATTTTTCGCTTCAGTTCACACTCGAAGTTACACTACTGCCCATTAAACTTGCTACCCCACGAAGGCGACAGGAAGAGTATGCTGTGATATGCAAATGATTAGCTTTTCAGAGCATTCAAACAAGGTTGGCGCCGGTGGCGATGTCTACAACGTGCTGACATGAGGAAAGTTTTCAACCGATTTCTCATACACAAACAGCAGTTGATCGGCGTTGCCTGGTGAAACGTTGTGATGCCTCGTGTAAGGAGGAGAAATGCGTACCATCACGTTTCCGACTTAGATAAAGGACGGATTGTAGCCTGTCGCGATTGCGGTTTATCGTATCGCGACATTGCTGCCGCGTTGGTCGAGATCCAATGACTGTTAGCAGAATATGGAATCGGTGGGTTCAGGAGGGTAATACGGAACGCCGTGCTGGATCCCAACCGCCTCGTATCACTAGCAGTCGAGATGACAGGCATCTTATTCGCAGGGCTGTAACGGATCGTGCAGCCACGTCTCGATCCCTGAGTCAACAGATGGGGACGTTTGCAAGACGACAACCATCTGCACGAATAGTTCGACGACGTTTGCAGCAGCATGGACTATCAGCTCGGAGACCGTGGCTGCGGTTACCCTTGACGCTGCATCACAGACAGGAGCGCCGGCGATGGTGTACTCAACGACGAACCTGGGTGCGCGAATGGCGAAACGTCATTTTTTCGGATGAACCTAGGTTATGTTTACAGCATCATGATGGTCGCATACGTGTTTGGCGACATCGCGGTGAACGCACATTGGAAGCGTGTATTCGTCATCGCCATACTGGCGTATCACCCAGCGTAATGGTATTTGGTGCCATTGGTTACACGTCTCGGTCACCTATTGTTCGCATTGACGGAGCTTTGAACAGTGGATGTTACATTTCAGATGTGTTACGACCCGTGGCTCTGCCCTTCATTCGATTCCTGCGAAGTCCTACATTTTAGCAGGATAACGCACGACCGCATGTTGCAGGTCCTGTACAGGCCTTTCTGGAAACAGAAAATGTTCGACTGTTGCCACGGCCAGCACATTCTCCAGATCTCTCACCAACTGAAAACGTCTGGTCAATGGTGGCCGAGCGACTGGCTCGTCACAATACGCCAGTCACTACTCTTGATGAACTGTGGTATTGTATTGAAGTTGCATGGGCAGCTGTACCTGTACGTGCAATCCAAGCTCTGTTTGACTCAATGCCCAGGCGTATAAAGGCCGTTATTACGACCAGAGGTGGTTGTTCTGGGTACTGATTTCTCAGGATCTATGCACCCTAATTCCGTGAAAGTGTAATCACATGTTAGTTCTAGTATAATACTTTTGTCCAATGAATATCCGTTTATTATCTGCATTCCTTCTTGGTGTCGCAATTTTAATGACCAGTAGTGTATGGAGGTAGCAGGAAAAAAATACTGGGGTAAAAGGTTGTCTACAACTTGTACAGAAACCAAACTACAGTTATAGCAGTCGAAGCACATGGAACGGAAAGCGTTGAGAAGAAGTAAAAAAACCTGAACTGGCAGACACTCGAAGATAGACGCAGACTGCGCGGCCGAGTCATATTAAAGTGATCACCGCTTATGTTCGACGTCAGCTTGCGATAATCACTCAAAGACGGCATGTGGAAGCACTACCAGAAGAGGGTGTATAAAACATGTCAGGGGGAATTGAGAAACAGTGAAGTTGTTGTAATGCGGAAACGGAGCGATTTACGCTATGTGATCGAAAGTATTCGCACACCTGGCTGAAAATGACTTACAAGTTCGTGGCGCCCTCCATCGGTAATGCTGGAATTCAATATGGTGTTGGTCCACCCTTAGACTTGATGACAGCTTCCATTCCCGCAGGCATACGTTCAATCAGGCGCTTGGAGGTTTCTTGGGGAATGGCAGCCCATTCTTCACGGAGTGCTGCACTGAGGAGAGGTGTCGATGTCCGTCAGTGAGGCCTGCACGAAGTCGACGTTCCAAAACATCCCAAAGGTCAGGACTCTGTGCAGGCAAGTCCATTACAGGAATGTTATTGTCATGTAACCACTCCTCCATAGGCCGTGCATTATGAACAGGTGCTCGATCATGTTGAAAGATGCAACTGCCATCCCCGAATTGCTCTTCAACAGTGGAAAGCAACAAGGTGCTTAAAACATCACTGTAGACCTGCGCTGTGATACTGCCACACAGAACAACAAGGTCTGCAGGCGCCCCTCCATGAAAAACACGACTACACCATAACACCACCGCCTCCGAATTTTACTGTTGGCACTGCACACGCTGGCAGATAACGTTCTTCGGGCATTCGCCATATCCACACCCTGCCATCGGATGCCACATTGTGTACGGTGATTCGTCACTCCACACAACGTTTTTCCACTGATCAACCGTCCAATGTTTACGCTCCTTAGACCAAGAGAGGCGCCGTTTGGCATTTACCGGCGTGATGTGTGGATTATGAGCAGCCGTTCACCCATGAAATACAAGTTTTCTCACCCCCCGCCTAACTGTCATAGTACTTGCAGTGGATCCAAATGCAGTTTGGGAATCCTGTGTGATGGTCTGCGTAAATGTCTGCCTATTACATGTTACGACCCTCTTCAACTGTCGGCGGTCTAATTCAGTCAACAGACGAGGTCGGCCTGCACGATATTGTGCTGTACATGTCCCTTCACCTTTCCATTTCACTATCACTTGGAAACAGTGGACCTAAGGATGTTTAGGAGCGTGAAAATCTCGCATACAGACTTATGACACAAGTGACACCCAATCAGCTGCCACGTTCGAAGTCCGTGAGTTTCGCGGTGCGCACCATTCTGCTCTCTCACTATGTCTAATGACTACTGATGTCCCTGATATTGAGTACCTGGCAGTAGGTGGCAGCACAATGCACCGAATATGAAAAACGTATGTTTTTGGGGTGTCTGGATACTTTTTATCACATAATGTATCTGACGTTAAAAGGGAATGATCATTGCCTTCACACAGGAAGGTGGAGACATTTTCGAAACGCCTAAGTTTGTAAATTGCTCGTGTGAGACCCTGGTTATAGTATACCGTGCTACCGTGCATGACAAAATGGCGCTATCCAAAATCGATGCCGGTGCAACTGTGGTGCGCCATAGGCCACCTAGATAACAGACGTAGACGACGACTGAGGAGATACGTACAGGCGAACAGACATGCAACCGTTTATCAGCTTACTGCCAAGTTGATCCAAGGAGCTACCAATAGTGTCTCCTCGATCACAGTTTGGTGAACGTGGCTGTGGGGGCCTCCGCAGCAGGACCCTGGTTCATGCACCCATGATGACTGCTGTTCATAGGTGACGAAGGCTGGAATATACAAGCAAATACCGCATCTGGTCGTCCACTGAGTGCTAGCATGTGTAGGTGTCCTTTTCAGATGAATCACGTTTATGCTCCATCAGGCTTGAAACGTCTCGAAGTAAACGCTCTGCAACAATCTTCGGAAGGATCCAGACAAGACAAGGGAGCATTATGGTCTAGGGAATGTTTTAGGGGCATTCCCTGAGTGATCTCATGATTCCGGAAGGCACAATGGATCGACACAAGTACACTACTGGCCATTAAAATCGCTACACCAAGAAGGAATGCAGATAATAAACAGGTATTCATTGGACAAATACATTATACTAGAACTGACATGTGATTACATATTCAAGCAAGTTGGGTGCATAGATCCTGAGAAATCAGTACCCAGAACAACCACCTCTGGCCGTAATAACGGCCTTCATACGCCTGGGAATTTAGTCAAACACAGCTTGGATGGCGTGTACAGGTACAGCTGCCCATGCAGCTTCAACAAGATACCACAGCTCATCAAGAGTAGTGACTGGCGTATTGTGACGAGCCAGTTGCTCGTCCACCTTTGACCAGACGTATTCAATTGGTGAGAGATCTGGAGAATGTGCTGGCCAAGGCAGCAGTCGAACATTTTCTATATCCAGAAACGCCCGTACAGGAGCTGCAACATGCGGTCGTGCATTATCCTGCTGAAATGTAGGGTTTCGCAGGGATCGAATGAAGGGTAGAGCCACGGGTCGTAACACATCTGAAATGTAACGTCAATGCGAACAAGAGGTGACCGAAACGTGTAACCAATGGCAACCTATACTATCACGCCGGGTGATACGCCAGTATGGCGATGACGAATACACGCTTCCAATGTGCGTTCACCGCGATGTCGCCAAACACGACGGATGCGACCATTATGATGCTGTAAACAGAACCTAGATTTTCCATTCGTGCACCGAGGATCGTCGTTGTGTAGACCGTCGCAGGCGCTCCTGTATGTGATGCAGCGTGAAGGGTAACCGCAGCCATGGTCTTTGAGCTGATAGTCCATGCTGCTGCAAACGTCGTCGAACAGATGGTTGTTGTCTTGCAAACGTCCCCATCTGTTGACTCAGGGATTGAGACGTGGCTGCACGATCCGTTACAGCCATGCGGATAGGATGCCTGTCATCTCGACTGCTAGTGATACGAGGCGGTTGGGATCCAGCACGGCGTTCCGTATTACCCTCCTGAACCCACCGATTCCATATTCTGCTAACAGTCATTGGATCTCGACCAACTCGAGCAGCAATTTCGCGATACGATAAACCTCAATGGCGATAGTCCACAATCCGACCTATATCAAAGTCGGAAACGTGATGGTACGCATTTCTCCTCCCTACACGAGGCATCACAACAACGTTTCACCAGGCAACGCCGGTCAACTGCTGTTTGTGTATGAGAAATCGGTTGAAAACTTTCCTCATGTCAGCACGTTGTAGGTATCGCCACCGGCGCCAACTTTGTGTGAATGCTCTGAAAAGCTAATCATTTGCATATCACAGCATCTTCTTCCTGTCGGTTAAATTTCGCGTCTGTATCACGTCATCTTCGTGGTGTAGCAATTTTAATGGCCAGTAGTGTACCTGCAGTAAAATGCAAAGTGTTCAAAAATGGTTCAAATGGCTCTGAGCATTATGGGACTTCACATCTCAAGTCATCAGAACTACTTAAACCTATCTAACCCAGGACATCACACACATCCATGCCCGAGGCTGGATTCGAACCTGCGAGCGTAGTGGTCGCGCGGTTCCAGACTGAAGCGCCTAGAACCGCTCGGCCACAGCGGACGGCAATGCAAAGTGTCACACAGCTCACAGAGTACGTGCGTGATTTGAGGAGCACCTCAATGTGTTTACTGTAGTCCTGTGGCTACGAAACGTCCTGTAGTTAAACCCAATGGAGAATCTGTGTGACCACCTAGTTCAGACTGTTCGCGCCATGGTTCCTTGACAGAGAAATATAGTGCAGCTGGCCGCGGTTCTGGAGTCGGAGTCGTTGTACTTCCCTGTCGGTACCTTCCAGAAAATCACTGCTTGCTTTCCTGTACGTCTCACACCAATTCGCAATGCAAAAAGTGGTTATCCAGGCTTTTCTTATGTGCTCACATTAACGTGATTGGCCGTATATCTTGTGATAGCCTACTTACAAAGTTTCAATTACCGCCTTTAAGTTGCGAATATAAAAATGTACTACAACCCACTGTAGCTACCACTCCCATAGGGATCACGAAGACAAAGTTAGACTAATTACTGCGCGCACAGAAGCAATTATGCAATCTTCCGGGAGGTAACCTCTGCCATGCTCGTCACAGTGGTTTCCAATATATATAGGGTGGTCCATTGATAGTGACCGGGCCAAATATATCACGAAATAGGCATCAAACGAAAAAACTACAGAGAAGGAAAATCGTCTAGCTTGGAGCGGGAAACCAGATGGCGCTGTGGTTGGCCCGCTAGATGGGGCTGCCATAGGTCAAACGGATATCAGCTGCTTTTTTTAAAAAAAAGTAGGAACCCCAATTTTTTGTTACATATTCGTGTAGGACCTAAAGAAATATGAATGTTTTCGTTAGACCACTTTTTTCGCTTTGTGATAGTTGGCGCTGTAATAGTCACAAACATATAAGTACGTGGTATCACGTATCATTCCGCCAGTGCCGACAGTATATGCTTCGTAATACGTTACCCGTGTTAAAATGGACCGTTTACCAATTGCGGAAAGGGTCGATATCGTGTTGATGTATGGATATTGTGATCAAAATGCCCAACGGGCGTGTGCTATGTATGCTGCTCGGTATCTTGGACGACATCATCCAAGTGTCCGGACCATTCGCCGGATAGTTACATTATTTAAGGAAACAGGAAGTGTTCAGCCACATTTGAAACGTCAACCACGACCTGCATCAAATGATGATGCCCGAGTAGGTGTTTGAACTGCTGTCGCTGCTAATCCGCATGTCAGTAGCAGACAAATTGAGCGAGGATCGGGAATCTCAAAAACGACGCTGTTGAGAATGCTATATCAACATCGATTGCACCCGTACCATATTTCTATGCACCAGGAATTCCGTGGCGACGACTTTGAATGTCGAGTACAGTTCTGGCACTAGGCACAAGAGAAATTACGGGACGAAGACAGATTTTTTGCACGCGTTCTATTAAGCGACGAAGCGTCATTCACCAACAGCGGTAACGTAAACCGGCATAATATGCGCTTTTGGGCAACAGAAAATCCACGATGGCTGCGACAAGTGGAATATCAGCGACCTTGCCTGGTTAATGTAAGGTACGGTATTATGGAAGGAAGGATAATTGGCTCCCATTTTATCGATGGCAATCTAAATGGTGGAATGTATGCTGATTTCCTACGTAATGTTCTACCGATGTTACTACAAGATGTTTCACTGCATGACAGAATGGCGATGTACTTCCAACATGATGGATGTCCGGAACATAGCTCGCGTGCGGTTGAAGCGGTATTGATTAGCGTATTTCATGACAGGTGGACTGGTCGTCGAAGCATCATACCATGGCCCGCACGTTCACCGGTTCTGACGTCCCTGGGTTTCTTTCTGTGGTCAAGTTGAAGGATATTTGCTATAGTGATCCACCGACAACGTCTGACAACATGCGTCAGCGCATTGTCAATGCATGTGCGAACATTACGGAAGGCGAAATACTCGTTGTTGAGAGGAATGTCGTTACACGTATTTCCAAATGCATTGAGGTTGACGGACATCATTTTGAGCATTTATTGCATTAATGTGGTATTTACAGGTAATCACACTGTAACAGCATGCGTTCTCAGAAATGATAAGTTCACAAAGGTACATGTATCACATTGGAACAACCGGAATAAAATGTTCAAACGTACCTACGTTCTATATTTTACTTTAAAAAACCTACCTGTTACCAGCTGTTCGCCTAAAATTGTGAGCAATATGTTTGTGACTATTACAGTGCCATCTATCACAAAGTGAAGAAAGTGGTCCAACTAAAACATTCATATTTCTTTACGTACTACACGAATATGTAATAAAAATGGGGGTTCCTATTTTTTTTAAAAAATCGCAGTTGACGTCCGTTTGACCTATGGCAGCGCCATCTAGCGGGCCAACCATAGCGCCATCTGGTTTCCCCCTTCAAGCTAGACAAGTTTCGTTCTTTCTAGTTTTTTAGTTTGACGCTTATTTCGTGAGATATTTGGCCCGGTCACTATCAATGGACCATGCTGTAGAAATAGATGTACAGGGGGTGGAAGAAAGCCGGCCGCGGTTCTAGGCGCTCAGTCCGGAACCGCGCGACTGCTACGGTCGCAGGTTCGAATCCTGCCTCGGGCATGGACGTGTGTGATGTCCTTAGGTTAGTTAGGTTTAAGTAGTTCTAAGTTCTAGGGGACTGATGACCACAGATGGTAAGTCTCATAGTGCTCAGAGCCATTTTTGGTGGACGAAAATATGGAAACACCAAAAACACAACACATTTCTATGAGTAATACGGCGTAGGAAAGCAGTTGGCATTGAAAAGGGCTTCTAGTTGCCTCGGAGTGGATAAATACCGGTCTTGTGTGGTTTTTATGTAAATCTTATCTACTATTCTTCCTACAAAACGTGGCAAGTTTACATAACGATGATGGAGGTGGATAGCAATCACACACCCTTCTCTCCAGACTAGAACACAAAGGCTCAGTCACTCTGAGGTCTGGTGACTGTGGTGAGCAGCGGCGATGCGACAGTTCATTCTCGTGCCCACAAAATTGGTCCTACGCCATGGGAGTTGTGTGAAAAGAGCCCCTGTTCTCTTGGAAGACAACATCACCATTGTACTACGGCATGTGCCTGATCAGCCAAAATAATCCTTGGTGGTAATGCAGCCTTGCATAGTAACAAAGGAGACCAAATCCTCACCAAATCCATGCCATGTTTCACTTTCGGGACCTAAACTTGGCCAAAGGTTGGAAACACTGTGAAACAAGACTAAACCGACCAAATGACATACTTCCATTGCTCCACAGCCCAGATTTTATTGTTCCGCCACCACGTTTTGCAGTTGCGGGCATTTGCGTCACTGATTCCAGCTCGCTCTGCAGTTCCTTGCTTATGGAGCTTTTTTTGAGTTGTTCTGATGCTGACAGGGTTCGCGAGTGTGCCATTCAATTCTGCAGTAGGTTTGCAACTGCCGCCCGCTTAGTTTTCGTCACAGTCCTCTGCAATGACCGTCCGTCTTCAGTTCACACGTTTGTCTACGTTGTAACTTAGCGGATGACGTTCTTCCGACTTCCCTATGTTCTGGGATCGGGCAGGGATACTGGTTGGTTGATTCAGCTGGAGGAAGGGACCAAACAGCGAGGTCATCGGTCCCATCGGATTAGGAAAGGATGGCGAAGGAAATCAGCCTTGCCCTTTCGAAGGAACCATCCCGGCATTTGCCTGAAACGATTTAAGGAAATCACGGAAAACGTAAATCAGGATAGCCGGACGCGGGTTTGTCCTCCCGAATGCGAGTCCAGTGTACTAACCACTGCGCCACCTCGCTCGGTCCGGTTTCCCTGTATGCGTGATGAATCTTCGATACGTTGCCTCTTGAAAACACCGAACACTTCGGCCGTCTTCGTTACGGAAGCACTCACCATTCGAACACCAATTTGTCCATATTCGAATTCACGTAGCTCCGACGTGATTCACACGTAACTACACAGAACATTATTCTGAGCACGACTAACACGTAGAACATATTGAGGACACTGCTCAGGTGCCGTCCGTGGTCAAATACAGAAGCGCAACATGCTGGCTGGGCCTGCCGCGGTGGTCTCGCGGTTCTAGGCGCGCAGTCCGGAACCGTGCGACTGCTACGGTCGCAGGTTCGAATCCAGCCTCGGGCGTGGATGTGTGTGATGTCCTTAGGTTAGTTAGGTTTAAGTAGTTCTAAGTTCTAGGGGACTAATGACCACAGCAGTTGAGTCCCATAGAGCTCAGAGCCATTTGAACCATGCTGGCTGGGCTAGCATCTGCGTTAATGTTCACGCATGGATTTCATGCGGTTTTTCCACATTTTTGACCAACCCACTTAGATGTTACAAAACACAGTCTTCCGGAATGCCTTCACAAAAAAAACGAAGTAAATATTCCAGAATTCGAATCGAGAACAGCTGCCAACATGAGTAACGTAGAAGTAAATATCCTCGGAGTAGTGAAGCAACTTAAATCACTTAATAAAAGCAAATCTTCTAGTCCAGACTGTATACCAATTAGGTTCCTTTCGGAGTATGCTGATGCATTAGCTCCTTACTTAACAATCATATACAACCGTTCTCCCGACGATATATCTTTACCCAAAGACTGGAAAGTTGCACAGGTCACACCAATATCCAAGAAAGGTAGTAGGAGTAATCCACTAAATTACAGGCACACATCGTTAACGTCGATACGCAGCAGGATTTTAGAACATATACTGTGTTCGAACATTATGAATTACCTCGAAGAAAACGGTCTATTGACACACAGTCAACATGGGTTTAGAAAACATTGTTCCTGTGAAACACAACTAGCTCTTTATTCACATGAAGTGTTAAGTGCTATTGACAAGGGAATTCAGATCGATTCCGTATTTCTGGATTTCCGGAAGGCTTTTGACACTGTAACACACAAGCGGCTCGTGAAATTGCGTGCTTATGGAATATCGTAACAGTTGTAAGTAGGCTGTTGTAGGTTTCTATCTTGATACCGCCACGTAGAACGCTGTATGAAAATCACTGACTGTGCTGTGTGCAGTCCGTGGCTGATTTGCGTTGTTGGAATATTGGCTATTGTAGTGTTGGGCAGTTGGATGTGAGCAGCATGTCGCGTTGTGCAGTTGGAGGTGAGCCGCCAGCAGTGGTCGATGAGGGAAGAGAGATGGCAGAGTTTTGAGAGCGGAAGATCTGGACGTGTGTCCGTCACAAAAACAAAATCTGTAAGACTGGATGTCATACTTTTGAACACTATTAAGGCAAATACATTGTTTGTTACCTATCAAAGTCTTTCATTTGTTAACTATGCCTATCAGTAGTTAGTGCCTTCAGTAGTTAGAATCTCTTATTTAGCTGGCAGTATTGGCGCTCGCTGTATTGCAGTAGTTCGAGCAATGGAGATTTTTGTGAGGTAAGTGATTCATGAAAGGTATAGGTTATTGTTAGTCAGAGCCATTCTTTTGTAGGGATTATTGAAAGTCAGATTGCCTTGCACTAAAGTTACTGTGTGACAGTTTAATGATGATCAGAATAAGTAAAGAGAGAAATGTCTGAGTACGTTCAGTTTTGCTCAGCTGTTTGAAAATCAAATAACGTAAGAGGTTTACCAGCAATGTCATTCTTAATTTTTCTAAGGGGATGTTTCACAGTTCGTGGATTTGTGATTTCCTGTCAGAGAGGTCATAGTTCGTAGTAATTGACGGAAAGTCATCGAGTAAAACAGAAGTGATTTCTGGCGTTCCCCAAGGGAGTGTTAAAGGCCCTTTGCTGTTCCTATATAAACGATTTGGGAGACAATCTGAGCAGCCGTCTTCGGTTGTCTGCAGATGACGCTGTCGTTTATCGACTAATAAAGTCGTCAGAAAATTAAAAAAAAACTGCAAAACGATTTAGAAGAAATATCGGAATGGTGCGAAAAGTGGCAGTTGACCCCTAAATAACGAAAAGTGTGAGGTCATCCACATGAGTGCTAAAAGGAACTAATTAAACTTCGGTTACACGATAAATCAGTCTAATTTAAAAGCCGTAAATTCAACTAAACACCTAGTTATCACAATTACGAACTACTTAATTTGGAAGGAACACACTGAAAATGTTGTGGGGTAGGCTAACCAAAGACTGCGTTTTATTGGCAGGACACTTACAAAGAAAATGTAACAGACCTACTACACTTGTTCGTCCTCTTTTAGAATACTGCTGCGCGGTGTGGGATCATTACCAGTTAGGACTGACGGAGTACATCGAAAAAGTTCAAGGAAAGGCAGTAAGTTTTGTATTATCGTGAAATATGGGAGAGAGTGTCACAGAAATGATACGGGATTTGGGCTGGAAATCATTAAAAGAAACGCGTTTTTCGTTGCGACGGAATCTTCTCACGAAATTCGAATCACCAACATTCTCCTCCGAATGCGAAAACATTTTTTGACACCGACCTACATAGGGAGGAACGATAACCACGATAAAATAAGGGAAATCAGAGCTCGCACGGAAAGATATAGGTGTTCATTCTTCCCGCGCGCTGTACGAGATAGGAATAACAGAGAATTGTGAAGGTGGTTCGATGGACCCTCTTCTGGGACCTTAAATGTGATTTGCAGGGTATCCATGTAGATGTAGATGTAGATGTTGAGAATGAAGTGAGACGGGATCGAAACCTATGCTTGATATTAATCAATTTGTAAATTGAGCAAGCAGCAGGATAGAACAATGACAAATTTGGGGAGTGTTCAGAGAGTTTGGCATTTGTAGACGAAAATTTAATTATGTCAGAGATAGCAAAGCGCTTGGAAGATCTGCTGAATGTAACAGACAGTGTCTTGAAAAGAGGTTGTAAGATGCACACTAACAAAAATAAAGCAAAGGAATGCAGTGTTGTCGAACTGAATCACATAATGGTGAAGAAATGAGATTAGGGAATGAGACATTAAAACTACCTAATCGGGCAGCTAAATAACTGAAGATGTCTCAAGCAGAGAGATTATAAAGGCATTTGTCTGAAGTGTAGCCTTGTACGGAAGTAAAACGTGGACGACAAACTGTTCAGACTAGAAGATAATAGAAGCTTTAAAATATGGCGCTAGAGAAGCATGACGGAGATTTGATGGGTTTATCGTACAACCAATGAAGAGCTGCTGAACCCAACTGGAAAGGAAAGAAACTTGTGGCACAGCTTCGCTAAGAGAAGGGATTGGTTTATAGGACACAGCCTGAGGCATCAAGGAATCGTCAGTTCGGTAATAGAGGGGAGCGTGCG
The DNA here is from genome assembly GCF_023897955.1 of Schistocerca gregaria. Taxonomy (NCBI): domain Eukaryota; kingdom Metazoa; phylum Arthropoda; class Insecta; order Orthoptera; family Acrididae; genus Schistocerca; species Schistocerca gregaria. Next base: position 763,621,546 of record NC_064931.1, read on the forward strand.
TGTGTGTGTAAGGGAAGGGGATAAAAATTGAATAGGGAGACCAAAGCTTTATTACAGTTAACAGATTAAGGTCGGTGTAGGTTGCAAACGTTATACAAGGATAAAGAGTTTTTCACATGATGGATTAGTGTGGAAAGTTACCAGTATAGCGACGGAGGACTATTACACAACTTGGTTTTCCTACATCACTCCGGCCAGTTTCCTCCCTCGTCTATACAGTATATACATCTACCTCAATATTACTACTCTGCAGTTTACACTTAAGTGCTTACAGTACGTTCATACAACCATTTTCTGGTTATTTCTCTAGCGTTCCACTCTCGAATAGCACGTGGGAAAAGCGAACACTTAAATATTTCAGTGCGAGCTTTCATTCCTTTTATTTTATTGCCATAGTACTTTCTCCATACATAGGTGGAAGTCAACAAAATATTTCCGCATGAGGAGGAGAAAGTTAGAAAAAATCGCGCCCTAACGAGAAACGCCTTTGGTTAAATTATTGCCACCCCAGCTCGCGTATAATATCCGCGACACGATCTTCACTTTTTACAGCTGTCTTATTTGAACTTTTTCGTTGTCCTCTGTCAATCCTATTTGACATGGATCGCATGCCACTTAACAATACTCCAGAAGAGAACGGACATAAGTAATGCAGGCAGTCTCTTTAGTAGATGTGTATTGCATCTTTCAAGTGTTCTGCCAGTAAAATGCAGTCTTCGGTTCACCTTTCTCACAACAGTTTCTGCGTGATTCTTGCAATTTAAGCTATTTTTCATTGTAATCCCTAGGTATTTAGTTAAACTGACAGCGTTTAAATTTTGGTGATTTATAGTATAACCAAAATTTAAAGGATTTCTTTTGGTACTCATGTGGCTAACCAC